>NW_028322266.1:1985000-2585000 GCF_059928025.1 Delphinapterus leucas
GTGTGAAGTCACAAAACTTCAAGATATTGTTTATTTTTTTCAGAAGTCACAGGTCTTTTCAAGAATTAGGAGGTTCCCATCACATATGAAAACAAAGTAACATTGTTAAAAGAATACCATTCAACTGGCATAAACATTGAAACATTCTTCAGTTTTATAATTTAGTGAATTCTAAGCTCCTATTTACCATTTCCACACCTAAAATCTTGATATTAATCCAATTCCTCATGCTCAGTTCAGTAATGATTATGCATTCTCATTATGAAATTTGGAACTTACCCAGTTGTACCTGTGAGTGGATGGATGCAGCAACCCCAGCCAGACAGAGGGGTGATTACAAGGTCTCAGTCCCTTTAGAAATTTAAGTTTGGGCCACAACAGGGCCAGATTCATGGGCATTTGACCTGGGCAGTCCCACAGGTCAAATGAAGGGCCCCATACTTAAAAGAACCTCATGCTTGGTCTATTGCTCTGCTGTCACTGTTTTGAAATTCTTAGTAATTTTTGAACAAGGAGGCCTACATTTCATTTTGCACTGAACACAGAAAATTATATAGCTAATCCTGGGTCATAAAGCCAGGTAAGCTACCAAATCCTGTGGTAATAATTAAGGGTAGGAGGAAGTTAGTATAGGTGTTTGAGGAGGGAGAGGATGAGTATTAATGGTACCCTGAACCTACCTGCAGCAATGGTGTCTGTACCTCTTCTCACTAACCTCTCATAAGTTTCTCCTCAGAAACACGGACAAGAACTACCGAGGAGGGACTTCCCTGGTGGCACAGTGGTTAAGAATCTGCCAGCCAATGCAGGGTAAACGGGTTTGAGCCCTGGTCCGGAAAGATCCCACGTGCCGCGGAGCAACTAAGCCCGTGTGCCACAACTACTGAGCCTGCACTCTAGAGCCCGTGAGCGACAGCTACTGAGCCCTCATGCCTCAACTACTGAAGTCCGTGTGCCTAGAGTCTGTGCTCCACAACAAGAGAAGCCACTGCAATGAGAAGCCCGCTCATCACAATGAAGAGCAGCCCCCACTCGCCGCATCTAGAGAAAGCCTGCACACAGCAACAAAGACTGGACACGGCCAAAAATTAAAAAAAAATTAATTAAAAAAATGATTCTGGTTCAAAAGAAAAATGCATATACAAAGCTTAAAAAGAAAATGATGAAGGAGCTGTTTTCCAAACCTCATGCACAGAGAAGAGAATCTGTATGAAGCAAGGGATGGATGGGAGGTGTCTTGCTTACATCTCTATTCAAGGAAGACTTCTGCAGGAAGGATAGCTGGTTGACAGCCTCCAGCTGCCCCAAGATTGGCCAATGTGTTCTTGCCAGACTGCTTCCCCAGTGACTAAGCACTATGACGTACTAGAATCACTATATTCCTGCCCACCCCTAGATTCCTAGAATCCCTGTAATGGTAGACTTTGCTTAGGGAGTCTGATTACCTAGTCAGTTAGCTAGCATCCTCTCTCTCTCTCTTTCAAATATATATATAATCGCTATTGGGATCATGGGTAAATTTTTATTTCTTTCACCCTGCTTTGCTTATGTGTATATTATTTTTTTCTGCAAATACATGTGCTACTTCAAGGACTTATAATATTGTTGGAAATCATCAAGAATAACACATTTTGTGATCTGTTTGAAAGGAATAAATGATTTCACCCACCTACATTTACTGACTACTCATGAAATGTAAAGCTTCACCTTACTTTACCGTATCATCAGAAAAATGATTCCAGTTTTGGTACAAAAGGATACTTCCAAGTATCCTTTCTGCAAGGTTGTAGAAAAGCAGCCTCATGTATATTACATGATAGCTTTTACATGAATTACTGCTGCTGCAAATCAATGGGCAATGTATGTGGACAAATACTCAATGTTTTAATGTTTTTTTAAGTATAGGTTGCACTTTTGCATTTCATGGTGCCTTTTAGAATTAACTATATCTTTTTTATTTTTTCTTTAATGTCACAAACTATGTTTTGAAATATTCAAACACATGAGAAAAAGGCTTATTGAAGTAAATATTCTGCAATTAGTATTTCTCATGCCACTTATACCATGATTACATGAAATGTAAAATCACTGCTTTTGAGTATTAGGAAAAAAATAGAAGGAATCATAATTATAGGCAAGTTTTATTAGGAAATGTTTAGGTTAACTCTGAAATTCAAGTATAAATAAGATTTTTTTAAATCTCAGTTTATAGTTATCACAAGTATGTGTGATAAGTTAAGTTTTGCTAACCAGTAAATTGGGGTGGTCCTTGAATCTTCCTTTGGCAGTTCCTCCCCTTCATTTCAGATCAATCAGAAAGTCTTACAGACTCTACGTCCTAAACCTATCTTGAAGCCCTCTCCTCCACCCTATTTCTGCTGGCATTGGGCTCATGCTCATTTTTTCTTCATTTGAGTGCTCACATTCTGGCCTCCCTTCTGACTCTCCACATTGTTGCCAGTGTGATTGTTCTGAAATGGAAATATGGTCATTCCTCTGCAATTCACATCTGTCATTGAGTTCCCAGAGCCTAGCTTGAAGTCAAATAATTGTTGGCAATATATTTGAGAACTTTTTTGATCTTACTCCTGCTTGCTTCTCAGACTCATCCCTGTCTGCCTACAAGACCTCTCTGCTCTGGCTCTGAATTCCCTGTCATCATTCAAAAGTTCCATGAGTTTTCACAGCCCTGCAAGTTGCATCTTCCGTTGCCACTGCCTGGAATATATTCCCCTCAGCCCAATCCTGAAAAATATAACTCATTTCTCTTTTTTCACCTATATTTTTTCTTAAGTTCATGATTAACATTGCCATTTTAAAAAACCTCAATGCAAAGAATTTAATTTGCACACCATAAAATAATTTAATATTTCTGTATAAAATATTCTTTTATTTCCCATTTCAGAATAACTAAACCATAATATCACATGACAGTTTTTCTCAGCTATTTCACTGATTTTCCCCCAGCAGATAAACAACTTACCTTGAGTTAAACACTTTCTCCTCTGCCCTTTGCTGCATGCCGAATAAAGCTCTAATAAACATCTTCAGGTATTGCATGTGGCAAACATTCTAACATGTCCAGGAAATTCTTAAAGCCAGAGACTCTCTTTGCTCGTTTCCATTCCCTAAATGTCTTGGATACTTGCTACATGGCAAGTACTCATGTAATATTTGTTTAGAGAATGAAAGATAGCAAATAATTGAGAATAAAACTTGATTTTTTAGTGTTATTTTGAAATTTTTTATCAAAATGACAGAACATAGCTATTCAGTTATACATTTATCCTTGGTCATGTTCTTGCTTAAATAGTGTAACTATTAACATACAGTTCACTCCAACAGCATTTTTATTTTCCTACGTATTAGGTATTTTGTTGTTTGCTTGGGAAACTCAGATAAATACAACGCTGACTCTCTATTCAATGTTTTCTTATTATAAGTGAGTGATGAAATAATAGTTGGTACTATTCACTGTACTCTGTGCCACCTACTATTTAATCACCTAATAAGATACTTCGAGGTGAAATTTAATCATCAGCAGTCTTATTTTGTGTATGTGTGTAAAATAATTTAAATGCATTCAAAATATGCATTGTGTTGTGGCAATGTAGGTAAATTTATGTATAAAAATCATTGGATATAATGGTTATTCAATTAATATTTTGGATTGATTGAATATATCACTAACATGAATGAGTAATTCATATTACTATAATCCTTTCATTTCAGTTGAGCTCTCTATATTTTTTTCTTTTCTGAAGAGAATGGCACTTCAGTATAATCACAAAAAGAGTGAATAGATGGGATTGCATAGTCTCAATCAACCTACTTTTTACATGCAAAAAATTTAAAAACACATAATTATAAATTTCCTATATTTCACAGTAAACATTATTGTTCAAATCTTAGAGTTACAACAATATAAAATGTTAGTAAAATCAATGTTTTGTTGAAATTATAGTAATTCATGTAAGATTTTTTAGAAACTGACACTAGTGAAAACTCTGAAGTAGTGTAGTTTTTTGGCATTTATTTTTCAAACTTCCAATTGGAAGCTCAATCACAAAGGACCATCCACAGAGCCACACACTATCTACCCTGATTGCATCTCATGATCCTTACTTCCCTGCCTCCACTAAAACACTGAGTTCTTAGTAGTAATTTTTCAGGGTTTTGATCTCTGATCTGTGCCTTATAATTTGATGAAAGTAATTTTTGAAAGGTTAATATGTCAAGACACTTTTTGCAAATGTTCTAAACAGGTTCTCTTGTATTACTATGATTATTAGTTTCATAATGTTGCCATAACAAATTGCCACAAATTCAGAGACTTAACACAGGCATTATCTCACAGTGCCTTCACAGTCTGAAGTCTAGCTTCCTTGGGTCTCAGAAGGCTAAAATCAAGGTGTCTACATGGCTGTGTTCCTTTCTTGATGCTTTAAGGCAGAATCCACATCCTGGCTTGTGTGAGTGATTGGCAGGATTCACTTCCTTGTGGTTGTAGGGCTAAGGTCCCTGTTTTCTTGCTGGTATTGCCGGTTGGCTAGACATCAGGGATCTTTCTCAGCTTCTAGAGGCTGCTAGCCTTCCTTGGCTCCTGGCCCCATTCCTCCATCTTCAAACCAACAAGAGTGGGTCAAGTCCCTTTCATGCCTCAAGTCACTCAAGCTTCATCTCTTTGACTGATGATTCTGTCTTCCTCTTTAGCTTTTAAGGGCTCATATGATTACATTAGGTCCACTCAGGTAATCCAGGATAACCTTCCTAATAGAAAGCAACTGATTAGTAACCTTAATTCCATGTGAAAGACTCTTCTCAGCAGTATCTGTATCAGTGCTTTACTGAACAGCTAGGAAACAAAAAATCTTGGGGAGATATTTTTACAGTTCTGTCAACCACTTCATGTAATGATTTTTTTTTTCCTTCTGGAAAGCATATTGAATAAGTTAACTAAGTAAATATTGAGCATTTTTTTAGCACTTTATCCTATGATGGTTTTCTTTTTCAAAGAAAGAGTACAAACAAGGGAGAAAAACATAAAAGAACATTCTTCATTCTAAGTCTCTCTCTCTCTCTCTCTCTCTCTCATTCTCTCTCATCCTCCTCTTCTCTCTTAGTTGTTTTGTTGCTGTTATAAGTTTTTCTTAAACATGCAGCTTCTGACCAATGCCATTGAAGGCCCAGGTACATTCTATCTTCCTGCTTCGCCATTTTTAGCATGTGGATTCCATTCTCCCATTCATAGTATGGTTGATAATCTTCTAACAACCTGCCATTATTCCAAGCATAAAGAAGAAGAAAGGGTGGAAAAAACATAAAGTGCCTAAGGGCAAAAGCATAACTGCCTGCCTATGGAGCCTCACCATTCTTCAAAACATTCCCAAAAGCTCAACTCAGTGACTTGTTTCCATCTAATTGTTGGAACCATGCTACATTGCTTTCCTTAGATGAAAGAAGACTAGGAAAACAGTGGGGCTGAATAGACTGGGTTGATGAACACCATTGTATCTGACACACTATCATCAGACAGAAGATAGCATGGTTTATATTTGAATATTTCTTGTCTAACATTGAACAGAGAAAATAAGGAAATTTGTGCTCATCTGACTGAACTGTGCCTTGGTGTCCTGAAATTAATTTTATGTGGATTGAAGAAATCAATAATCACTAAATTTCAGAATGGAATTTCAATTTTCATTTAGTAAATCCTAAACCATATGTAATATTTGTTTAAATTGTTAATCTTTCTCAAAAACTATTGAAGTTTTTAATGTTAACTTTATGGGATTAAGCCAAAGATATCAAGAGTGTTAGAAATTCCATGCCCTATATATTGTGAAGTGTGGAATGGTATGAATATATGATCTTTTGTCTTATCACAAATTATAATAAATAAGCTTTTAACTTGACTATCTGTTAAGTTCTGTAGCTTTTCTAAAATTAGGATTAAGTTAAATTTGAGCTAATATATTCTAATCCATGTAAAATTTACATATCTGGCTTTGTGACTTTTTGTGACTATCCTTCAAATCAGCATTTCTATAGCAGAGCCTATCTACCAGAAACAACAAAATTTAAGGCATGTTATTTTGTACTTTCAGTGATCTTAGTCCTTGCACTTAAAAAAACTCCATATCAATATACGTTAATGGGAAGACTTTGTAATGTAACAAAATAATCAACAATGTTTTTTTACTTCACTGTTCTCTTGTCTGGGTGGCATAGTGTAGATGATGGGTAATAAAAAAAAAATGAGATTCAAAGCAATTATTTTCCAAACTGCTGGCATTGAAAAAATTGTAGTCATTTGGAAACATTTAGGGCTCTGAGCCAAATGAACTTACTATTATATAAAATGCAAGAGTCAAAATACATAACAGTAATCCCTGAATGTCAAGGACAAATCACTTAGCTATAATAATTTTAAGTCCTTGAGCATTTATTATAAAGCATACTGACAATGTGAATATACACCTGGCTATATATCTCCCAATAACACATTGATTTTCAGCTATTTCAATAATGGAATAGATCTCAGCATAGGACTGTTCTATGATAGAAGCAATCATTCTAAGTAAGGTATGTATTTAAGGTTATGTCAAGTTGTGAGAAACTTACTAAGTACTTCTGTTTAAAAAGTTCCCTGTTTAATATGTTAAAACTTTGTTTACAATATTCCAAGGGTATTTTATTCCAAAGGTCTTTCATCATAAAATATTTTCAGTGTAACATTTACTATTATGTGACAATTCAAGCAGGTAATAAATACATACTTAAGAATTTACAGTTTGTCAGAGTCAGATGTGAAGTTGTCTTTCTTAGAAAGTGACATCTAAGAGAAGACTAATGTTCCAAATAATACAATAGTACTGCTATATACAGAAAAAAACACGTTCTTAAAACAACACAAAACAAAACAGAATTGGTAGGATGCTAGAAGAGCAGACACTTGAAGAAGGATGATTGCAGGCTGGCAATGCCATGTGAAACAACACTGCACTGAAGAAACTGGAGGAGTCTGCATGCCCTGAAGGACTCTTTCATGAACCCCATTGGCCTCTCACAGCAAAGGGTCTGAAAAATCTACTAAGAAGTGCCTATGGTGATACAGACTGGAGAGGGGAACACAGTCATGTGGGTGGGACAAGTATATGCATCCTGATGCTTCCTCCTTATTTCCACCACAAGACAAAAGCTTTAATCAGAAAGAACAGTGACACTACTGGCCTTAGGGTATATTAAGGCCAGTTTTAACGAGCTTATATGATAGGTGAAACAATCATTTGAGGGTACAACCTGATTAATTAAAGGTATATTCATTAAAAATATAACAATGTATATTGTAAATTAGCAGGAAATTACTACAAACTTTATAAGAGATGTATAAGTAATAAGTCAATAGTGGAGGTAAAATGATATACTATATAATGTTTATTTAATGCAAAAGAAGGCAAAGCAAGAGTATATAATAAATTAAATAAATACAAAACAGCTAGCAATTTAGTAAAGTTTTTATCCAACGATATCCATAATCACGTTACTTATGAATGGCTTAAATATAACTTTCTTAAGAATGCAATTGTCAGATTGGATCAGACAGCAAGATCCAATTCTACTGTGTCTATTAGAAATGCAGTTAATATATACTGATAAAGATAAGTTAAAAGTAAAAAGATGGAGAAAGATATGCCATGAAAATATCCCCCAAAACCTTGAATAGCTATGTTAATATCAGAAAAAGCCAGCTTCGGAACAAGGAATACTATCCAGAATAAAATGAGACAGTATATCATCATTAAGGGTCAATTCTCCAATAAGACATAATGACCATAAATATATATATATATTACTGATAACAGAGCATCAAAATAAATGAGACAAAAATGGAAGTTAGTAAAACAAGTTGGCAGTTCTAAAATTATAATTGAGACATCAAAAATCCTTTCCCAGTAATTGATAGAACAAATAGGCAGAAAGACAGTAAGAGTATAGAAGATTTGAACACTATCAACCAAATAGTCCTAATTGACATTTATAGAATTCACCCAACAGTAGAATACACATTATTTTCAAAGACATATGAATATTCAACAAGATAGACCATATAATAAGCCAATAAAAATATCTCAAACAATTTAAAAGAGTAGAAATCATAGCTACATTTTAATAGCATAATAGAATTTAGCTATAAGTCAAACAGGAATAAATCTAAAAAATTCTCAAATCTTTAGATATTAAACATCCCATTTCTAAATAACCCAGGGTTAAAGGGGAAGTCTAAAACCAATGAAAAAATAGTCTGTATGAAATACAGATAAAAATACAACACATCAAAATATGAGGGATACAGCTATAGCAGTGCTTTCAGGGTCATTTATAGTATTGAATACTTATATTAGGAAATAAGAAATGACTCAGATCAATAATTTAATTTTTCATCTTAAGAAATTTTTTGTGTGTGTGTCTGTGTTACGCGGGCCTCTCACTGTTGTGGCCTCTCGCGTTGCGGAGCACAGGCTCTGGACGCGCAGGCTCAGTGGCCATGGCTCTCGGGCCCAGCCGCTCCGCGGCATGTGGGATCTTCCCGGACCGGGGCACGAACCCGTGTCCCCTGCATCGGCAGGCAGACTCTCAACCACTGCGCCACCAGGGAAGCCCCATCTTAAGAAATTTTTAAAGAAAAATAGAGAAAACTAAACCCAAAGCAAGTAGAAAGAAGTAATAAAGAATGGAGAAGAAATTAATGAAATTGAAAATAGAAAAATTAAAAAAAATCAATGCAAATAAAAGCATATTCTTTGAAAAGTTCAATAAAATCGACAAACTTCTAGTTACAGTGACCAAGAAAAAAGGGAGAAGAGCTTCCTATAAGAATGAAAAATTTCAATATCAAGAATGGAAAATAAAGGGACATTGTTACTGGCAACATCGGCTCTAAGAGGAGTCCGGTAGATAGCCTGTGACCTCAGTGTTATCACAGAGTTGGATTTCAGAGTGGTGGGTTTGGAGCCCTTAGTCAAGTTCATTCCTGGTATTTGGAAGTAAGTGAAGAAAATTCTCAGTCACAACTGTGAAAACGTCGTTATAAAAATAAAAGGAATATGGGTTGTTCTAGATGACCAGAAAATTCAATATGTGATCTTTTATTAGATCTTGGATCAGAACTAAGAAATAAAAACAACTAGAAAAATATTCAGTGGCATATTTGGAGAAAATTGTTATATTGAACACGTGACATAAATATTAAAGAACATTTTGTATATCAGGCTTAAATTTTCTGGATGTGATAATTACATTACAATTAGATAAAATATCTCAAAAAAAATGAAATACAAGCTAAAATATTTGTGTGAAGTATCAGAAACTTAGTTTTAAATAATTGATAAATATGTAATCAAAATGTGTATTGTTGTGAGTGTATGTTTAGGTAGACCAAGGGTGACAGATAAAGGATATATAGCAAATAATGAAACCTGGAAACTCTAGGTAAGGGATATAGGAATGCAAACTTCTAATTTTTGAAGGTCACATATTTTTATACTAAAATTTGGGTTAAAAATAACAACGGTTTACAGTACATTCTTATGGTTAGCAGTTTATAAAAAGCCAACCCACTTCACAGTTCTTATAATTATTTTTTGCTGTCATACTGCTCAAGTGCCTTAGCCATTATAAATCTGAACTCTTCACCTTCCACCTATATCTCATCCAAATGACACATAAAATCTTTAGTGATTGTGCTGTTACATGGTGTTCTTATTGCTTTCAGTTGAGGGTAAAATTCAGTTCCGAAATTCCACCTTGAAGATTAGCATTCTAAGTACACACTGGTAGCTTAGTCTTCCCAGAAAGCTGAGCCTGAGGCAGAGGAGTTATGTTCATTTCTAGGGAGCAGAAGTGAAAGACAAAGTGGCAAGGAGGAAGGGAGAGATGATACAAGTATAGATTATTGAACTGCCTACCACTAAGTAAGACAAATTGCAGAGTACCATGATTACTCTCAAAAATCCATACTAGCTTCATTTTGGGTCCTTCTATTGGAAGGGATAAATAGGACTGAATTTACCCACAAATTACTGAATCCTACTGTTCAAAGTTTATCCCTTGGGACATTAACTCCCACATACTTTCAGGTTGTGCAAAGGAATGTGCCAAAAGAGGTCCTGTAACGGCTCAAAGAAGTCGTCAGACAGGGAGTAAGAGGGGCACAGTATGGGCGTTTTGCAAAGCACTGTCAGCTTGTGCGTACGTGAAGATTTTTATGGTTCAGCCACAGCTTATGGTCACCCTGGGAACATAGACAGTGAGATGGAGAAGATCGGAAGGATGGAGTGTGCATGTGTGTGTGTGGTGGTGTGGGTCGCGGAGGGAGGGGCTGTGGGTGGTGGAGGCTGGACTTATGGAGTCCTTTGTAACATAGAATAGCAGAAGGGGTGACTTGTCATTTCCAAGATTAGGCTGTAAAAAGACTGGCTTCCATCTTGGCTGCTTTCTCTCATGCTTTCTTGGATTTGATCACCATGTTAGGCCACCTTGTCGAGCAGCCCTGTAGGAGGCTCATGTGTCGAGGGACAGAGACTTGCCAACAACCACATGAATGGACTTGTAACTGGATTTATCCCTCCTCACTTTGAGTCTATAGGTGTGACCAGAGCCCCAGGTGGCCTATGGACTATAATTTCAGTATTGATGTTAGACAAAGGCACTTAACTAAGTCACACTCTGATCCCTGACTCCCAAAAACTGTTAGAAAATACATTTTTATTGTTAGAAACCATTAAAATTAGGTAATTTCTTACACAGCAGTAGATAATACACTCTCCTATCTCATTCCCCTTTGTGGTCTCTGCCTCAGTCACCAGGCCTTAGGCTCTCCACTGTGCCCTGTTTTCCCTCATGCCTGGAGCTTTCAAATAGTGCCACCCATGTAAAACAATATTCCGTAACACTTCTCGTTAACTGCAGCATTTCTCTAAAATCTGAACTGCTAATCACATGCCCCGTGGCATACATTAAAAGCTTTCTGTATTTTCTTGGGCTTCCCTGGTGGCGCAGTGGTTAAGAGTCTGCCTGCCAATACAGGGGACACGGGTTTGAGCCCTGGTTCGGGAAGATCCCACATGCGGAGCAAATAAACCTGTGGACCACAACTACTGGGCCTGCGTTCTAGAGCCCACAAGCCACAACTACTGAAGCCCGTGTTCCTAGAGCCTGTGCTCCACAACAAGAGAAGCCACTGCAATGAGAAGCCCTCGCACCGCAACAAAGAGTAGTCCCCGCTCGCCACAACTACAGAAAGCCTGCGTGCAACTAGAGAAAGCCTGTGTGCAGCAACGAATACCCAATGCAGCCAAAAATAAATAAATAAAATAATAAATTTATTGAAAAAAAATCTGTATTTTCTTAATGGAACCTATCCAATTTGGAATTATATTTCTGTATGATTATTTGGCAAATGCCTGAGATTACCAGTAAATTGTAAGTTTAATGAAGCAAGGTTTTGCTTTTTGTTTTTTTCACTCCAACACTCAATGCAGTGCTTGACACAGCTCTTGATTAATATACATTTTTTCAATTATCATATGATTATATGAGAGGCATAAGTGGTATAAAATTTTAACAATTTACAGATACATTACCTAGAAAATTTTAGTAATGTAACAAAAAATTAAAATAAGCAATGTGTTAAATTGGTGATCTAATCATATACCAAAATTACTTCTCCTAATAAAAATTGATAAGAAACATCATAGAAAGAAAAAAAAAAACTCTGTTGCAATAGAACAAAAATTTACATATTTAGAAATAACTCATTCAATACATTTTAGAAATTCAATAGATAAAATAGTGAAGCATTATGGAGAGTCTTCAAAAAAGATATGACTAATGGAAGTAAATACCTTGTTCTTGTATGGGAAGAATCAACATCAGAAAGGTGTCTTTCTATTAGTCATGTGATACATTAACATGGTACATAGTAATTATATAAATATATGTTGTTTTCAACTTGCACTATTAAAATTATGATTTTAAATAGAAGTGTCTAGCAGGGAGGATTATGGGAGAAGTCTCTGCTGTCAGAGAGTGCTGATGCTTGCTACTTACAGGACATAGACAAATAGCTTCTCTTTTCTTAGACTAAATTCTTTATCAGAAGTATAAACTTAATTTGTAGGAACTCAGGTTTTTATAAGGATTAGTGGAAACCATTAAAAGAAAGTTCATAGCAGACTGACACCTATAAAGCTATTAATTTGTTTGCTCTTGTAATTGTTATTATTACTATTACTCTCATAGTTAGCATTGCTGCAGCATTATCAAATCTGATTAACTATTCCTGTTGAGCTCTTTTATTGAGTGGTAAAATGAGTACATACTCTCTTGGAACAGTGTCTCTCATTAGAATTACCTGGGGATTCTTGTTAGGAATTTAGTTTCTTGTGAATCTCATTAGGATATTTGGAAATGAGGACCAGGAATGCACACTTTAAAAAGAAACCGAGGGCTTCCCTGGTGGCGCAGTGGTTGAGAGCCCGCCTGCCGATGCAGGGGACACAGGTTCGTGCCCCGGTCCGGGAAGATCCCACATGCCGCGGAGCTGCTGGGCCCGTGAGCCATGGCCGCTGAGCCTGCACGTCCAGAGCCTGTGCTCCGCAACGGGAGAGGCCACAACAGTGAGAGGCCCGTGTACCGCAAAAAAAGAACAAAAACAAAAAAAGAAACTGAGGTGATTTTCCACCCACACTCAAGTTATGATTTGTAAAACTCACTGTATTACCTTTTGAATTAAAGTTACATTCTCTGTGGAATTTCTATTCTACACCCAATCTAAATCTAGGATATGTCTATTTCTAATTATTTCAAACCAATTAACTTTCCTTATTTACTAATAAAATTCACATTTACTTTATTAGTGTATTTTTTCTTGCTTAATTTTTAAAAACACTTTTAATGTGGATGTATTAATCATACCTTTCATTTTAATTAATGATAAACTGGATTCCAGAAAACTGTATGTAATTTTATTAAAATTAATCATAATGAAGTTAAAATAATCACATTTAAGAATGTGCATTTCCTTCTAATAGGGATTAGATTTCAACTGCTGTTTATATGTCCATGTATAACTCATAGAACCGTACTCTGTATTAAACTCTGATTGTTAACTGTTTTTTCTGTTCCCTCACTGTGATAATATTACCTAAAAAAAAAGAGAGACTTGGGGTTTCAAAATGGCTGACTAAGGCCATGTTTTAATCTCTTCTTCCTTCAAAAATCCCATTGAGATTATAGAAATCACAAAATATAGTAAATAAACAGTTAAAGACTTGGAGGTCCTGAAAAACCAAGAGAAGTCCCTAGTAAGAATCAATTATTCAGTTATTTCTGAAGGATACAGAGCCAATAAGATCAGATTGCCTTGAGAGGATAAACCTAATCTGAAACTTCCACAACCCAATATAAGCAAAATTAAGACACTTCAAAATAATGTGATTTCAAACGTCCTTAAATGCATCAGGTCAAGAAATATATGGGAAACTAGAGAAGACTGTCTTGTAGCCAAGTATGAAAGCTGTTAATTCTGTGCCAGTTACCTCTTAACATTTGCTGTATCTAGAGGATTTGTCCCAGAATACCTCTCCAAAGAGATCAAGTATGGCAGGTTCCCAGAGTGTTGAAGCTGGAAGGAGAAGCTGAGAGGTGTGCTGAGGAAAACTTCTGGTCATCACCATAGAAAAGGCTATTTCTTCCTGTTCAACAGAAAAACCAGACCAGACTCAAGTTCATAATTACAACCACAGCTAGAAATCACATAAAGTAAAAGTGCATCTGCTGTTTGGAAAAGAAAAATATTTAGTGTTGTGCTGAGTGAATAAAAAGAAGCCACTTAAACAACTACTATTGATCAATGCTAACTACTGTTATAAATTTACACAGAAAAATCCATAATGACCAAATATCTGAGGGGAACATAGAAGAGGAACACTGGCTGGAGCTAATGAAAGAACTATCTATTAAGGAAAGAAATTAATGGAAAAATAAACACAAATAACTTAATAAATATGCTTAGTAATGTTTGAGAAGGTAGCATTCCTGCAAAATATGAAACTTTTCTTTAAGGGAGCTTAGGAATTTAAAATAAATGCGTATGCAACCTCAGTAACATATATCCTACTAAGGGATAGAGAGAATATAAGAGCAAAAGGTATTTAGATAAATAAATAGTACAACGTATCACTGAATTAAAAACAACCCCAAAAACCCTGTTAAGATTGATGGTGCTTTCATCTGAAACATTCAGACAAAATTAATGAACAAACAAAATAATAATAAATTGCTACAAACTCCTAGGGAAAAGGAATATTTACACTTTAAAACAGTCACATTTTCTTTATTATCTGATGAGGTAATAAAACATGTATTGAGAGATGAGCCCATTCTCCAAAACAATATAGCGACGTGTGCAAGTGTGGTCAAAAAAAAGATATTGCAAAAACAACTCTGTAACTAATTATGCAAGTATAAAAAAACAAATATATTGAAGAAATATAAAAATTTAAAAATAAAGTACATACATTTTTTTTCAGAAAAAGAAAATTAATCACATAGATAAGGTCAGTAAAACTGATAATAAATTTATATATAAAAAAACTATATATGTATGTACATATATATGTAAATAGCAAAACACAGCTTATGCTAAATTGTGATAGATAATTTTATGTGTCAACTTGCTTGACTGGGCTGAGGGATGCCCAGATACCTTGTGAAACATTATTTCTGGGTATGTCTGTGAGGGTGTTTCTGGAAGAGATTAGCATCTGAATCAGTAGACTGAGTCAAGAAGATGGCCCTCACCAATGGAGGGGGGCATCACGCAATCCACTGAGGGCCTGAATAGAACAAGAAGGCAGAGGAAGGGTGAATTTACTCTCTGTTGGAGCCAGGAGGTCCCTCTTCTGCCCTTAGATATCAATGATTTCGGTTCTCAGGCCTTCAGACTCAGACTGGGACCTACGCCATTGGCTCCCCTCCACTTAGCCTTTGGGTTTGAAGAGGAACTACGTCACCAGTGTTCTGGGCCTCCAGCAAGCCAACTGCAGATCGCGGAACTTCTCAGCCTCCATAATCACGTCACCTTCATAAAAAAATTCTCTCTGCATATCTTTATATCTGCTGCAGGCTCTGTTTTTCTGGAGAAAACTGACTAAAACATAAATACTTTTTGACAACACTACTTTGGAATGTAATGCAATTTAAGTACTAAATATTTGTATTGCAAAATAATACAAGTTCAATGCAATCACAGAAATAAAACATTTTCTAGCTCCTTCAAGCAATGAGTTTTTATATATATATATATATATATATATATATATATATATATATATATATATATATATAACTTATTACATCTTTCCTCATGAATTTAAAAAGATACTGAAACCCAGCAGGACCCTATGGGGCTCCTGGGCACAAAAGCCTTTCTGTATCCCCTTCTCTGAGTTCCAAAGGCCAGGTTCAAACAGTTGCTAATCAGGATAGGGGGTGGGGGATGCAGAGACAAGGGAGGAGCAGTCTAGAAACAATAGTACAGCCTTGAGGGCAGGGTCCTGGTCCCCCCCACCCCCACCCCACCCCCGCAAAGGATATTCATAACAATACCTTTGAGCTCTTCTGCAGAACTAAAACCCTCACCAAATGGAAGATGTTAACTACTTGACGAAGCACTCTTCATTCCAGAGAAGGTAACAGTTTGCCCATCACCACCTGACGCCAGATGATATTTGGATTGAAGGAATGCACAGCCCGATCCTTATCAGCAACCCTGCCCCCTTGACTATAAGACTCTTCACAACCCCCCCTCCCTTTTTGGACACACAGTTTTGAGGACATTATACCGCTGTGTCCCCCTTTGCCTGGCAAAGTAATAAAGCTATTCTTTTCTACTTCACCCAAAACTCTGTCTCTGAGATTCAATTCGGTGTCAGGGTACAGAGGCTGGATTCGGCTTCAATACCATGCACCCATACGAAAACATACATACACACAAACACATATGTAGATGTGTTTGCTGTTTACTTCTATAAAGAACGGAAGCAAACTATGCACAGTACTCTGAAACCCGCATTTCCCACTTAAACATCAATCAAGATATCATGTGAGGACGGACATACAAGTCACATATAAAAACGGTAATATTTCTGTATTTATATGTACTATCATTTATTCAGCATTTTTACCATTTAAGAACGTTCATGTTGTTTGCTGGTTTTGTTTGTATATATAAAAACTTATAAACAAGAAGAGATATTTTAGATGGTAGGACCAACCCTTGGGTTTAGAGGTAGGGACGGGAGAAGGATCAAGAAATTCCATGCAAAATGTATTGCTATGTTATAGGAGAAGTTATGCATAGTGATATTTTTGTTATTTGTTTGTTTTACCAGGGATATATACATAGTTGTTTATGCTGCAGTTAAAGTTGTTTTACATTTAGATACGGTCATTTCAGTTACCTGTGATGTCGAAAGCTCAGCTTCTCTGTACACCAGTGCCGAATCGAACCTCGGAGACAGAGCTTTGGATGAGATAGAAGAGGATAGCTTTATAACTTTGCCAGGCAAAGGGGGACACAGGGGGCTTCTGCCTCAAAAAACTGTGTGTCCCCACCCAGGAGGATTTGATAAGGAGTTTTATAACAATGCTTCCCAAGGGTGGGGTTGCTGACAAGATTAGGGTGTGTGCAGGGTCTCAGTGGCGGGTCTCCTAATCTAGATGAGCTTCTCTGCTCCCTTTAATCTTGCCTCAAGTGGTTTTTTGCCTCCTCCTTCCTTGATTAGCAACTGTTTGAATCTGCCCTTTGGAACTCAGGGAAGGTCAAGGAGGCTGGAATCTCGCCGACAAGAAACAGGGGACAAAAAAGAGACCTCCGTGCCCGGGAGCCTCAAAAGGGCCCTGCTCGGTTTCACATGTACCATTTATAAAGAGAGGATAGACATTTTTAAGTGTTAGAGAAAAATAAGAACCACAAATATAAAATACAAACTATTTCTAGAAAAGTTTTTAAATTGGAATACAAGAAAATGCAGAAACAAGGGAAAAAGCAAAAGAATTTCAATGAAAACCAGATATAAGAGGAAGTATATTATGGATCATAATAATTGTGAATTGATATAAAGCTTGCATTAAAAGACAAATTTTCCTAGACTGACTACTTAAAATTCTATCACTATATTATTTATAGTAGACAAATCAAAACCAAAATTTAAGACATTTAAAAGTATCTCCATTTATAGACCTGGAAACTTTAAGCAAGATTAAAACAAGATTTTCAATGTAAATCTCAGTCAAAATAGAATTTACGGTAAAAATGCTTTAAAAATCAAGGGGTTTGCTTTATATCAGTAAAAATTATGATAAACAAGAACAGAGAAACATCACAAGTGTGTAAAACTTGCACAATATAACACACATGTGAATGAGGGAAATACTCTAAAAAGTGGAATAAGAAATAGAAAATTCTAGCAGTTAAGACATACTTAAGAATTTACAATTTGTTAGAGTCAGATGTGATGCTGTCTTTCTTAGAAAATGACATCTAAGAGGTAACTAATGTTCCAAATAATGCAATAGTGTTACCGAGTCCAAGCTCACTCTGCTCGCCGCACGACAGGCCAATAAATCGGGACAGCAAGTGGTGAGGCAAGGGTTCCCAAAAAAACATCTTATCGGGGTCTGGATGCCAGTTTCTTTTACAGAACAGAGAGGGAGAGAAGGTGAAGAAGTAAAGTAAACAAGGCCATTTATCTTGCAAAATAGGAGGAGATGTGTTAATTTCTTCTTAACTGCAGCCATTCACAAGTGGGCAGGGTCAGATCGGCTCCCTGTGAGCTGAACCAAGGCAGTTTAGTTTAACATTCAGGCAGAGGGGCAGTGTTCCTTGAGGCAGGCCATTATGTATGATATAATAATAAAAGCAATGAAAAGCAAAGGTTAAATTCAAAGAAACAGATCTAACCTGCAGTCCAATTTAGCTCTTCACTGTTACAATAGTACTGTTACATACAGATAAAACAAGTTCTTAAAACAACACAAAAGTAAACAAAATTGGTAGACACAGCAGGAAGCTGGTAAGAAGAATTTAGTTAGAAGGACAGACATTTGAGGAAGGTTAATTGCAGGCTGGGAATGCCATGTGAAACAACCCTGCACTGAAGAAACTGGGGGAGTCTGCATGTCCTGGAGGACTCTTTCTTCATTAAATCCATTGGTCTCTCACAGTAAAGGTCTGAAAGATCAACTAGAAATGCTTATTAGTGATGCAGATTGGAGAGGGGAACACAGCCATGTGGGTGGGACAAGTATATGCATCCTGATGCTTCCCCTTTATTTCCACCACAAGAGAAAAGTCTTTAGCTAAAAAAACAGTGACAATGTTGGCCTTAGGGCATTTTAAGGCCAGTTTTAAAGACCTTATATGACAGGTGAAACAACATATCACCTATAGGTAGAAACTGGTTAACTAAAGGTCTACTAATTAAAGATATAACAATGTATATTTTAAATTCACAGGAAGTCATTACAAACTGCATGACATGTGTAAGTAATAAGTCAATAGGAAACAGTTTTGTTCAAATATAGCAAAGCAAGCAAAAAACTAAGAGGAAAAAACAAAGAAGGGATTATATCATAATAAAACTTGTTTTACTTGATATTAAAAAGTATCTATCCATACCCCTCTATATATTAACCTATAATATATGTGTCTACGATATGAATAACACTCAATCTATTCAAACATCGATAATGTTTTACAGACATAGAATATGGGCACTAAGAAAAATCTCACTAAATTTGCTTAAATGGCAACCATATGGACTATGGGCTGATGAATATATAATATGATAAAAATAGTTCTCAGAAAGACATTGATGTTTCAAGAATTAACTAAAAACCAAGAAATAAATTAGCTAAGCCCTCAATCAAGAAGATAACATAAGAATAATTTTTCCAAGTCATAAAAAGTTTCTGTAACAATTCAGCAGATACTTGGCTTAAAACAAGCAAAATGTGTTCCATTTATTCTCTCACAGTTCTGTCAGTATTACTTAATCTGAGTCATAGTGGCGGCAGGGCCATGGCCCCCCCAGAGGCTCTTAGGAGAATTTTTTCCTTGACTTTTCCAGTTTCTGGTGGCTGCAGGCATCCCGTCAAATGTGGCCCCATCATTCCAGTGTCTTTAAGTATCTCTCTGCTCCATCTTCACGTTGCCTTCTCCCCCATCTGTGTAAAATCTGAGTCCCTTTTATAGGGATACATGTGATGGCATTTAGGATAATCCAACATAATTTTCTGTCTTAAGATCTCAATTTAATCACATCTGCAAATACCCCTGTTTTTTTGCAATATAAGGTAACATTCATAGGTTCCAGGGATTAGGTTGTGAATATTTTGGGGGGAGACATATTTCAGCTTACTACGATGCAATTACAATATTAATAGATACACAGAGATATAATACTTTAATTTTAACTGGTATTGAAAGTATTTAATATTTACTTTCAAAATATTTTTAATGACCATAGGAAAGGATTAGAAAAATGTTTCCTTCAACTGAGAATGTGTATTTATAGAAACCATCACCATCATTCTTCACTCAGGCACTGTGATAAGACAGATGATGCAAATGAATGAACTCTAAATCTCTGAACAAATAATAAATGTTGCTAAAAATCTACTGATTCTACTAGAGAGTCAAGGATGTCAAAATATCATCAGGATAGTATTGGTCATATTTTAAAGTCTACATGTTACCCTGAATCAGGCCTGAGGAACTAGAATTCACTGGTTATGGAGCAGAATTCCATGAGTAGTGGTCATAAATAAGTAAACAAATAAGTTTTTCAAATATCAAACTAAGCTTTCATACTGTTCATTAATCTCACTGAACTAGCATCTGATCCTCAGAGAAATGGTCTCAATCTCATTAAGTTGAGGCAGCTGCCATTCCAAAGAAAATAAACAGAGAGGAAGAATATATTCTATCTATAGGAGTATTTTAAAAGAATGCCCATCAGAAGCTCTGTGGTTTGAACAAGTACAAAAATACATCTATTACATTTAACTGGAATAGGGCAGAGTGAATCAGTTTCCCAGTTCTGAAATGTTAAAGGGCAGACATTTCATTTTATTTCTTCCTGGCTTCTCTACATTAAAAAAATGATTCCATTCTTGACAGACGGCAGCAGTAGAAGGCCTTGTTACAATGCACCGTCATTCTGGTGAATGACTTTGATTACCCCGGGTCCTGGTGCTGTGAAAATCCGGTAAAACATATAAGAATAGTTTCTTTTTAGTAAAAAAAGGAAAATGCCAGGAAATTCTCTCTTGAAAGAAGAAATATCCCTTCCTATGGAAGTGAGAGAAAAAGCTGAAGCATCCTTATTTTACACAAGGTAAATGCTTTAATGAGAAATGGATAATTTTGTTTTTGAAATTTGAAAGATATACTTTCTCTCTCTTGTTTTTTTTTTCTTAACTTAAATCAACCTGAAATTTTATATGAGTATATAATTTATCTTTAATTCTTTGAATTGAGTCTGTTTTAGAAACAACAACAAAAGTTCTTTACAAAAGACTTTTTAATATAATTAAGATTTATAAGACTGAGCTCCATGAGTTTAGGACTGATGTCTTTTGGAAACTTACAGAAATTCCATAGCTTGGAGAAGGACCTGCCCCTAAATCAGTGCTCCATAAATATTGTTGAATGAATTAATGATAATTTATATTTAGTTTGGACTAAATGACCCTTAAGTAAATGAAAATTAATAAAATAGGTTGTTTTATTGCTAGCTCAAGTCTGTTTCACAGTGAGCCCAGTGAATATTAGATAATATATATTCTGCAACTATTGTGATGCATTTCTAAGTGGTATCCTATTTCTCAATAAAGGATGTCCTTGTGGTTAAGTGGCTTTCGTTGCTTTAAACAACAAAATCCAGTATGTAAAAATGATCGGTGTTGAATTAGTTCATGGTACACCATTATTAGAAACATTTGGGCTTCCCTGGTGGCGCAGTGGTTAAGAATCTTCCTGCCAATGCAGGAGACACGGGTTCATGCCCTGGTCCAGGAAGATCCCACATGCCGTGGAGCAACTAAGCCCGTGGCCACAACTACTGAGCCTGTTCTGTAGAGACCACGAGCCACGACTACTGAAGCTCGCGTGCCTAGAGCCCGTGCTCCGCAACAAGAGAAGCCACCACAATGAGAAGCCCGCGCACCACAAGGAAGAGTAGTCCCCGCTCCTCAAAACTGGAGAAAGCCCGCGCACGGTAACGAAGACCCAATGCAGCCAAAAATAAATAAATTAAATAAATAAAATTTAAAAAAAAAAGAAAGAAACATTCAAAAATATGCTGAAGTTCATAGGCTAAAAACCTAACTTGGAAAATAAAAAGTTAGATTGTTTCAGGAAATATACCAGGACTAACATTTATTTGGTGAAGGGAAATTCTTCTTTCAAAACTGCAATACTGGCAGTACTTTGAGCTATCGGCTATTCACTTAAAAGTGAATGCATTTTGTATTTTGTTTATTAACAAAATGCACATAAAATATTGCCCCCCACACCTAATCACTTATTAATAAGATTTTATTATGATCGTATCTAAAATATTAATTTTATTGATTGTAGTTTTTGAATATGTCTGTTACCCAGTGGAATAATTTTCAAGTCACTGCTAATGTGAAAATGGGCCCAGTCTCACGGTTATCCAAAAATAAGCCCCCAAACCCTTAAAGTATAACACCAGTGACCTTAATTCTTGCATTCAAACTGAAGTATACAAAAGTCTGAAAAACGAGACCCATATTAGAGAGACACATCACGCCATTTTAATTATTTCCAAATAAAAATCTAAAACTTTTTCAAATACACACACATATACAGATGGAGGTGGGGATAAGGTGGTACCAGAGAACCTCTTTAAAGGGATAGATCATGAGATTGAAATCATTTCATTGAAATTTTTCTATAAATAAAGAAGACTCACATTGAACTCGCTGCTGCTTTTACATTTTTACTATATATAATATTGCCAACTTTTTCCATAAAATGAGGCATATGATTATATGTATGTTGAAAATGGTATATAGTAAATATATAAGATTTTTTGATAGTTGCTGATTTTAAGAATTTCTTTTTCTCTTTCATTTCATGTATACCTATTTCTTACATCTTATAGTTGCAGTTATTTTAACTTTCTCTTGAGATTAACTTAGAAATAAATAACTATATTTCAAATTTTTAAAAATCCTATAAGATTTTTTAAGATAAAATCATTAAAAAACATTTGTGTATGAGAGTCTCTTCCACTGAATATCAGAATGTATGAAAAACCCACTCTGGTACAATTATTTGGAAAAACAGAAAGTAACTTCTTAAAAATAAAATAAAGAGAAAAGGCATAAAAGGCAAAATTTTTCAGCCCCAAAGTAACATATTTGTTAACAAAATTATTGCACAAAACAAAAAAGTATAAGGAGAAATAATCACATGTAATAGCACTAGAAATAGTCAGTGTTAAGCTTTTGTTTGCCGTCAAATAGATGCATTAGTAAAGTTCTTAAATTGTGTGATAAATAGTAGGAACTATAGGAATGTTTGTCTTTGCTATTGTTTTCGTTATTATGTATTTTATCTAAATTATAAGGTTTTTTAGATTTATCTTGTGTTTAAGGCCCAAAGGTTTAGAATATATCATATAGTTATATAATTAGAGAGGTCTTACTAGTTTGTATGACATTTTTATTATTCACTATTATCCATTTTCAGAAGGTTTGTAAATTATTCAAATAGAAAACTAATTGGACAGTATACTTCTTGAAATATATTCTTGTTAACAAACTAAGTTACAGCAACTTAGTCATATTAATGCAATACCCAATGTTTGTAATATTATGGATGAGCACTATGTGAGAAAAATACATTTTAAAATATTGTAAAACCACTAGTAAATACAGAGGAAAAGTACTACCTTTTCTTAAAGTTAAAATTAGAAAACAGAGCAAAGGCAAACGTTTATATAGATACCCACAAATAAAAGCATTTGGAAAATAATTGAATCTTAATTCTAACTATACATTACATAAGGTATTACATATACATATAAAGTATTAAGTTACATTGAATATTCTAAAGTCATTACTTTTATAACTTAAAAATTACCTATGAAATAACAACGAAAAAGCTCAAGTTATACATGTGATGGAGAATGATTCAACTCAAAGCTCATAGATAAGTTATTTAAGATCTGGATGAGGATGAAAAAACGTCAAAGCAGAATACAATCTTTGCTACAACCGAGGTGATAATTATTATGGGACTTAAGATGGAGAGATGATCATTTATATCAGGGGATTTAGTTGGGCTTTAGGATGAAGGAGGGAATGTCTGAAATGAAATTTGAGAGGACAATATCATCAGGGAGAAATTTCGGTAAAGTAGGTTAAACAACTATAGAATGTAGATCAATCAAGGGGGAAACACATACATACGGAAAGCATGTTGCGGAAGTGAAAATAATTGTGTTGAGAACTTTTTTGTTTTTATTGTGGTTTCTAGTTGTTATAAAATGCCCCTAGGAAATTAAATGTGAAATGAAAATTTTTATCACTGGATAGGAAAATAGACTAAATATAATCACTAACACACAGTACTTTAATGTAGATAAGGCTGCATTTGAAGTGTTTCTCGTGTATTTATTTATTCTTGACAACAGATATGAATATATTATCTCCATTTTACAGATGAAGAACAAAGACCCAGAGACATTAAATAGCTTGCTCAAGTAAACACAGCCAATAAAAGGCAGATGTATTTATTTTACCCAAATAGTCTGACCTCAAATCTGTGCTCTTAACAATTACACTAAATACTGTTTCTCAGATTTTTAAGAGTAATGTCCTTGAACAAATATAACAACACTTCAAATTCTCATTGTTCTTCCACTTATGAATTCAAGCTATGCCATTTGGTATAAAAATTTATTTTTCCAAGAGTATCAAACTTACTAGAAATCTTATAAATATTCTTAAATATTTATTCTCAGTACCCTCTCTGTTGTGTTCTTAAACCTGAATACGTAACATGAGTGGAAAAATGACAAACTCCTTTCTTTGAAGAGTAGGGAACTTGCAGATAAATAAGATTATATTTAGAAATTCATCATTCCTTCTCCTATTAAATGGAAAATAATTATTGATAAAGAGCAGAGTGGTTGTTGCAAGAATTCAGTGAAATAAAATAAAACAAAATATGAGTAAGAATAAACAATCTGAACTATATATACTATACATGCCAGGTACTAAAGAATATATGGATTTGATTCAAATCATGCTTTATTCTTTCTATTTTTATCTTGGACTATTTTTGTTCATTTACATTGAAAATAAATAATTTTCCAATTATTTATTGAAAAAGTACATGAGTGTACTCAGCAGACAAATTCAGAAAACTTGACAAAATCTGTAAACATTGATTTAAATAAAAATATCACCCAAGAGTTCTTTGAAGAGAGTCACAACAAATGTTTGGGCTCTGAGTCAGCCTTTGGTATTTGTTTTCTTTGACCACCCTGAGATCACTGATTTTAACTATCTTCTGAGGTCTGGAGAGTGAATATTTCTCAGCTGCCCAATTTGTTCTGAAAAAGTTAGCTCTCAGGAGAAAGCTTCATCTTTCAGACCTCTTTTTCACATTACCCTCTAGCTGCCAATGCCACGGTATATATACTCCTAAGAGATGACCCAAAGTTTCTAAGATGTCTTCTAAGTAGCTAGAAGGGAATATCAGAGATAGTCTCTCTCTCTCTCAATCACACACACACACACACACACACACACACACACACACGCTTCCACAAACACAGAGCTTGTAGTCAGTAAATTGTAGATTGGTGTGGTATTTGCAACACTGCTTATCTGATTTCTTCCTAAAGATGTTAACCTTTACAGAGTATCAATCCTATGCAAAGTTGTGAAATAATCAAACCATGCCTTTAGTGCCTTTGGTCTGACACAGAGTATTGTTCCTTTTTGAAAGGCAGCTTATTCTAACTCTTCTGTTACTCCATGTCCTTCATGTGCTTCTCCTCCTACGAATCCCTCCAGCCTGCCGCATTGACACCTACATAAAGGTCTGAAAAGCTCACTCCCGAAAATGTATGTTAATATCTTACCAGCTTCAAAGTAGTTCCTATTTTATGTGTGTTTTGCATTTTCCTATCTTCCATCATCACATGTGCTAGAGCATCATCTTTTGCTCCCTGAACAATCTCAGCATTTTTGACCATATATGTATGAGTTTATATCTAGACTCCCTATTCTGTTTGTTTATCCTTATGCTAATACTACACTATTTTAATTATAGTAGCTTTATAATAAATCTTGAAATTATGTAGGGTATGTTCTTTTCCAAAATGGTTTTAGCTAACTTAGATCTTTTGTATTTATATATAAATTTTAGAATCAGTTTGATTATTTCTTTGTAAAAAGACTACATTAAGTCTATAGAGCAACTTGGAGATAACTTCATAATATTGTTTCTCCATTTATTTTAGTTTTCTCTAGTTTATCTCAGCAATGTTTTATAATTTCTAGTCCTCAGCACTTACATATATTTTATCAAATGTATCACAAAGTATTCATGTTTGTTGATGCTACTCTAAATGGTATTTTTAAAATGTTCAATCTCTAATTTTTCCTTGCTAGTATATAGAAAAACAATTGACTTTTGTATATTAATATTGTACTCTGTTTCCTTGCTAAACAAATTTGCAAGCTCTAGTAGCTTTTTAAATCGATTCCTTAAGGTATTCAATGTACACAAACAGGTCAGCTGTGAATGAAGAGTTGTATTTCTTTCTATCCAATCTACACAGTCTTTATTTCTTTCCCTTGCCTAATTCCACCAACTAGTATTTCTAGTTTATTTTTGAATAGAATTAGTGAGAGTGGAAAAACCTTCCTGTGCCCAAACATAAGAGTAAATTTTATAATTTCACCATTACATAAAATATTAGCAGTAGCTTATCCAGTTTAGAAAGTTACTTGTTATTCCTAGTGTTTACTGTTTAGGTCTATGATCCCTTCTGAACTAATTTTCTGTTTGATTAAGGTAAAAGTTGAGGTTATTTACCTATTGTTTCATATGGATATCTACTTGTTCCAAAAGGATTTGTTCTAAAAGCATCCCTTTCTCCACTGGCATTTTTGTTGAAATTAATTAACCATGTATGAGTGTATCTATTTCTTGATATTCTGTTACATTAATCTATGTTTCTATACTTACACCAATACCATACCAATGTGATAAAGTATGTTTAGAGTAAATCTCTGAATCAGGTAGTACATGTGTTCCAACTTTTTTTTTCTCTTTGAAAGTCATTTGGGCTTTTCCAGGTCCTCTGCATTTTCATAAAATATATAAAATCACTTGTCAATTGCTACAAAAATAATAAATATTTTTCTGCAGTATTAATTTAGATTGTGTTAAATCTAGATTGATTTATTAATGATGACATTTGGAAAAGTCCATTTAATAAAAAAATTATCATGCCTTCTTATAATCATTATCATACTTCACATAATGTATATAACAAATAAAACATATACAACAAAAGAGCCTATAGTCATTGGTATAAAATATTATGATCCATCAAATGACAGTGAGGTGTTTCTAGAATTTGGATCAGATGATGACTCAAGGGTTTGTTTGCTGGCCTTAGAAATTATGTGGATAATTGAGGACATACACACACACACACACACAATTTGGAAATGTAACATAAAATATCGTCTTTTAGAGCAATCTAATAAGGAAAGATACATTCATATCAAATTAAACAAACTAAAAGATTAGGCCAGCAGAAGAAGTCATCACTTTCATAGGGAAAAAATAAGCATGTATAGATGACAAGGGATAAGTAAGAGGAATATTGCAATTGTAGTTCTCATTATAATGTGGGAGCTGTAGGCAAGAAGTATTTCATAGAAACAATGAGCTTCCTGGATTACATACTATGAGTTAACTTTGTCATAGCACAATAGTTTAAAAATCCTAATTCAAACTCATAGTCTTTTGATAGTGTTGAAAATTCATTTGGTGGGAGTATGGATAAATTGACTTTCAATTAATGAAATTACTATAACAATTCCTTTATAAATACTTAAGAGATTTAAGTGTATCCTAGCATTTTTGCTTATTTGGTACTGCTTATAATTTTGCACTTATCCATTATTAATACATGGAACGCATGAGTCAGAAAACACCCATACTCATTAAAGTTAGAGGTAACGTACATAGGCAAGGTTCCAAATTTTATTCTACTGGTAAGTTTGAAACTTTGCTTTTGCCATTTTTCTTTTCTTTTGTAATTGTAATTGGACTTACCTCAGTAGGAAAATGTTTTAAACTTGACTGCAGTTTCCATATTCTCTTAATTTTTCTTTGCATTTTATTTGATATATTTTTCTCAAAAAACATAGTAATGGTTTAAATGTAAATAATTAAATATACCATTCATTCTTGTTAAACATGTTTGGGAATTAAAAATGACTGTGCCCATTGGCTCCTCTTTTCTGTTAGTGGCTGGTGTAGGAATCAGGCTCTGCATGACTATGCAGATTGAGACTGGGAAATGTGAAAGGCCAACAGAAGAAATAGGAGTTAGCAAAGAACATTAATTGTTTTTAATGACGTGCTCTGTTTAGGTTAGAGTGGGCCTAAATTACAGTTTGTCATTTTTATAAGAGTAAAGCAGTTCACTGATATCACATTAGATTATTTTATTTATATTACAGGGCTCCTTACTAGTTGGTAACCCCTGAATGTCATCTGGCTCATCTATTTCCGTATCACACTCTAACATGGCCAAGAGTTCAAACTGAGTTGCCCCTACCTACCTTTCCATCCAGAAAAGACTTAACACCACATATCTCATTGATTCCAGGTCTTTTACCCCAAAGTCTATAAGGCTATTTCTTAAAAATTCCCTGACTCATTGGTTAAAATATCTATGAATTGAGTCAACTATGCTAGAGACAGGACTGTGGGTTGGAACAAGGCTTTAATTCTGAAATTGGGGACTTCCCTGGTTGTCTAGTGGTTGAGACTCCACACTTCTACTACAGGGGGCACAAGTTTGATCCCTGGTTGGGGAAGATCCCATATGCTATGCGGTGTGGCAAAAAAAAAAAAAAAAAAAAAAATTCTGAAGTTTAAGAGGCTGGGAGCAGAAAGGTATAAGCACCCTTTACATCGTTGCACAATTCCTTTACCTTCCAGAAGTAACTGGCTACTTGATCAAGAGCCTTGAACCTGGTGCGACATAAAGGAGGTTTAGTAGCTCAAACAGGTGGCTTTGGAGCCTCTAACCTTGTCAGAGAACTTGAGGGAAACATGTCTGGAGCTTTAGCATAGATATACAGGTATCCAGTTGCTGACTATGTGTAATGCAGGTATTCTCTTGAAAGAGAGATCATTTTGGTGATCCTCTGCTAAAGCATTAACAAGAAAGAGTCTCTGATATACATCTACTCTTTAATTTAGCATAAAAGAACCTCTTTTATTGCCCCTTTTCATTAGTACTGGTACATAAACTTCAATGTAATATAAGGTTGCCTTTAAGTAGGCATGAACTTTTCACTGTTTCATATATTTTTCATTTTAACACTGTCTTCTTCGCATTCATTCTAACAGTAGTACAGGCCTCTTGAACTTAGGTCTGCATGTTGCCGAACATTGTGTAAAAACCTAGTTTATATACAGACGAGAGCAGCAAGATTCTCACACACATGTTTCTTTTCTGGATGTGAAAAATAACTAATTGTCCATTAAACACTCTCAGTGTCCATTACTCCTGGCATGTGATTGTACTGAACAACTCTGTATTTTTCTGCTTATTGTTTTATCAATTCTCACGGGTGGGTAGGGTTGAAATACAATTTATGTGCAGCTATACTTTATCACTTTTTCACCATTATGAGATTAAAAGGTCAATACCATTCTAAAGGTCATAACTGACAGGTTATTTGCAATATTTTTATAGATTTACAAGAAGAAAAATTAATTTGTTGCATCTGTTCACACTAGAAAAACTGTTTTTGGAAAAGTCTTTCCTGTAGTAAAGATTCATAGTTCTGCTGTTTTAGGTATGGCCTATAGTTTCAATAATATTGTGGGGCTTGGAATGTAAGTGTAACTAAAGGCACAAATTCTGTGCCTCAGATAATCATAGGATTATAAAATAGTTTCTACTTTGCCCTCAATTTTATCTTACCTACCTGTCTGATAAGCATCATGTTTTAGCCTTGGTTTCCTAGAAATCAGGACATGAGGAAAATCTTACATATTCAATTATTGTTGGAGGAGTGGTGATCAACTGAAAGCAAAAGTGTAGAAAAAGAGGGATAGGGAATAAAATGTCATGTTTTATCAAACTGAACATAGTTTCAAAAAAAAGTACGATTGCTCAGTTATGGAACATCTCCATGAGATTACACAGCACCACATAGAGCAGTTCCTTGAAGGAAGAAAGGAAAGACATTTCTGTTAGTTGCTTTCCACCTCCTGTCTCTTGTAATCAAAATCTTTGTGAGGCATTAATTCACCTAAACTGGGCCACTAGGAAGGCAGGAATTTTCAGTTGGACATGAGTCCAGCTCAGGTGGACTGGATGCTGGAGCTGCTGGAGCTCATGCCTTGGAGGGCACACAGGTGGTCATGTCTAATATCCATCCCTGGTCCTTTGGCACCCTGGGACAACTTACGGTGTTCAGAGATGAGAGGCAGTCACTGGAGCCAGGATTTTAAAATCATTGCCTTCACTCTGGAAGTGAGGGAAATGAATGAGACCCAAGTAACTATGAGTGGTGTATTGACTCGGTCTCTAACAGTTTACCCTTCATGCCAATTAAATAGCATACACTCTTATGATATACAAATCTGTTACTAGTAAAAGAGGCCCTGAATTCTATCTCAAGAAAGAAGGAGCAACTACAATCCCTCAGAGTAGAGGTCAATGTCAATATCCTTCAATATAGTCCTTGATGTTACAGGTGATCCTAGAATCAAAGTTGATATTTATCTTATACTTCCTTTACCATTCATTCTAGATTTCAGTCACCTTTGGACAACATTTTTATTCTCACTCATTTGTCTGATGGAGTGATGAGAATTTCATCTCTTGAGGCATAAGACTGTTGATAAGAATTTTCCTACTTCTACCACTCAGTTTTCAAACCTTTAACTTTCACCAGACCCTGTTAAGTCTCTTGCTCTGTAGTTCACTAGGACCTAGACCATTTTGATGTTCCAGAAAACAACATGCTGATTCACTATATTAGTGATATACTCATTAGACCAGGGAAGCAGTAAGTAGCATGTGGTCTTATCTACTAAGACACAGGCAAACCAGAGGGTGAGAGATAAAGTTTCAAAGATTCATCCATCTGCAGTTATTTGTGACGTTTTTGTGAGTCTAGGGCTCTGTGACATTAGAGGAAATTCTCCTAATTTATAATACTTGTTACACTTTGAACTTCCAGCCTATAAAAAATGAGGTGTGGTTTTTAGTGGACCACTTGAATTTTAGAGGGCTTGTGGTTACTGTTCTGGTGTTTTTATGTGGTATTTTAGAAGATAACTTGATTTGAGTGAAGCATAGAGAGGGTGCTACATGATATTGCAGCCTACCACTTAGGTATATAATCCAGCAGATCTGATGGTAATAAATATATCTGAGGTAGGTAAGGATGCTAGGCAGAGTTTTAAGGGATTCTCTACAACCAGAAGTTGTATAGATAGAGGTGGAAAAGACAAAGGCCTGGTTGAAAGTTTGGCATGGTGTAGCGCCACTATGGAAAATTAACTACTATCTCATTGCAGTGCCCCCTCTCTCCCTGGGATGACCAGGGTTTTGGTGATGGGAAATATTCCGAATAGGCAAAGATACAAGCAATACACTTAGTTATCCAATATGTATGTCTGATGTGTGGAAATACTCTAAATTCTGTGCTGTGGTAGAGAACTCTGCCATGAGGTCGATGGCCTGAAAAGAATAATGCAAGAAGCTTAGGGCTAAGGAGTTCTAGGGAAAATACATATGGATTATTTAGAACACTTTAGTAAGGGCTGGGTTGGAGACTACAGAAAGAGTAAATCATGATTATTCTCCCTACCATGGGAAAGAGGAAGCCATGGAGATGGATGGTTATTCTTACTGATTCAAGCAGCCAGCATTATAGTAGAGAAAGATAGAATCTTCCATTCTAAGCAATTCTGAATATTAAATTTGCTCTGGATATAGATTTGGGCTCTCCTGTTCTCAATTCACACTTTTTTCCAAGAACTAAGTAAACTATACCACCTATACACTGAAGACCCCCAAATTCAGTATTTGGGATCATTGGAAAGGCGGCCATATTTTCATAGAAGATAGTGATGGAGCAGACAAGGATGTAGGAGGACTGTGAAAAAAATGTACAAACTTGGAGGCCAGTCAAGAAATGTGAGTATTTTAAAAAGGAAAAAGAGTTCAACTGTATTGAATGTTGTTGCTAGATCAAATAAATTTAGATATCAGATCTTAACAAAGCAAAGTCATTTGAAGTGTTAGGTGCAAAGCACACATAGAGGTTGGTTAAAAAGTGAGTAGGTATGTAGGTGAAGGCATCCTGAATCCACTAAGAATTTTACAAACAATTTTCCATTTTCTAGCAATTTTTTTTTTACATTTTACACATTGACATCAAGCATAATTTTGCCATATCTTAAATGATGACTGCTAATCTACTTCTTTTTTGTTTTACTAAAACCATTTACCCTTTTATCTCCTTCACTCCTTACTTCACTGACTTTTGATCTAAAAAAATAAAAGTGAATATATCATGAGGCTTGACCTATTGCCATTTTCCTACTCTATTAATCTCTCTACTTTCTTATCCTGTCACTATAGATCCACTGACTAACCAAAAAAAAAAAAAAAAATGCAAGTAACTAATTAAGATAGTGTGTCTATCATTTTACCTCTTATTATTTCTTTGTATCTTCATAGTAATCCTATAGGAATATCATTTCTTTTACTCTCATTTTACAGATGAATAACCTGACACTCAAAGTCACAAAATACGGAAGTGGTAGAAGTGGGTTTGAAACCCATTCATTCTGATTCGATACTTGTTTTTTGATCACAGCTCTCTATTAAACCCTCACCAATCATTTGAACTACCCTTCTGTTCAAATTCCTCATACCTTAAAGCTTCCCATGAATTAGCTATTGAAAGATGTCATTAATATAGAGTAACCTCTATGTCACTTCTATCCTCTTTCTCAGCTCTTGACCTTGCCTTGTACTTCACTAGAATTATTAGGGTCAGAAGACACAAGATAGGTATTTTCTTTGTCAATCACATAGTATTTTTTATTCAGAAACTCAACTACATGCTTCCTTTTCCTCAGTTCCAAAGGCTGGGTGCTCATTTCTTTTGCAAGGTTATATCAACTGTCTCTGCATTGGATTCTATCTTCTTCCATCTGTTTCAGTACTGAAATATTGCCCTATATTTAGGACTTTCTCTCTTCTACATTTTTAGTTCTCTTATCAGTTGCTCTTTTCTCTGTATGTATAAAAATACTTAAGTATTTCCCATAGTGGTTAAAAAATAAATCAACAACAACAACAAAAATATTCTCAAACCTGTGTACTCCTGTAACTATTTATTGAAATAAAGAAATATCTAAAGCTGCCTAGTAAATGTAGTCATAATCAATGCCAAGATATATCCAAAGTGAAATTATTAGACCTTTTGAATAAAGAAAGAGTCTTAGCATACTCAAGACAAAATAATAATAATAATTTATTGAACTACTATGTGTGTGTACCCAGTTTATTCCTTATCATTCCATTGTGTGACTGTAGCAAAATCTGTATATTCATTCTATTACTGATGGACATTAGGGTTGTTTCCATTTTTTGGCTACATTATATGTAGTGTTGATACCAATAGTTTTGTTCAAAGTTTTAGGTAAATATGTATAGTAATTTCTATAAATAGGTTACTTATCTAACAGTGGAATTGTTGGGTAATATGGAATAATATTGTTCAGTTTTAGTACAATACTGACAGTTTTCCAAAATAGTTGGGTCAATGAACACTAGATGTTCAGTTGTTCCATAAAATTGCCAACACTTGATACTGTTTTTCTTTTCATTTTACCTGTTCTGTTGAGTGTGAAAGATTTCTTAAATTCAGAAACCAGTAAGCATAGAGGAAAAAAATATACAAGTTTACCTACATAAAATAAAGATGTTCTACTTATCAAGAGACACCTTTAAGAGTCTAAAAAGGCAAGCTTCAGCATGGGAAAATATATTTGCAATTCATATATTTGTAAGATACACATAAATATTTACTAAGAAATTGAATAAATTTGAATTTATTCAAATAAATTTCTATGAATAAATCATAGAAAAAAATGAACAAAACACTTGAACAGGGCTTTTACAAACAAAGGTATCCAAATAACCAATACATATATGAAAAGGTGCTTAACTTCCCTAGATGTTGGGGAAAAGGCAAAATAACACTTTATACCAATCAGAATGGCTAATCTGGAATATATTTTCTTTTGTTTCTACTAAGTTTCTGGAGTGATACCAGTTAGTCATATCTTTAACTTTTTGAGTTTGTATTTCCTTGACTCTATGAGTAACGTAAATTTAAAACCCAAATCCTACAAAAGAGCAGAATTACCGTATATGATTTTTCACGAGAGCTTGCCTTGCATTCTCCATCTAGCATTCAGGCCATTTTGGAAGATTTCTGTCATGTAAACACATGTACTTTTTATTTCCTGCTGATTTTTCCATAAAGGTATAACCCTTTCAAAGTCCCAGTTTCATCCAAAATATCGATTCCAGCTGACCATCTTGTGTCAGTACAAAATATTGTCTCCTATTCCCTCTAAGGCTATCCAACCTTGGGATCTGGGATAAATATACCATCATAGGCCTTCAGGGAAGCCTTGGTTTCAGGGGCAGTTTACTTGTCTGACTTTCCACTTATTTTCACTGTCAGCCTCCTACCTCCTGGTTTGGAACTAAAAATGTTAGCAGTTGGATTTGAGTCTGAGCTGAACGTTTCTGCATATCATACAGACTGAAAACATGTCTGAAGATCAAATTGCTGCATGAGAATATGTAGAATGAGGAGAGACTATAAGCTAGAAAAAAAAAATCTACTGGAATGTTCACATTTAAGAGGCAAATGGAGAAAAATTAACAAAGGTGAAAAAGAAAGAGTAGAAGAAATTTAAAGTAGGAAGTTTTCCCAAGATGTTTGTTAATGAAGAAAAGGAGAGAAACAGTATGATAATTCATGTGAGGTTTGCTAATAAGCAGGATTTTGGTTAATTTGATGAGACAAACATGAGCAACTGCTGACGAGGAGGATTCTTTTTGAAGGAGAAATATGGAGGAATTTCTGAAATATGGAGGAATAAATATTCCAAGATTGAGTCATTGTAAAATGTCTCTCTTTAAGGAATGATGTCGGATCTATATGATTGATATCTGACTGACATTTTACAACATTTCCATGTATGGAACAGTATGGATCATTGACCAAATAAGTTGTTCCAACTTTAAACAGAAAGTTTTCTTAGTCCTACCAGTTCATAGAGATCATATTACTCATCTCTACTCCACTGAAGAAAGCCATTGCCAATATTTGCATATCTAAAGGATTATTTGACCATATGCCTCTCTTATAACCCTAAGCTTGCTCTCCTCCAAAAAATGGCAAGATTATTTCTCCAATTAATTAATTGATAAATTTGTCAGCTTCTCTCTTTTTCTTCTCCTTTTGTTCTCTTCAATTCCCAAAACTGTGCCATCTGCTATGCACAAAAAATTTTGCTAATATTAGCTATCTACTACTGGTGGCTACTTATGCATAGCTACTCTCCAAAAATTTCATGCTAAGCCATGCCAAGGATACATTTATATATTTTTTTAATTTGCTTTGCAAGTGTATTCAATATGTCCTTATTGTTAAATAAAGTGGACATTTTTCAACCCTCATTTTCTTTGGACTCTGAAAATTTTTCATATCTATCGCATAACATTTTCATAGTTATATATGTACTTCCAATGCTGCCCATATTACTCAGTTTTGTGTTCTGGATTCTCCTTCCCTAACTGTATTCCAGTGCTGAGGTTGCTCATCTAACCTTGAGACATCTCTTCTTAAGAAAGTCATACATTCCCAGATGTTTAAATGGTGATGATAGTGACGGCAATAATAGCTAACATTCGTGAATATGTATAAAACTCTAGACGTATGACAAGTGTCTTGCATATAATATCTCATTGAATTTCCACAATAATCCTCTAAGATCAATGTCAAGAGGTGCCACTGCAATCCCGCTTTTGCAGGTGAAGAAACTGAGGTATAATCCTTTGATTAGGAAAATTGTTTGTAAATGGTCAAGCTTTTAAACCCAATTTATCTAGTACCTCTGCTTGTCTATAAGCCCATTGTACTCAGATACTTTCTTTATAGCCCAGAAATCTTATTTTTTCTACTTGGTAATATCTTGCAGACAATTGGACAGCTCCACTCAAATCTTACTTGTCCCAAACTTAACTTGTGATATTATTCCATCAAAATCTCTCCTATTCCTGAATCTCTTTCTTAGTAAATGGATTGACATTCCATTAATACAGTTATCGCGCAAGACACCTTTGCCCACCTGTCACAAAGCACCAAAAATTCTTTATTCTCCCTCCTACATTATTTATTTTCTCCATTTCTACTGTCAACTCTTTCCAGCTGCCACTGTCTTTCTGTTAACTGCTGAAATGACCCTTAACTTGTTGATCTGAATTCCTTTTTTTTTTCTTGCTTTCCAATCCAGTATTCAGACTGCAAAGGAAACAGTTTACAGAAACACGAACTCATCCTACTGTTATCACATGTAAGGTATTTCCACAATTTCTCTTTTCTACTTAATAAAACTGCAAACTAAGAATAATTTCAGGTTTTTTTTTTTTCTTGATATGATCTCTTCCTACTCTTTTAAGCTCATTCCATAGCAGTCTCTTCCTCTCTTTATATTCATGTTGAACTTTCTTTTTCAGGAGGCCTGGGCTCTAGAAAGTTTTTCATCTGTTAGGAAAGTCTTTGCTTGCTTCCAAATGCACCTTACCCTGTGTTGTGTTATACCTCCATGTGGTATATTTTCTTGGCATATTTTGACTTTGCTTAGAAGAGAGTAGGAAATTTGCCACGTGTTCAAGACACAACTTGTTTCAGCCCAATCCTAGAAAATGTGCAATTTCCATGCGTATGTAAAGTAGGGAGGAAATACATGGCTAGCCTAAGGTAAATTGGACAAAACAATTACAAAGTAAACTGACAGAAAGAGGGCCGAACACTGATCTCCCCAGTTCTTTGTAGGAGGAGTGTATTTTTCTCTTGACCATATGTTTTCATAGATGTTAATGATGTGCTTTCCCTTGTTCTTCTTCTCTTCATCCTTCACCTCCTCTGTCTTCTCTTTCTTCTCCATTTCTTCTTATTTTCCATTTGAACTAATTTCTTTAAAAAATTCACGACATTTCTCTTCAATATATGTAGAGGAAATCTGAAATTCATTGAGAAAGAATTTAGGGACATTGAAATAGCTCCCACCACTCACACTGGAGGTCTCAATACAAAGAACTTATCTGATATCAATGGATTTTTAATGTTTTGTATGAAAATTAAAAACTTGATTCTCTCCATGCCCTTTTCCCTTTATCTGTCTTCAATTTCTACAGAAGAGTGAATCTATGAAGATTTCTCTTTAGTCTCTGATATTAGTTCCATTTCACTCACATTTGTGTTTGGCTATGCTCATCACTTTACAAATTATTGTCATTAATTAAATTTTATTTCATGTAAAATAATATACAATGATATTTTTATTTCTTTTACTTTAACTTTCCCACCTCCTCTTGCCGTACACTGTAAGATACTCTCTCATTCTACCCATTATGCCAACAATATATTCTTCCAAAGTCTTAATGGAAAAATGTATCATTAAAACACTTTATTACCGTTATGCAAAAAACATTGTAGGACCTTAAGCAACAAGCCACTATACGTAGTCTTCATACTGAATTAAGCTGCATTTTGACAGGAAAAAATAAAAGAAAAAGAATTTCCTTAAGATAGCGAGAGATGTCGTTCCCTTCAGACCTGCTCTACAGTTTTCAGTGGGGAAGGATTTTATTCTCCAGCATGGACTTTGACATTCTTTCTACACCAGCTTTTCAGTTGAGATGATAGTACTAGATGTTTGGGGAAGTAAGTTTACTGATGGGAAATACATTTATATGCAAACCTATGCCTCCCCCCAGCCCCGCCTCATTACATTAAAGAAAATCTCACTAAAAGGGGCTTTTTGGCAAAGAGTAAGGAAAATTCTGGTTTTTGATCATCAAACTTGATATATTGATCAATATTTGAAAAGACAGCTTAAATGATTCAAAATTTGCATATGTTTATACAGGATACGTACCTCACCTTTGGCACTCAAAGTGACAGTTAAGGAGATTAGCAAAGAATAAGTGCTTGGAATGCAGTTAAATGCAGCATAAATGGATCCTTTTCTATAACAGTTTTAATGGTTACTTAACCTACATATGACTCCATTTCTCCTACAGAAAAATAGGGATAATATTGATCATTCGTAAAACTTTTTAATATGTTACCCCATTAATCTCCTATTGTTTTGTATAACCCAGAGAGAGAAGAGCTCTAGACAAAATACAGAGGCTGTGATGCTGGCACTCAATTTTAGATACAGAAACGGATATACCCAAAGGCTTGAGCTATTGCAATTTAAAGCTGTTACAGGAGTTGCAATCTTTCACAACAAGCTGAAACCAAATAACCTGGACTTTTGCCTCACTAAGTTACTTAAAAATATAATACATTAGTATATAAGGACACACCAAAGCAATCAATATTTTATGAAATTGCTGGACTGTAATATGGATTTTGAACAGTATTAATGTTAAATGCATTAACTTTAATGAGGAACTTAGAAATGGTCTCTTAATAACCTTATTGGGATATGACTACTTTTAAATGGCTTTTACTTTGTCCTTGGAATTCATATGATGCATGTGACAGTGGCTTGTTTAGTGTTAACAGAGGATTAGATGAAGGAAATTAATTAAAGCTTCCTAGCAACATTTTCCCCTTGAGCTATTCAGTATGCTAAAGTGGTGTGACAGGGTACCATCCTTTCTCTAAATCTACTCATTAAATAACTCAATTGAGTTTAAACACACATCCTTTTTTTAAAAAATTAGACCATAATTTTTCTCCTTGTCTTTCTAACCTGACCCCTTCGAGCCGCTGCCACCTCTGTGATTTGTAATTACCTTTTAGCTTCTAATAATAGGATGGTCACAAAGTGTGTCCATGTGTTTCAGAGTCCACCAATTCACTTCTTGAGACCTGTCTTCAATTGAGATGACAAATTTAAATAGGTTAGGGACATTTGTTTAACTAATCCCCTGGACAAATAAGTATCTAGAATGATTTCCTATATTAGATGAAATACAAGTCTATAAATCTTTTTAAACACTGCTCATGCCGCACTTGAATACTTGGAATAATAATCATTTTTCAATTTTATGTTTTAGAAATAAATAGATCTATTTCGGCTTTAAATTCTCACAAATTGTGATTTTCTCTGTTTTTAAGACATTGTTATAAATGTATTAATTCTTAGCTATTAAAAACTATTACTTATAATACAAAATAAAAATAATATTTACCAGTATTTATTGTTTGTGGATTTTTTTGTGTGTGTGTGTGGATTTTTTGATGATAGCTATTTTGACTGGTGTGAGGTAATATCTCATTGTATCGATAGTTTTGATCTGCATTTCTCTAATAATTAGCAATGTTGAATATCTTTTCATGTGCCTCTTGGCCATCTGTATATCTTCTTTGGGGAAATATCTATTTAGGTCTTCTGTGCATTTTTTGTTTGGGTTGTTTGTTTTGATGATATTAAACCACATGAGTTGCTTGTAAATTTTGCAGACTAATCCCTTGTTGGTCACATCATTTGCAAATATTTTCTCCCATTCTGTGGGTTGTCTTTTCATTTTGTTTATGGTTTCCTTTGCTGTGCAAAAACTTTTGAATTTAATTAGGTCCCATTTCTTTATTTTTGTTTTTATTTCCATTACTCTGGGAGACGGATCGAAAAAGATATTGCTGCAATTTATGTCAGAGAGTGTTCTGCCTATGTTTTCCTTTAAGAGTTTTATAGTTTATGGTCTCACATTTAGGTCTTTAATCTATTTTGACCTTATTTTTGTGTATGGCATTAAAGAATGTTCTAATTTCATTTTTTTACATGTAGCTGTCCAGTTTTCCTAGCACCATTTATTGAAGACACTGTCTTTCCCCCATTGTATAGTCTTGCCTCCTTTGTCGTAGATTAATTGACCATAGGTGTGTGGGTTTATTTCTGGGCTTTCTATCCTATTCCATTGTCCTATATTTCTATTTTTGTGCCAGTACCATACTGTTTTGATGACTATAGATTTGTAGTATAATCTGAAGTCAGGGAGCCTGATTCCTCCAGCACCGTTTTTCTTTCTCTAGATTGCTTTGGCTATTCAGGGTCTTTTGTGTCTCCATACAAATTTTAAAATCCACAAACAATAAATGCTGGAGAGGGTGTGGAGAGAAGGGAACCCTCCTACACTTTTGGTGGGAATGTGAATTGGTACAGCCACTATGGAAAGCAGTATGAAGTTTCCTTAAAAAACTAAAAATAGAGCTACCATATGATCTTGCAATCTCACTCCTGGGCATACATCCAGAGAAGAACATGGTCTGAAAGGATATATGCACCCTAATGTTCATTGCAGCACTGTTTGCAATAGCCAAGACATGGAAACAACCTAAATGTCCATCGACAGAGGAATGGATAAAGAAGATGTTGTACGTATATACAATGGAATATTACTCAGCCATTAAAAAGAATGAAATCATGCCATTTGCAACAACATGGATGGACCTAGAGATTGTCATACTGAGTGAAGTAAGTCAGACAGAGAAAGAGAAATATTGTATTATATACCTTATATGCGAAATCTAAAAACAAATGAGACAAATGAACTTATTTACAAAATAGAAACAGACTCACAGACTTAGAGAACAAACTTATGGCTACCAGGGGGAAGGGTGGGGGGAAGGAATGGTTAGGGAGTGTGGGATTGACATGTACACACTGCTGTATTTAAAATGGATAACCAACAAGGACCTACTGTATATCACAGGGAAATCTGCTCAATATTATGTAACAACCTAAAAGGGAAAAGAATTTGAAAAAGAATAGATACATGTATATGTATAACTGAACCACTTTGCTGTACACCTGAAACTAACACAACATTGTTAATCAACTATACTCCAGGGAATTCTCTCATGGCCCAGTGGTTAGGGCTCTGCACTTTCACTGACTAGGGCCTGGGTTCAATCCCTTGTCAGGGAACTAAAATCCCACAAGCCGCATGGTGTGGCAAAAAAACAAAACAAAACAAAAAACTATACTCCAATATTAAATGAAAAGTTAAAAAAAAATATTCACAAAGGAAAACTTTATCTTCTTGGAAAAAAGGGAACATTTGACTATAACAATGACATATGAAAAGTAAAGTAGAATATAATATATCTTTTGAGTTGTATTAAATTTGATGTTTTCAGGTAAACAAGTACAAAATCCAGAGTTCCTTATTTTCTAATCTCGGTCAAATAAAAAGCTCAAGCTTTAAAATGTTATGATACCTCCTCTTTTGATGTCAGGGATGAAGATAAAAAGCTATCCCTCTAAAATTAGGGTTAGACTGTGCAGTCTTTCTTCTTTTTCTCATCAAGATATTATTCTTCTACACACAATTTCGATGAGGAAAACCAACCTGGATAAAGGAACATGACTTCTGTTTAAAATAATTATTTAGGAAATCAGAAATAGATGGTCAATAGCATGGTTGAATTAATAACACTCTGTTCAAAATAGAAATAAAATGTGTTCACACAGATAAATATAACTGTATTTTAAATATCAATATTATAATTAAACATGTATACTCTATGTGCACACAGGCATATGTGCACTTTCATACACACACACACACACACACACAAGGACTGTTTATCCAAATTGTTAACGTACTTTGCTGATTGCATTGTGGTAATAACTCTGAGAAAGCCAGTGTTATTATTCCTCATTAAATTGGACTATATCATCTGAAAGTAAAAAACATAAAGCTGATCACATTGACAAATTTTACTAATTTAAAAACATTGATACACCAATATAAAAAGCCACTGTTTATATGGTTAGCACATTTGTTAATCCATTATTTTAATCATTATAGGATTGACAGTTTCATTCTTCTGCAAGCCAGACACATTCGATTTTTGAATCAACCCTTCTAATAACTCAGATGTCTAAGATTAAACATTTAAAATAAGTTACAATGCAAATTTGACCAAGTGAAATGCATTTGGTGTGTTTCAGGATCATAACAATTAAGAGATGATAGCTATTGTTCTAAAATAAAATTCTATGAATGTAATATTTAATGAGATTCAGAAATATTATAACACATTCACGTAAAATTTTACTCCATCATTAGTGAGAAGCATAGTAATTCAACTGTCTTAAAGCATGTACATAACATTTTATTGCAGAAAGGATCAGAAACTTTTAAATTCTCACTGTGCATTGTAATGAAAGTTGTATTTACCTAACTAAAAATGTGAACTGCAAAATTGCAAGATTTCCTGTAGGAAAATATAATACCAGTTTCTTTGTGGAGTTTTTGATACATTGGTAAAGAGTATAATTACAATTGCAAACAATTATTTTGCTTGGACATTAAAAATAAAATAGTTTACCTAAATAGCAAATAATAGGAGTTTTGTCTTAATTAAATCACCTAGAAGTTCTGTCCTTGTAGTGTCTTTTTTTTTTTTTTTTTTTGTGGTACGCGGGCCTCTCACCGTTGTGGCCTCTCCCGTTGCGGAGCACAGGCTCCGGACGCGCAGGCTCAGCGGCCACGGCTCACGGGCCTAGCCGCCCCGCGGCATGTGAGATCTTCCCGCACCGGGGCACGAGCTCGTGTCCCCTGCATTGGCAAGCGGACTCTCAACCACTGCGCCACCAGGGAAGCCCTCCTTGTAGTGTCTTTTAAATAGAATGAATCTCAAAATAATTCCAATGAATAAAGATAATGTCTTATGACATTCAAGTGCACCATTTCTAGTAAAATTCAGGTAATACGTTGGCAGCTGGTAGGAAGCTCCAAACACAGAAGTATTTCCACAGGGTTTGTTTAGATTTAGGTGGATTTCCTACAGTCACTGCGATTTTAATTCATCAGTCCTCTACAGTGGGATTTCTGAATATATAATCTGTACAGCATTTTCATCAGAATCAGCAGGAGTGCTTATTTCAAATGTGAATTCCTAGGTCCCATCAGAGACCAAATGAATCAAAATCTAGGTGGCAGAGCATGCATTTGCATTTTAATGATTTGTCCAAGTGATCCTCATGCACATTAAGTTTGAGAACGCATGTGCACCCTTAAATCCAAGTAAAGAATGTATGAAATATATATCAAGTAGTTCACAGAGTTGTTCGGTGAGCAAATGCTGTAAAATAAAACAAATAGTTTATATAATCTGACAATTATAACCTATTTCACAAACTTTAAGTACAAATGAGGAAGATTAAAAGGCTCAGAGTGTGCCAAGGTCACAGACCTCTTAGCCTTGGTGATTTTCAAGCTTGCCTGAAGAGTCCCCAGGAGGACTACAGGTACACTATAGATAACAATGTCACAATACAATCTACTGAATGAGAATCTCTTGGGGCAGAGGTCTGATAATCATTACGTTTAGCTATCTAGTCTGGTGACATTTATCATTAAGGAAGTTTGGAATATACTTCCTTGAGCATTCCCAGGCTGACACTACAAAACACTCATAATAATCTGAATTGCTAGTGTGGCATTATAGCCTTAGTTAGCCCAATCACTTTAATTTATGTCTCTAATATCTATTAACACCCTATATGCCATTACTTTTTACTTCAAAGGATTGGCTTAATACCGACATCTTATTACTGTTTTTACCTAGGATTGTTTTTAATGAATTATCATTAATGTACTCAATATTTGTACAATCTAATCTGTGAGCTGTCTGATATAATTTTCCTACATGAATTTTCAAAAGTTTCACTGCAGGGCTCCCCTGGTGGCGCAGTGGTTGAGAGTCCGCCTGCCGGTGCAGGGGACACGGGTTCGTGCCCCGGTCCGGGAAGATCCCACATGCCGCGGAGCGGCTGGGCCCGTGAGCCATGGCCGCTGAGCCTGCGCGTCCGGAGCCTGTGCTCCGCAGCGGGAGAGGCTGCAACAGTGAGAGGCCCGTGTACCGCAAAAAAAAAAAAAAAAAAAAAAAGTTTCACTGCATATACAAATGCATTAATAGCATTTGTATTGAGAGTAGTTAGGGGAAATTGTCATATCTTATAATTTGACGAGGTGTGATCAGTAGTGATTTTTTCTCTAAATATTCACTTCCATATATTTTTCTATATATTTTCTATAAATTCAATATCTTGAAATATGTGTATATATTATGGCATGAGACAAACAAGCTTAGAAATGACTACTCTTATCAACACTCACATAAGTATATTGATTCAAGGCTTATAATTTTAAAAACGTCATAATGAATACAAGTGAAAACAGAAAAAGTAAAATCAGTCATCTCTCAGTTAAGAAAACATTTATACAACTGTTTAAAAATAACTGTAAAATTCAGTTGTATATATTCATTACTATACATGTAAAACCAAAAACTCAGTTCCTTAAAGGATTCTCCTTCAAGAATAATCTGTAGTTTAGAGTGGCTTAAATGTCCAGCTTCCTTGCCTGTTCTTTGCCAGTGTTTTCTGTGCTGGGAAGCAGAGAATGCAAAGGGCAGCACCGTATTCTGGTCCTGCAAGAGAAACAGAATGGTAAGATTTGGGAGATACAAGGTGCACTAATTATGTCACAGAGACTAGAACAGCAGTGATTTTTCCCCCATTATTAGTATTTTATATCAGTAGAATCTATTTAATATATTCAATAATTCTATTATTTCTAAGACCTTCCACAAAAGGGCATTACAATCCTTTTAGTTTATTGCAAACATATATATTTTTTAAAGTGGATTCACTTTATTTATTTTTTGGCTGCGCTGCAGGATTTGTCAGAAGACAAACAGTAAGTTGTGAGCTCCATTTTGCCCAACTACTTTTTTCTTCACACCCTGGAGAATCTGGTGTCTGGAACTGTAGAGACATCATCATGTTACCACCCCTTCTCCTCTCAGGTTGAATCCACTGTGACAGAACACTCATGTCCTTAAGAGGCAAGGCCTAGCAAATAGCCTCTCACAAATCCACTGAACATCACAATGTCCTGTTTGATAAATTCTGTTGCTGCTTCAATTATATTGCTGATTTCAGGTGCTGCTTTATTTGCTCATTTCTGAATCAGGTCTTCCTGCTTTCTTTATATCTTTTATCAACTCTGTCTCAGTTGATTTGCACATAGTTACTTTGACTGGTAAATCTGAAGAAGATGGCCAGCAGCCTACTGTTGCTGTAAGTTTTCCAACTTTCTGGAACAAAAATCCTGCACAATGGCCAGTGCAATCTGGATGGCTACTGAGTATTGTTCTACCGGAAGTGCCAAACTATGGCCAAACATAGATTCTACCAGCGGTGTCTTCATGTATACTGAGTTAGGTCCAATATGAATCATCATCACTTTCATATTCAGGTGAGAGAGATCCCATCTAGACTGGCCTGGCCTTGGAATCCAGAACCAAGTGAAGAGGACTCAGCTGTCAAACGGGGGCAAAGAGGGCCTGGGGTTGGAAGAAAGGGTCATAGATGCAGAAGTAAGCACTTCATGAAAACTAAGCAAATGGTATTTCTAGGTAAATCAGTCTTTCTGTGCTGGACTAATTAAAAGAACTTCACAGCTCTCTATCCCCAAGCTTTCTCACCCTCTGGAATTGAGGGCTTTTACTGCTTCCCCCATTATTTTTTTAATTAAGTAATGAATAGTATTTTATTATTATTATTATTTTTGGCTGCATGGTATGGCATACGTGATCTTTCCTCCCTGACCAGGGATTGAACCTGTGCTCCCTGAAGTAGAAGCATGGAGTCTTCACCACTGGACCCCCAAGTAAGTCCCTGAAGAGTATTTTATAGATAAGAAAACTTTAGCCTCAGCAGGGTAAATTTGAGGACAGTTCCAATAGCTAGTTTCCCAGAGATGCCCTTGAAGTGGTCCTTACAGTTTTTGCAAACTAGAATACCTGATAGTGTTTATCAGCGCAACACGTCAGGTGCAGTGTAAAGGTATGGGTACTGAAAAAGTAATATTGACCCTAACTATGCATTCACGCACAGGCATTTACAGATTTTTACCCAGGCTTTGAATTAAAAGATAGATTCTCTGAGTCTGATCAATGTCAGCCTCTTGAGATGCACTAAAATGAAATTCAGAAAAAGTTGAATAACTTAAACTACTCTGGAGTTACAGACAACTGAAGTAGAAAGCCTCTTAAGCAATGTGAGAGAAGAAAAAAAGGGGCAAAAATCTACCTACTAGCTTGGGTTGTAGAACTCATGTTTTTAGGAGTTGGGAGAAAAGAAACTTTGGAGCAGGTGTTTCATGTGACAGATCATTAGATCTGTTATCTAGGTCTGTATTAGATCTGTATAGTATCTATTGAGATACTACAGATGAGGAAAGATGTTAAGTGTATTTGCTTTGTATCATCAATGGAGATTTTTTGCTGCCTCTGAAAGCTTGCTGTCAAGATTTAATTTAATATTTAATTAATTTCCTCTCTGCCGATCTGTGATTTCCCTTAATGCCATTTCCTTTTCTAGAGAGATCACAGATTACTGTAAATTATTTGTGTTCAGTGAGGATGGGCATAACGGTAGTAATAATGAGAACAAGAATAGTGACTGGCCATTTATACATAAAATGAATTCTGTTAGAAACACCTATAAATATTGTACCAGCGTTATTAATTGGCTTAATAAGATCAATTGGCATAATAAGATCTAAGTTGTTTATTATAAATAAAATGAATAAAAATTCACTAGTCAGCAATAGATATTAGTATTTTTCTTTTTTAAAAATCTCTTCTTTGCTAGCCCTAAATGCTTTATTTCTTAGGGGTCTAATGTTGACTTCACTAGTCTTAGTGGAGTTACCAGCTTGTGGCTGAATCACGCTCACTCTAGTATTCAGACATGGTTTGACACATCTAAATTAGGGTGAGGAAGATTATTCCAGAATATCGAGGCTCTCTTTTGTCAGGAATTGGGGGATGGGGACTTATTCTGAATAAAGAGGAAGTGAAGACTGGAAAGGTTACTTGGTCAACAGAGAGAAAAGATTAGCCTGAAAATAGAAACTGTCATTCCCAACGTTCTCAAGCTCAGACTGCATCAACATATGAATACTTGGCACTAAGTAAATGGTTATAAAAAAACACATCTAATTCCCAGTCTGTAATCTACCAGTGACATTAAAAAATAAGATACCACCACTGGTGATGATGTAAGTGTTGTTTTCGAGAAGGGCTGCTAGTACAGCTTATGATAGCATCTTAATAAACAAAATATTAGTTTTGAGTTGTAATGAGGATTAAAACTTAGATTGAGAATCAAGCTTCTCTGCATATATGTATGTATAAGGAAAATCTATTTTTCCTTAAAACACCTGCATTGTATCACTTTAGAGGTAAAGGATGGTTTTTTCCCTTCTTAAATCTCCTCTTGATAAATATATTTTCATTGGAAGATGTTTTAAGTAGTCCCTCATCTAAGTGGAAAGATTACAGGTACCATAACAGGGAATCTTCAAGAATATAAGGAAAATATTTTAGTCCGAATCAGTTCTTACATGAGATGATATCAAGTCACTAGTTAATTTCTAGAAAGAATAAATGCCATGGGCATAGAAAAATAGGAACTGATGAATAAGAAAGGCAATCTTCATCAAGGTTTGTTTCTTGGAATATGTATAGCTAGAGCCTGTATGACACTTTTCGTTTTATTTTAATTGCTAATACAATTTTTCTATATTTTAAAAATTGATATTGTTCATATTAAGAACATTTATTTGAAATGTCTTACAAAGCATTCTAACACATCCTGAAACAGTGTAGTTTTTCTTTAGCTGCTGTACTACCTCTCTACCCTCCCTCAATAAAACACACAAAACACCTTACTACAACCTTAATACTTTAAAATATTTTTAAAAACTCTAAAATTACAGCTCAAATAATTATTTAACCAATAAAAATAACATTATTTTATGAGACTCATTTTAGGGAGTATTAGTTATTACCTTGTAATTCTACATTTTTTCTCATTCTTCCCTTCCATTTTATTTCCGCTCCTCTTTTAGCATACCTTCATACGTCTGTCATCATTTTGCTCACGAGAAAAAAAGGTGGCATTTTTAAATATCAAGTAATATGTGTTATAGCTTTGCTAAACATTTCACCACCAGTTTGTTGCAAGAGATTTATAAATCAGATTTTCATTAAAAAGGAGAAAGAATCAACACCATATGTTGTGCTAAATCCTATGCAGCTGCTGCTACAGCAGCTTAATGTGTGAACTAGAAGGCATTCAGTACTCTGTGTGATATACAGGACTGTAACTTCTTTCAAATGTTGTGATTTTTTTTAATATTAAGATTAAAATCTAAGAAAACATGGTAAAATGGAATAACTTAGAAGTGTTAACATTTATTTTATAGAAAAGAGAGTTGCTAAATGGGTATCTATAACTGAAATTAAAATACCCAAGTACTCTTGAAATTGAAATAGAAAAGCAGGCTCAAACAAAAATGTTGTATATTAATGCAGCTCCTCTTGTAATCTGACCTTCATTGCAATGTACTTTTGCCTAAATATCCATCTAGTTGGCATTTTTATTACAATTCTGCAAATGGAAAGAGAGCAAATGAACCATTTACTGCCTTTATTTTCTAAGTATAATCATGTTTCTGTTTTCCATTCAATGATAGCCAACTCTTTTCCACTCCAACATAAAACATTCTTGAGTGTTAAGAGGTTGATATCGTACCCCATGCTCATTTATATTACAATGTACAGAATGTCAGAATCAGTTATTTATAAACTTTAGTTGAGAGGTCAGGAAATAATACCCTAATGTAAAACTGTGCATATTTTAAATAATATTTATGGGCCAACCACATATGAGATATAAACACTACCCTACATATACATCTTAAATTTATTAGATTTGAAGTAACAACACTGAAGGAGGAAAATCATTTTTAAAAGCACCATAAAGCAAGACAGTAATTTTCTTCTTAAGTGTGCTTTTTTTAGATTTGTTTTTTATTGGGGTAATGTCAGTTTATGACATTATGTAAGTTCCATGTGTACAACATGGTATTATCTACTTCTGCATACTTTTCAACATGTTCACCACCAAAAATGTAGTTTCTGTCCATCACCATACAGCTGATCCCATTAAATGTGCATCTGCACATGGAAATTACATGCTTCTCTTTCATTGAAAAGAAACACCTCATGATAATGATGATTAATTTTCCTATGTTAATATAAATTTGCATTATTTCTGCATGTATCATGATAGAACAGAATGAGTTCATGAATTAGTGTGAAAAAATGTTTCCTTGCTATAGAAATAAGACAGGTGGCTATTTTCCATCTAGTATAAGGACATTATAAGAGCAATCTATAGACCAATATTCTTAATGAATATAGACAAAGAATGTTCAAAAAATACTTGGAAAAAATGCATCCAACAATATATAAAAAATGAATATATATATTCATTTATATATATAAAATGAATCCAAAAAATGAATATATATATTCATTTATATATATAAAATGAATCCAAATATATAAAAAATGAATCCAACAATATATAAAAATAAGTATATACGGCTAAATGGGCTTCATCCAGAGAATGCATTGGCAGTTTTATACGTAAAAACTATCGATATAATATACTCTATTTAAATGACACACAGCACATGATCATCTCTGATACTGATATAGTCGGATATTCACAGTATATTCTCTATTTAATGCCTACTAGGATGACTAAAGTCAAAAGGACAGATCATAAAACTAGCTGGCCAGGATGTTGAGAAATTGGTGGTAGGAATGTAAAATGATACAGACTCCATGGGAAATAGTTCAGCTGTTTCTCAAAATGTTAAAAATAGAGTTACCATATAATCCAGAAATTCCCCTCCTCGGTATTTTCATATGTATATACCTATGAATAATAAAAACATATATCTACCATAACTTCTCTTCACTTTTTCACAGCAGCATGGTTTATTAATAGACAAAAAGTAGAAATAATCTAAATGTCCATCAACTGATAAATGAGCAAATAAAATGTGTTATATCCATACAATGAAATATTATTCATTGTAAGAATTAAGTAATGATACATGCTACAATATAGAAAAACCTTGTAAATTTTATTCCAGATATAAAAAGACATCCACAAATAGGACATATTGTATGAGTCCATTTATACAGCATAATTAAATTAGTAATTCACAAAAAGGGGCATATTAAAATATTCAAGTGAATTAGAAAATATTCAACTAAACAATTCACTTACAAATAACACTTGGGACAAAAAAATACTCAGGAAAATAGAAAATATTTTAATGAGTAAATATGGAAACACAGTAGATCAAAATTTGTTCAATAGAGCTAAAACAGTCTTGAGATATGTGTCTTTAAGTATTTATATTAGAAAAAAAAGAATTATGAATACAATGACTTAAATTATTCCCTTAAGATGCTGGAAAAAGAAAATCAAATTAAACCCAAAGAAAGTAGAAGAGAGAAAATTAGAAAGGTAAGAGTTGAAATTAATAAAATAAGATAATTGTACCTATAATAATTAACAATAATAATTAGATTAAAATTTTAAAGAGAAAATGTAATAAAATAAAAATCTATGAACTCAAAATAAATTTCATTAATTGATTTCTATGATAGACTATTGATGGAATTCTCATCTTCATTTGTGTTCTTCCATCTCTGATGTTTCACCTTCTTTTAAAAGCTTACATAATTAGGTCAGCCACACAAGAATAATCTCCCTTCTGCATAACACACAGTTAGCTTATTAGTAAACTAATCACAGAAGTGATATCCCATTATATTCCAGACTACACCCACAGTCAAGAGAAGGAGATTATATAAGTCATTTACACTACAGTGCAGGGATCTTAGGGGAATATCTTAGAATCTTCTCTATCACATGATTAGAATATACAGACATGAGGGAATTCCCTGGTGGTCCAGTGGTTAGGACTCTGGGCTTCCACTGCAGGGGGCCTGGGTTCAATCCCTGGTCAGGGAACTAAAATCCTGACAGTCACATGGCACAGCCAAAAAAAACAAAAACAACAACAACAAAAAAACAGGTATGAATTACCATGATTAGTTGTGTACTTATTTTGTGTGCTATTTCCATAGTTTACATTAATCATTAAAAAATTATTTTTAAGTATTCTTGAAGCATTAAAAATGAGCTACTGGGCTTCCCTGGTGGTGCAGTTGTTGAGAGTCCGCCTGCTGATGCAGGGGACGCGGGTTTGTGCCCCGGTCCGGGAAGATCCCACATGTCATGGAGTGGCTGGGCCCGTGAGCCATGGCCGCTGAGCCTGCGCGTCTGGAGCCTGTGCTCCACAACGGGAGAGGCCCCAGCAGTGAGAGGCCCGTGTACTGAAAAAAAAAAAAAAAAAAATGAGCTACTGTTCTAGGGGGTACACTAATTTTGTTAAACATTTTAGTCTAGAAGCCTCCTTCATCTTTGCTTCTGGTAGCAACTCCCAAAGGAAATCACTATCCTGATTTCTGACAATATAGATTATTTCTCTCAGGCAATTTTGAAAATCAGTTCTGGAATTAGTCTTTCCAGTTTTTATCTTTACATCTTTCCTTCTTTTCCATTGCTTCAAAATTGACATCTCATCCTCCTCCCACAAACAATAACAACAACAACAAAATATATATATTTCCTTAGAGAAACCGAATGATTCTTAGAATTAGGAGGGGAGCAATGTTATTTACCAGCAGAGTGTTACAACGATCTGCCCCAGCGCCCTTCCTTACCCCAGCATGCATTTCATTAAGAGTTTGCTATGTCAAATAAGTACAAAAATATTGAGAGCGCAGATAGCATGTGGAAGGTCATCGTTGTTGCTTGTTTATTTTTCTGCACTTGTTGCCTTTTCTACTGATATAGAGAAACTGACAGAAAAATCTTGTCTCTAACACCATTTACATGTTTACAAATTTGATGATAAGCTTAATTTTATAATAAATACTATTTTTTCTTGAGTTTCCATCTACATGCCACTCAACAGCATTTGGCCTTTACTTCATATTTTCAGAGGAGTCATTATTACTAAATTTTGTGGGTTTTAATATGTTCCTTTGACATCCATAAATCTAGCTTCAATAATAAACATTAGAAAGAGGCAGATGGAAAAAAACAAAAGAATAAATTTTAAAAATTGAAAAAGAGCAAAAAGTTGCAAAATAGGGAAAATAAGAAAGGTCTATACTGCCTGAAAAATATCAGTTGTATTTGAGTGTTATTAATGTCATAGTAGATATTTTACGTATTGATTAATTTAATTCATGACTAAAATTAATAATTTTTTATCTTCTCAAATATCCTGGTGTTCCACTGGGCTTATCAAAACCCAGTATTTATTTTACTATTCCTAAATCCAGGCATTAAAAATTACAAGTTAATTCTGTTAAAAATGTGTCCTTATATCTTGTTAATGGTTATTTAGGAGGCTTTACAACATGAAATTTTATGTTAATACTAAAATAGATTTCTACTATGTGAAGATACCCAAATTTAGTGCAGTGCACAAAGTTTTATGAGATATTTCCTGTTATGCTCTGCCAATATATACAGTTTATGATTTTTAATTTATTTTTCATGATATTTATGATTTTTTATTCATTTAAAACATTTTTCCTTTTCAATTTGATTAGTTTTACAGCTATTCACTAGTCTCTTCTCAATCTTTCTCCCTTTCATTCATTCTTTCTTTCTTTCCTCTTTTTAATTTCCTGACTATGTCATTATTGCAATTTTTCATTTTGATCTTGTAGTCTATTTGGCCATACAAACTCTAGAGCTTCTCATAGGAGTGAATGAAACCTCTATTTCAACTACATCAAGGTTCAAACTCTCATTGTTTCCTTTCCTTTATGGCAATTGTGACTAAGAGCACCGTCTGATACATCTCATGCAAATAAATGTCTCCAATTTGGTTTCCAGAGGACCTCAATCCAGCATCGTTTTTAATACATCAACTCCTTTCTTCCTATCTAACCTCTATCTTCCTATCCAACCTTCCTATCTAGCACAGATCATTGCTGTTCCTGACAACCAAACTTGCACTCTCTACTTCACGCTTCACCAGTTCTCACTGACAATCATTACGAAATTGAAAATGGGTACAAGGACATCATGTCTTTGCAGAAAGAATGCACATACCTCCAGCAGATGTTCCACTTGGAGCAGAGAGAAGGCAGGAGAGTCACTGTGAAACCATCCTCCCTAGTTCATTTTCTACAAATGAACACGTAAGAGGCTTCCAACTGTTAAATGCTTAAATCTAGTGGTATGAAGCCAAAATGGTGCAAGAAGTAATGCCTGCATCCCACCCACGTCTTTAAAAAACACTAAAAAGCTGGAATGGATAATAAATTCACAAATTTAAATGATAAAAAACTTAAAGAGGTTCACTTTATATCACGCTTGTGTCATTTGGAAGCAGAGTGAAAATCTACAATGACATATTTGAACTCAGAGAATTTCTACAGAATCTGCTTTCATATATCCTCTTCTGAATTACATTTTGCATTAGGTTCCCATAGAAATCCTGAAATTTATAGTTTTATTACAATTGGTTTTTATGACCTTTACTATTCTATCTAACTGATTTATAAATAAGGAAACATTTTTAAACAAGTGCTATTGTGTTAAAATAATGTCAATGTATTTAATTAAAATTTAAATGAAAGAAAACATCCACCCTCTAGAAAATCCTTCTACAATTTTTCCTTAAATTCCAGGTCACCATGCATCACACAGTGGACGAGGTAGTAAAAAGAGAATATCAAGAATTGAAATATTTAAGCATAAGCAATTCAGAATTTGCAAGAAAATTCTTAAGCAACCTTTAGAGTAAAATATATGGTTTGAATTAGTTGAGCATATTAGAAACGGTTGCCCATGTGAGGCATAAAATGAGGAAAGGAATAGTTGCCGATATGAATAAAGTGTGTGTGTGTGTGTGTGTGTGTGTGTGTGTGTAGAAGGAGATACAAGGGGAGGAGTAGTATTGATAAAGATGACTTAACTAAAGGTGTTGGTTTGCATAGTTATAAGAAATAAGCATGACTCTGAAAAGAACTCATTCTGCTAGTTACAGAAAAGTCTTAGATGCCTAAGGGATTTAGTTTGATGACAGAGGTACTACAAAATAAAGGCATTTTGTGAAACAAATTAAAGCAGGAACACAAGCCCAGAGTAGAGCAATGGAAGGTACTGGATGTAAGTGGACACTGAAGTAGAAATTGAAGACTTCAAGTCTGGGCAGAGGGCAGACTGGGCATGATCTACAGATGCAAAAGAAAAGTCTAGGGTAAGAAGAGGCACAAGAGCAATAGAAAGACAGCTTTTTGTTTATGACTATTAAATTTGTGTGGTTGGGAGAAAATGAAAGTGGAGATACCTTGAAGGTAGCTTTGAATAGATAATTAGAGAAACAAAAAATTAGAGCACTGGTTGTTAATATGAGGTTTGTGGCCACAAACGTGATAGTTAAAGCATAAAAGTAGATGAGCAATTTGGGAGAAGTATTCATTGAGGAGGATGGAGCTGTGAGCTTAGACTATCCTTTGGACAATAAACTCAGAAAAAAATGTCATATACACTACTGAACAGAAACTTGCTTACTAGTGAAAAATCTGTGCCATAGCAAACCTCCCCAAGTCTGCACTAAAGAAAATAAATGGTCTAAACACTTTTACTACTTGCCTGCCGTATGTTATTAATTGCACTGACTGAGTGAGTGACTACTTGTGCAACTGCTATAAAGTGAACTAAATTTCAGGAATAAAAAATATATGGCATTCATTGAGTCAAAAGTAAAGTTGACTATTAAATGAAATATGTTGAAAAGCATTCATTTTAAAATGCACTTTAACTTCTGGGGTTGAAAGTATTTTTCATATTTATAGCAAAATTCATTCAACTATATTTATCTTACAAGAGAATAAAACAAGAGGGATATAATTCAAAACTTGCAGAGGCTGGAAACTTTCTATTTGATAAATTTCTAGAATTTATTGATTAAAGATATCTGTCATAGATGTGATAATATTTTTATTTTATTTTTGTTCTTATTTAACACATAGTTTTCACACCCTTTTAAGTGAAAACTTTAGAGGATTTACTAATTATTATAAAAACATTATAAAAAGTATTTAATGACCTCCAACTATTAAAACTATAATCATGGCTAATTCAGGTTATGAAATAAATCTATTAACAGACTTAGCTTTGCAGGATAAATCATATACAAGATAAATAAAGAAAATAAGAACACATTTGACCAATTTCTTATTTCTGATAGAAATACACCAGTAACTTATCTTAATATTAATGAAAAAATGAGTATTTTTGTATCATTGTAGAAAGACTTTGAAAACACTTTCATAAGCGCACATGGAAATTCACTCTGACGCTACTTCAAATAGGCAAATAGGAAAATGGTGAAGAATCATTTACATAATGGACAAATGTAAATTCATTCGAGTTGTAGAGAGAAGCTCCCTGCTGTCTTGATTATATTATGCTTTCCTGTCACTACATAAGCTCACACAAAACTGAAAAAAAATTAACATTGTGCAGTTATAAGTCTGAAGCAAAGGAACACCAGTGCAACTTTTCATTGGTTTCTTCACCCTTAAAATCTCAGCTCATGAATTATCCTTGCTACAGATATTTGACACACAAAATCATTTTCTTGGAAGATATGGAATGGCATATATGAGAATCCCAGCTTTAACTGCTAACTTTAAAGAATTTAAGGTAAAGGAAATTACATTTTATTGTGGTTGCTCATGATTGTTTGTTCAATGAGTTGTCACAGAATCCAATTTCCACATTACCCATTTTCTGTGTAATAAATTGATTCTTTTGTTTCATTTATGGGGAAGTGATATTTCTACAGTCTTCTTAACTTATTACAAAATGTATTTCATAAATCACCAGTCTTATGGAGGATGAAACATCTGTTTACATAATAGTACTTGCTCAGTTTTAAACAGTTATAAGTACGTGACTTGGCAACCAGTTGACAGTATGAGAAATATATTTCTAGTGATATTTATTTCATGACACAATTCTGTCGCACATAAATAAAATGAAAAATAATCTTAAAAGGTAGGAAATACATACAAAATAAACACAAATATAGCATTCATAACCCACAGAAGCTCAGTGTTCTAGAATTACTCTATCAATTAATATAAATCAAAGGCTAAATTCCCTCTCCCCTCATTTCTGTGAATGGAGAGTATACTAGTGTAGGGGTGATTAGCTAAGTCTACCAACTCTGACTCTCTGCGACTTTCATTTGTAAGAAGTTTGATCTTTGGCAAGTTTCTTAAATTTTTGGTGACTCAAATTCTTCACTGAAAACAGAGGGAACAACAGTTTTACCTCATACATTATAGTGATAATTAAGTGATAATCCAGGTAAAGCACTTCAACAATACCTGAGTCAGATAGCGTGCATTAATGTTGGCAGTCATTATCATTGTTTATATTATTACAACTACCACTATTGTTGTTGGTTTTATTATTATAAATATACTTTAAAATTTTCCAAGGGAGTTCTATTCCAGCTCAATCTGAAATCACCAAAATTGAGGCTTATTTTTTGCAACTGCTGACATCCTACCACTAATGTGTCCTTTGCATTACTCTCCAAATTGTCAATAACAACTTTGATTGTATTCAGTAAACAAAATATGGGCATTAAGGAGGTGTTGGGTTGCACCCCACTGGCCTTCAAGGCCTGTAGTTGCCCAGCTTCAAGACAAAGAAAGAGCCCGGAGTCAGTGACAGAGACATCAATGGTTTAATGGATAGCGGGATCTTATACTTCTGAAGCAACACCCCACCATGTGCAGCAGATGGTGGGCAGCACATGGTGCCAGTCTTTGCTCCTGGGGGGAAGAGGAGATTGCCACTTATAGGGGGAATTGAAGTCAGGTTAGCTCATTGGTTACCAGGGAAACTAGCAGCGGGCATGCCCCTCACCTCCTCTTTGATAAGAACAATCTCTAGCTGGGGCCTGGGGACAGTATGTAGGAAGGTCAGTCATGTGAGTAGGGTGTAGCTAGACCCCAGGCACTGGTCTAGCTGGGGATGTACAGAGAGCAAGAGAACAGCAACTTCCAGTGACCTGACCACACAGGAGAGAACTCATAACCAAACACAAAACAGCAAATGACTTAACTGTGGAATCTTTGGCATCCTTATCTTCCTCAGTTTATCCATAGAACCCAATCATCCCCTTGTAGTTCATTACAGCCTTTTGCGTTCAAATCTTTCTTTTTTTCTTATTCCAAGTTACCACACATTCTAGGCTTATCATAAACTAAAGAAAATGTAAAAATCCCTTTAGAAGAAAGCTAATTTAATATTTATTATTTCAATTCAGACTTGCAGGAGATAAAGTGGAGTGCGAGAAGATGGTCACGTCCCAGGTCTCAGGCGAGTCCCTGGGACGGCTGCCAAGTGTGGATTCTTGGCTTCGCACAGGAAAGAGTTCAAGAGAGAGCTATAGTAAAGTGAAAGAAGGTTTATTCAGGGAGATACATACTCCACAGAGTGTGGGCCATCTCTGAAGGTAAGAGGCCCCAGGGTACAGGGTTGTCAGTTTTTATAGGGGTGAGTAATTTCATAGACTAATGAGTCGGAGGATTATTCCAACTATTTGGGGGAAGGGATGGGGATTTCCAGGAATTGGACCACCGCCCACTTTTTGGTCTTTTATAGTCAGCCTCGTAACTGTCATGGTGCTGGTGGGTGTGTCATTTAGCATGCTAATGTATTACAATGAGCATATAATGAAGCCCAAGGTCCACTGGGAGTCAAATCTTCCGCCATCTTGGACCAGGTTGGTTCTAAACAGTTTTTGTCATGTCCTATGGCTATATCATTCTTTTAAAGGTTGTGCCCTGCCCCCTTCCCTCCTTATTCAAGACCATTTGTCGTTTATTGATTTACTTAAACAAAACAAATAAACCAATTTTTTTTTTTTTCTGCACAGGGTCTGGTGCTGTCAGGCAGCAGGCTTTGTTGGGAAAGAACACAGCTCAGGAGCAGGGTATCTGGGAGGCAGAGCCTGCCTTGATTACAGCGGCTCCGAATTCTTTTTTTTTTTTTTTTTTTTCTGTACGCGGGCCTCTCACTGTTGTGGCCTCTCCCGTTGCGGAGCACAGGCTCCGGACGCGCAGGCTCAGCGGCCATGGCTCACGGGCCCCAGGCGCTCCGCGGCATGTGGGATCTTCCCGGACCAGGGCACGAACCCGCGTCCCCTGCATCGGCAGTTGGACTGTCAACCACTGCGCCACCAGGGAAGCCCCCAATTCTTTAATCTTTGCTTCTCCTCTTTGAGGTGCTTGTCTTGCTCCCAAAATCATTTTTACTCCAACAGTAAATTCTGTAAGTTGCTTAAGACTTATATGCATTTGAATATAAAAATTATTTTCCTTTAACCAAAAAAAAAATTAAAGTATTGCAAAAGTCAGCCTCCATCCTGTATAGAACTTTGTAAATTTGAAGTTTTGTATCCATGTACTTTCTTAGCAGCAATTGATTTCCTTGAGATAAACCCAGTTCATGATGGGCGTCTCAGGCTTTATGATAACTGGCTGCCCTGTGTTAAATAAAGCACTTCATCTTTGCTAAGGCAAGGTATCAAAAAGAAGTGATGTCTCAGAAGGAAAGTTATATGTAGGAACTATTATAGCTTTCTCCAAAATTCCAAAACTCCATTCTGTGAATCATTTATACCAGCCTGCAAAAGGTTCAATACATTTGTTTTCTGCCATAAACACTTAAAACAAAATTGGATCCGTTGAGTCATATGGTCCAAGCAGAACAGCTTTCTTGGCAGATGGACATGTTGCAGAAACTTAGTCTCACTCAAAACTGGCAGCTTTTCAGGATACTAAATAAATGAGTAAGAATAATACAGCAAAGTGAGATATATGTGGCATTCCAAATCTAAAGAGACCCATAGACTGTTAAAACTTTTCTCAATAGTAGAGGGACAAGATGCAGCAATTTATCTCTCATCTTGGAAGGGATATTTCAACATTCCTATGAGATGGAGCCCCTAGAAATGTCACCAAGGTGGCAAGTCCCTGAATTTTGTGGGATGCATTCCCAAATTCTAACATGCATGTCAAAGTCTCTAGAGTTGCTGATACTTCCTCTTCATCAGATGCAAAATCACCGCATCATAAATGTAATGTATAAACATGACATAAACATGAAGCAACACCCCACCATGTCATGCATGTCAAAGTCTCTAGAGTTGCTGATACTTCCTCTTCATCAGATGCAAAATCACCGCATCATAAATGTAATGTATAAACATGACATCCTTTTGAATTGAGAGGTGTTTCAGGTCATTACAGACTAACTTCTAACATGCATGTCAAAGTCTCTAACGTGCATGTCAAAGTCTCTAGAGTTGCTGATACTTCCTAACATTCTAACATGCATGTCAAAGTCTCTAGAGTTGCTGATACTTCCTCTTCATCAGATGCAAAATCACCGCATCATAAATGTAATGTATAAACATGACATCCTTTTGAATTGAGAGGTGTTTCAGGTCATTACAGACTAGACTATGACAGAACGCTTAACAGTTAATATACCCCTGAGCTAGAATAGTACAATTGTGTTTCTGGCTCTACCTGCTGAAAGCAAACTACCTCTTTGCTCAAAAGTTTAGAGAAGAAAAGCATTGTCCACATCTATCATTGCCTATCAGTTGACAGGAGATGTAATGATTTGCTCCAGCAATGAAACTACATCTAGATTAGCAGATGCAATTGGAATCACTGCACGATTATATTTTCAATAATCTCATTTCATAATGGTTATTTACATCTGTCCTCTGCACAAGCAAAATAGGTAAGTTGAATTAGCTGTGGTAGGAATAAACTCCAGCATTTTTAGGGGCTTGATAGTGACGTTAATCTCTGAAATCCCTCTTGGGATGTGATGTTGTTTCCGGTTTTATATTTTATGTGTAAAGGAAGATCTAGGGGTTTTCACTAGGCTTTCCCTACCATAACAAAGCCCTTTCCACGGGTTAAAGAACCAAGTCCGCTGATGAGCATGTGCTATCTGATTATGTATTTTGGAACTCAGAAGATAGTCACGGTGTGGGTTTAGGTGTCCACTGGGTCTACTATGAAATGGACACACTCCATTGATTATGTGACCTTCATAAGCCTCTCTTCTGACTAGTACATTACAGTTCTATTTTTATCTCCAGGCATCAGTGGGAGGTCAGAGTCAATGTCAAATGCCCTTGAAAAGTCTGATAATTTCACCTTCACCAGTTCATAGTAACCATGGTAAATATTTGCAGGTCTTTAGGGAAAAGCTAGGAGAAATATTAACAATATCCATTTTGGGCTATATAGCTAGGTCTTTCCTCAAGTGGACTCAGTCTTCTTTTCATTAAAATGACTCTGGTTACTGTAAACTGGTTGAGGGATGTCTGTGACTGTATTGTGTTCTAAAACAGATCACGGTTAACACATTTGGGAATTTTTACTTTTACAAATTTAACAGACTACTCATTTATTTTAGTTCTAGGTACATAATGATGAACTATTCAACACCAAAATCTTTGCAGCATAGACATTCTGATTCCTGCTTCAGCTCTGCTCTGCAGTGGAGTTACCATTACTATTTTATCTCTGGAGATTAAGTGCCTCTATTTGCCATCTGCCACCCTGGAATTCCATTATCCCCATTGATTTCTGGGAGCCCAGATCCATGACAGTAGTTTCTGCTTATATTTCTGAACAATAGAAAGTAATCACAGGGACTTCCCTGGTGGTCCAGTGGTTAAGAATGCAGGGGACGCGAGTTCCATCCCTGGTTGGAGAACTAAGATCCCACATGCCACAGGGCAGCTGAGCCGGTGTGTCGCAACTACTGAGCCCGTGCACTCCGGAGCCCGTGCACCACAACTAGATAGCCCACGTGCTGCAAACTACAGAGCCTGTGCACTGTGGAGCCCATGAGCCACAACTAGAGAGAAGCCTGCACATCGCATCTACTGAGCCTGTGTGCTCTGGAGCCTGTGCACCACAACTAGAGAGAAGCCTGCTCGTCGTAATGAGGAGCTCATGCACCACAATGAAAGATCCCTCAGGTTGCAGCGAAGGTCCCACTTGCCCCACCCAAGACCCGATGTAGCTAAATAAGTAAATATATATTTAAAAAGAAAAAAATATGTAATCACAAAGGAGCTCATTAAGGACACTGTGGACTCCCCATGAATATATTTCTTCCAGACTTAATGAAGAGAGTGTATTCTGATCCACCTGAGGGGTGCATTAGGAGATAAATAAACAAATATGACATCATAAATACATTCTACTGTTCCGATCTCACTAAGACTTTGGTTATATCCCTCAGTAATATGACAGGGAATTTCTAGCATTTAATTTAATTAAATGTAAGCACTTTTTGGTCCCAGATTTTAGTCATTTGCAAAGGAAAATGTTAAAGCTACTCCTATCTTCTTGATTTAACATATTGAATCCAGAATCTTGGCTAAGTGAGACCTTATTGCTCTCCTCAGCCTGAGCCAAATTTGTATTTCTTCTACCTTAATCTAAAAACCTTAGGATTAATTCTCACTTGTTTACCTAGGTTTTGGTAAATGTAGAATGTTAAAATCATATGTGAAAAATTTTTGGTATGTGTAATACTTTCCATGTCACACTTTGTACATTACCTTCTGGGCCCTGATGGAACTTGACTCTGGTTATAGATGTAGGAGCATTAAGAATTGTTGGAGATAGGATATGGAGAGGATTAGCAGTCTCTTCTTGCAAGAGAACTGTCTCAGTGGGGAGGAAATTATAGTTTCTTCAAACAAGAGGAAACTAACGTCTTTAAAACAAGAGGTTGAAGAGATAATTCTAAAAGAAAGGCAGTTTAGCAGAGTTTAAAAGTTCAACTTTCCAATCTTATTTGGAATTTTTCCATATGCCTCTATCCTAATATTTAGGACCCCAATCCTTCCCAATCAATACCCTAAATTTGTCATAAAAAGCCTTGCAAGCTTGAGAATCCAATTCTGTAATCTTATAATTTAGGTATGATTTTTTATAGATCTTTATTGGAGTATAATTGCTTCACAATACTGTGTTAGTTTCTGTTGTACAACAAAGTGAATCAGCCATATACATACATATATCCCCATATCTCCTCCCTCTTGAGCCTCCCTCCCATCCTCTCTATTCCACCCCTCTAGGTCATCACAAAGTACCGAGCTGATCTCCCTGTGCTATGCTGCTGCTTCCCACTAGCTAAATATTTACCATTTGGTAGTGTATATATGTCAATGCTACTCTTACTTCACCCCAGCTTGCCCCTCCACCCCGTGTCTTCAACTCCATTCCCTATATCTACATTCCTGCCCTGCCACTATGTTCATCAGTACCACATTCATATGGGAATACAAAAGACCCTGAATAGCCAAAATAATACTGCAAAGAAAAGTGGAGCTGGAGGAATCAGGCTCCACAACTTCAAACGATACTACAAAGCTACAGTAATCAAGACAATATGGTGCTGGCACAAAAACAGAAATATAGATCAATGGAACAAGATAGAAAGACCAGAGATAGACCCACACACATATGGTTGCCTAATTTATGACAAAGGAGGCAAGAACATACAATGGAGAAAAGACAGCCTCTTCAATAAGTGGTGCTGGGAAAACTGGACAGCTACATGTAAAAGAATGAAATGAGAACACTACCTAACACCATACACAAAAATACACTCCAAATGGATTAAAGACCTAAATGTAAGACCAGACACTATAAAACTCATAGAGGAAAACATAGGAAAAACACTCTTTGACACAGGTATGACTTTTATAAATATGAGCACTATGTCTATAGAAGATGAGGTTTTATTTTATGGTAGTCAGCTCCCTTATAAGAGATTGGGGCAGGAAAATTAGTGTTGTGAACTCATCATTTTTTTTGCTCCAAATTTCACAGCCCATTTGGAAGCCATAAAAGCAAAGAAACGGAAACAAACAAAAAACCTTCCTAATGTAAAATTAATGTGTCTGCTACATAGTTCTCCCTTCCAAATTTCTTGCAAAGTGCTTCATTTGGTCATGCTAACCTGTAATTATGTAGGAAAGAGAATTCTGTTAAAAGGCAGTATCAGTCTAGCTGTGTTGGCACAGTAGAAATCCTCTATGCAGTGGTCCATCTAGAAATATTATTTTGGGGGGGAGAATTTTTGTGGATGAGGATAGTGGCTTCAGTACTATTTAATTTGTTACTATGAGTAAAGGATTGTTTAAGTTTTCATTTTCTTCTTGTGTCAATTTTTGTAGGTTATGTATTTCCAGAAATTAAAAAACATTTTTTTTAACCTCAATTTTATTTACTGACCTAGAGCATTGGTTCTTAAATGAGGGCTAATTTGCCCTCAATGGGATTTTTTTTTTTTTTTTTTGGTCACAACAGGATTTTTTCTATTGACATTTAGTAGGTAGAAACTAGGATGCTGTGAACTATCCTGCAATATAGAGGACAACCTTCCCATCAACCAAACCTTATTTGATCCAAAATGTTAATAGTGCCAAGGTTGAGGAACCTTGGTCTAAAGTGTTTTGTGATATGTCTCAATATAATTTTAAAACTCTACTGCATATTTTGTATGTTATCTTTTTGTATGTTACCTCTGTGGCTTTCTTATTTTACTCAAATCTTGACCTGACAATTTTTGCTATTTTGACAATTTTTCAAATGTATATAACATTTTTGTTCTTGTTAGCAGCAGAACCTATCCTAAAACCTATCCAGCATTTTCTTCTAAATTGTATCATTTCTTTGTAGTAGTATCTCCATAATATGTCATATCTGGTTAAGAGAGAAGGTGAATGATAAGTTAATGGTAAGCTGAGGAGGAATGTAATCAAAAGAACAGCAATCTTTATCAAAATGTGAGATTCATAGGTAACATCTTGATTTTGCTTAATTAATATGTCATTCTTATTTGGACAGTAGTCGTGGACAGGTAAAAAAGAGAAGGAAAAACATTGATATCTCCTTGTAAAATGTAAATTTCCCCACATGTTTATTAGGAGGAATTTGCAATTAATAAATCTTTATTTTTTCTCCCTAATGAGAAGACAAATCTTGTTCTTAAATAATCTTTAATTGTTAGTTGAAAGAAATGAAGATGACTCCAAGTGAAAAAACAGGATATGGAAGAGAAACTCTGACAAACAATTCTGAAAGATTCAAGTGATAAATGCGTTAATTTTAGATTCTAAAATTTTATATGTAGAATGCATAAATTTTGAAATTTATGTATAAAATTACATAAAATTATATATATTTGATAAATAGTCCTGAATAAAAAACACCTATACATTGCATATACATTTTAATTTTCTTTGCTTTTCATGGCAAGTAACTAAAATTATTTCTGACATATTGTATTTTTATGTTTATGAATGGTTAAAAGATTTAGGTATCATCGCATTTAACAACAGTTCTACAACTTCGGTGTGCATTATACTTATCTGAGTAAGGTTGATGAATATGCAAATATCTGGTCCCTCTTTCAGAGATTTTGATTCAATTTTCAAATTAGACTGCTCTATCTATCTATGCATCCACACACTCCTTAGGGATATAATAAGGTTTGAGAGATGTGAGTAACTGTGTTTTAACCTAAATACCAAAATAGAGAAAAACAATATATCTAAATATTCTATGGCAAGTTTATACTTAATACATGACAGCAAAATTCAGTCATAGGAAAAATAATTATTAAGCACCTAAAATTTGAAAAATAACATTGCTCTTTTTTGGAACAATATATATACAAAACAAACAAATAAACAAAAAATTGTGTACTCACATTGGTCAGCCTTAGCTAAGTTATGCTTAAGTTATAAACCACAAAGTTTCAGGGACACATACAAAAAAGGAAATAAAAATGATGCATTTCCTATTATTGTGACATGTTCATGATGGTTTGTCTGTGGATGTGCTTCTCATTTTTATTAAAGGAACTGAGCTAGATGACCAGTCCCAGTTAAATATATTTCTGTTTTCATGGGAAATGGAAAAGATAAAATGATGGAACCATCAAAGGTTCTTAAAGATTTTCCTTGGAAGTGCCTCATCCCTCTTCTGTTCATATTTTATTGGTCAAATTCATTGTAAGTACAATAGTCAAGCCTGGAGTTAATGAGATAGGAATGTAAGTCCTCTCATAGTGAAGAGACAACAAATATTTTGTAAACTAATACAATCCTAAAATTGTAGGATTTTACAATCATAAATTTGTACAATACTGACTTGAAGAAATTTTAAATATGATGTTTGTGAAATATGCTATCTAAAATTTATTTCCAAGTATTCTAGCAGAAATGCAATTAAAATTATAGATAAATCTCTTAGTGAATTTTAATCAACATGCAAGATGTATTACTTTTAAGTGTCCTATTCAAGAATGAAAGCTGGATGTGAGTGTGGGGTGAGGGGCAGAGAGGAAGAGAGGAAAAGTGTCAGTTGTATCTATGCTTTAGAAATTCTAGATTTCCTAGATGAATATTAGAGATTTATTAATCAGAATAAAATTTTACAAGAAATACCTTTTTTACTTGTTTTAATAAGTGTTGTTCAAGATATATTGATTTCTTAGAAATATTATAACAACATCTCTGACTTTGAATTTACAGAAAAACCTAATATAATACACACTTTTGAGTGGTGTTATTGTTCTAGGGCTTAGATTCAGAGGATTTTTCCACTTGAAATTAATTTCATCTTACACTAAAATAATTTTACTTCTGTCAGAAACAAACCCTACATAAGTTGTATGAAGGTGGATAAAGGCTAGAAAGCTAGGAATTTACTGGATCTTTAAGAAAAGATTGTACAAGTTTTTGTGCCTTTTTACTCATAAATATAGGTGTGTGTGGTGGTGGATTTTTTTCTCGTACTTGCTTTAATTTTAGCATCCACCTGGTAATGTTTAGGGGAGAGAGGAAACCTACAGCTTTCATCCAACTGTATCAGTGGTAACATCTACCACAAAGAACCTTGTTATTTGACCTGGTTCAGATCAGTGTGCACCAGGAAGGAAGGTGAGGTTTAGAAAAACATGCCAAAGATGATTACAGTATGAGGTAAAATGGTATAAATATATTTAAGGAAAGAGGGTATATTAATTTATAGTTGTCTACTATGAAAGCAATGGAACTAAATGATTACTACATGGGAGATGCATTTTAAACTGGGCCTCAAAAATTGTATCATGGTTGGAGACAGCCAGGTAGAACAGAACAGCGTGAAGGAGCAGATAATGAAAATTTATGAAAGCATCAGAGTATTCTCTTTGTGGGAGATTTCACAAACCCAAGCCTCCAATTATTTTTTTTTAGTAGAGTTATAGTCAGTTTAAAGCACACATATTCAGCAGTAAAACTTCAGATAGTGATATCATAGACAAATATCTACATTGTAACTTATGAGCTTACATCCTAATTTTAGTTAAAGTTCTGGTGAAACTCACTCTTACTCTATTTACTGTTGTTCTTTTTAATTAGCATGAATTGGCGTTAGTATTAGTATATGAATAGAAGTGAGGTGAAACCTTTCAAGAACTTACAGAAAAGTAAAAAATTCAAATATTTAGTCCAAAACCTTATACTTCCAGGTAATTGCACTGTTCTTATCTTAGGATAAATCTTAAATACATACTTTAAAGTTTTCCTTTAATCAGGAAGACTAATTCTTGAAGAAAAATACTGTGCCCATTTTCTCTTTATTTAATTTTCTTTTTTTAACTTCCGCCTTCCCTTCCTTCCTTCCTTCCCTCCTTCCTCCTTCCCATCCCTTCCCATTCTTACCCTTCCCCTTCACCTTTCTTTCTTTCTTTCTTTCTTTCTCTCTCCCCTCTTCTCTCTCTCTCTTCACAATTTACTATGAACAGGAAGCAGAAAACATGACAGAAGGAATGTACCCTTCTATCTTGGGAGCGATTTTCAAATCTCTTAGTTCAGCCTTGAGATTATTCTCCATCATTTGCATCTACAGCTCTACAGTTGGCTTCCAAAGTGTTATTCTGCTATTTAGCCCCTGACTCTCAACTCAAGTCGTTTCTCAAATTCTTTCTTCTATTTTCTTAGTTAGGTTTATGTCATTTCGAACAATTGACTATGTGCCATTTATCTCTGAGGGAATCTTAGAAAAAATTATATTAATGATTCATGGGTTTTTTTTAATGGTCTGGAAAGCAGCTCTGAACTCAGATATTTTTTGTTTTATCTAGAAACTTTATTGGAGCTTGGGTTAGATGTGAGGAATTATTCACAATTACTTTGACAATAACTAAATGCCCTTAATAGAGTGACAGACTTTATTTAGGAATTCAATGTCACCATCCAGGAATAAGATGATCAACCAAGGACACCATCCAAGACAGAAAAGACATAATTAATTGAACCCCATTTATAGAGCATCCTTGAAAATTTCTGGCTGGTGAAATCTATAAAGACCCATGAAGTAATCAATCACATGTCCATGTACAACTTTTTTCCTCTAGAATTTTTCTTCATTTTTTTTGAGAATATTTTTGTAGTTTTAATATATGTATTAGGTAACATCATTCTCATTTTCAAACACTACAGTGAACTCCCATTGGAATTAGAACCCTATTAGAATTCTCGAAGAGATTAAATTTTAAACACGTCTTCCAAGGCCCAGTCCGACCTGGTTTACTTCTCTGTTCTCACTTTCATTTCCCCTTTTCCTATAGTCACTTGTCTTTTTATTATTCCACTTTAAAGATATATTTTCCCTTTCCTTCTTATGGAATATTCTGCCACCAGATCTTCTGAAGGCTGACTCCCTCATTTATGTATCTGTTCCTTTTCACCTTTCCAACACATCTTTTCTTTTCTTTCTTTTTTTTTTTTTTTTTGCGGTACGCGGGCCTCTCACTGTTGTGGCCTCTCCCGTTGCAGAGCACAGGCTCCAGACGCACAGGCTCAGCAGCCAGGGCTCACGGGCCCAGCCGCTTTGCGGCATGTGGGATCTTCCCGGACCGGGACACGAATCTGTGTCCCCTGCATCGGCAGGCGGACTCTCAACCACTGCGCCACCAGGGGAGCCCTTTTTTTTTTTTTTTTTAAGTGTGGTAAGGACACTTAACGTGAGATCTACCCACTTAACAAATTTTTAAGTGCACAAGAGAGTATTGCGAACTATAGGCAACTTGTTGTACAACACATCTCTAGAACTTATTCATCTTGCATGAATCAAACTATTCAGGCTTAAAAAAGAAGGAAATTCTGCCATATGTGACAGCATGAATGAACCTGGAGGACATTATGGTAAGTGAGGTACGCTGGTCACAGAAGGACAAATACTGCATGATTCTACTTATATAAGGTACCTAAAATAGTCAAACTTATAAAAGTAGAGAGTAGAATTGTGGTTACCAAAGGCCAGGGGAAGGAGAAAATAGAGAATTGTTGTTCAGTTTTTCTTGACCATCGAACTCCTGATCCTTTATCACTCTCAGGAATATGTGCTATTTTGTTGCTTTCTTAGCATTTATGCCTTTCTAAAATAATTCTGTTCATTTTATTTTTTGCACATGTTTTTCATAGTCTGTTTCCATGAGCCACATACTACAAAATTTAAAAATGCTTTTGAATTCCAGATATTTGAGAATTAGTATTTTTATAATTGTTATTGTAAATAGAATTTGTACCAGATATTTTAAGTTATAAGGCCAAAATCAATTTATAATGAAAGCAATAATCCCCTACTTCACCATTCCCTGAAAGTAGCCCAATTTCCTAGAGACAAATACTTTTAATAGTTTCTATTTTTACTTCTTCCTTCTTTTGGTGATTACTTAAATAATGTTCTGTATTTTGAAAAGTGAAAACTTGATAGTACTAAATTGAACCATGTGATTTTTGAGAAACTTAGTGAGGAGGGTAATTAAATTTTTAAAATATGAAGGGAATGGAAAATATATTAGGTACTTACTATGTATCTTTTCCTTACTCACTCAGTATAAAATTTGTATATAATGTTTTTTTCCAAAGTAATAAAGGAAAATTTAATATCATGTAGCAAATATTTAAGCAAGTGATGAAATATTATTAGACTTTATCTCTAATATCCAGGTAAATCATGTTATGTGTCAAGAAAAGTAGCACTTAGATGGAGATAAATTGGATTTAAAGAGATAAATCCAGTCAACAAAGGATTCTTGTAATAGATTGAAATGTCAGAACCTAATATGATGCATTAAAGAGAATAGTTTTGCAACTATAACAAAATTATCTCCTTCTAAAGTGTTTAGGATTTTTTGACATTTTACTCCAGCATCTAATTTAATACCTTATTGATGATTAAGAATAAGGAAATGAAAAAATGAAACCCTATATTTTAAGAATGTTGTAAAACAATGTCATTATAAATATAGCATATTAATGTCAAATGATATATACTATAGTATTGATAAAATAAAATGTAACTTAATAATACGTATATTCATAGCTACTATAGTATCTTTCCATTTTTTATTTTTAGGGAGGAGAACTTTTTTTGTTTATTTCTGTTACAGATTTGTGAATAAATTGTGGGAATTTATAGCTGGAATTAAGGTGTCCCAATTGGTAGTTTAATACTCCAGTCACTCTAATTTAGTATTAGAAGGAGCATAAAACATTGGGAATGCAGAAGTAAAACATTAATCCTTGTTATAAGTCTCAATTCAGTGAATTTTCAATCTAGATACTTTTCTATTCTTTGTCTAAGAAGAATGGAATTTTTATTGACATAATAAATTTGCATGTGATTTTACTCACAATTATTATTTACAAACATAAGTAATGAAACAATAGAAATTTAATTTAAATAATTTTATTTTAATAAAGATTATTGGTTATTTCCAGTAGCATGATTCATTTCAAATTAGAGCAAAACACAGAAAGCTCTTTAAATTAACTTCAGCAAGTTTAAGAATATGTAAATGATAGATCCATATTTATTTCAGAATATCAATTCAGATTTGTAATGACAAAAAAAAAAAAGATAGGTCTTTCAAATTCTAAATTTTCAATGTTACTCAAGACAATTTTCAAAAGAGAGTTCCTTAGTTTCTATAGATTATATTTTAGTAGGAATTCCAGTTCTAATTTTAGGTTTATTTGTGTGTTTACTTATTATCCAACAAATAATTATTAGCTATTTCCTGTTATCTGGTCAATGATTTCCAAAGTGCCTACTATTTGTCAATCACTGTTCTAGATAATGGAATTATGGTGATTAAAAAGCCAAAAAAAAAATTCCTGCTCTCATTGAGCTCACAATTCTGGGAGAAAATAGGAAAAACAATATTAAAGGTAAGTAAATACAAATCATAATAAGTGCTTAGCAGAAGATTAAACAGCTATTACAAAGATCCAGTTATTAACAAAATAAGCAGATCCCTTTAGAGAAAGTTCTTATATTTTCCCATTTTTGAGTTCTTAAAATTCGTTTTACATTTTAAAATTTGCTTCATGAAAATTAAGGTTAAGCTTATGAAAGCACATGCCAATAAAATGATCTTATTAAGATTTTTTTTTTAATATACAAAAGGTACAACTAGGTTTGTTGATCAAATTTAGTTTATGTGTGAATGGAAGGGAAGATTAAGAATTTTATGTGTTATATGTGCAAAAGAGAATGAAAGAGAGAGAGTTGAGAGAGAGATTGATTTAGAAGGGCTGGGATATAAAAGCTCCCAGCAGTAGTGCAGGAATGATATCTATCACCCAAGTAAGTTGACAGATGTTTGTACCCTGTTCATGTCACTTTAATAGACTTTATTGCGTAGAATTAGTGAATAATGTATAAGGTTAAATATAAATGTGTAATGAAAAAGTATAAAGCATTTCCAGTTTTGACTTGTTCCCAATATTCTTCAAGATAAATGAGATAGATGTAAAACAATTGGAGAAAAAATTCAAGCACTGTGAAAATACGTTTTTAAAAATAAACCCCTTTAAGAAAATAATACAGCTAAATCCATGAAGTATAATTTTTTGCAAAAGCTCATTCAGACAGACATGAATATATATTTAAGTAATTTATGATGTTCCTAACTTTCAATTCAAGTTATAAATAATTCAATATATTCATATATATTTATGATTACATTCAATTAAAATATTTTCTTAATTTAATTTTTGGCTTTTTGGAAATAAAAAAATCATATAAATAAAGTCAAATCAATTAATGTCTTAATACTAAGTTCTAATAGTATACACGGTTTTAAATTTCCATGTCTTAGCTTTTGTTCCTTAAGTCCAAAATACCAATTTTTGTCTTGCGTTAAATATTAAATGTTTATTTCATGTTCAGGTAATAAGATATAGAAACATGGAGAATAGAACATACATTAGTAGTTGAGCATGATTTTAAATGAATAATATTGTGTTTTATTTGACATTGAAATAATATTAAGATCATTATTATTACTATTATTATTTTAGTATTTTGTCACTATCAATATCTTTGAAAATCTTTAATTTGGTGAAAGAAAACTTTGTTAATGTTGGTATTTAAGTACTTATCACAATTTCACTGTTATGGAACAGTAAAAAATCATTAATTCTTTCCATTTGATTTTTTCTTAACACCTCTATCACCTTACTAAAAATAACACTGTATTTCTTCTTTTTACATTCAGTATTTAATTGTCATCATTAGACTGTGATTTTTTTTTATTAATCGGTGTACTAGATAGTAAATTCTTTTTATTTCAGAATTAACCTCAATATAGTTAAGTCAAGTGCTCCAAAAAAAATGTGGATTGGTAAATTTCATTAGCCTCCCTCTGTGTGATTTATAGTCTTGTCTCTTAAATAATGTAATTTGAGACAATAAGTAAGATCCTTCACAGTGAAGGTGCCTTTCTTCTCTTGCTACATATCACTTATTCCTTCTATGAATATTAAAACACTGCTTAAATTATAACAGCACCTTTCAGGGGTTATCGTTAGTACTTCAAGAACAAATTTAATATCTTTCATGGTAGATGATCACAATAAATGAGACAGTAACTAAAGAACTCAAATGAAAAATATAGGTCACATCCAATCTGTGACTTTTGACCCTAAATCAATTCTTTTGCTCAGCATGGTGAGAACTGATTCATAGGCTTATGGTGGATAATTGATATATAAGACTGTCTTTTAACATTCCATAATGATTTGAGAAAATTTAGCAACAATATCTTCTCATTCCCATAAAACTTAGCTTCTGGAAACATAATCTAAACGATTTCAAGCCTTACTGCCACTTCCTATTAACTGTAATCCTGAACTTTTGACCTCTGTGACCCTCAGTTTCCCTATTTTAAAAAATTATAAGTAAAATAATTATCCTTTGGGTTTCTTTAATATTACATAAAGAATGAAACAATTAAATGTAGAGGACAATATATGTATTAATTATGAATTTCTAAAAGGATAGGGTAAATACTACTAATGTGCTGGCAGGTTCTCATTATGGGGAAGAGTTCCTTCCATAAAGTCTGAAACTTTGTAGAAAGACAGACCATTAGTGAGGAAATATTAACCAAAACATCCCTAATGACTAATTAGAAGACACACTTTGGAACTATGTCTGCCATGTGCTTTTTAAATTTCCACATCAAAGTTTGTAATTATGATACTCTTTTTATCAGGAAAAGAATCTCACAATGGATTAAAGCTTTTTGAGAAGACTCTATTAATGACTGAAATTTTCAAAAGGTGAAACAGAAATGTGTGAAACTACATGCTATGTCTGAACAGACAGGCCGTTTTCTGATAATGAACTTGACTTGCTTAACTGTGTATTTCTCTTTGAACATAACTTTGAATTGGCATAACTACTTAAAGTTCTAGATCATCTGGCTACTCTTTAGTGTTCAAATATCGTTGTGGAAATACTCTTGATTATTTTCTTCATATTTTTAACATACTTAAGTCCACCCTTCTGCCAGCATTCATATAGCAAATTCTCTAGGAGACTATACACGATACCATTTCTATTATATAATATTATCTCCAAATTGATTATTAGCAACAAGATGAACAAATTTTATATCAATTGTTAGGGACAAGAATAAGGATTTATTGTTTTGATAATGAAGAAATCAGACTATTTCTTCGTTTTGAAAATTACATTTCTTCGGGGAAAAAATGAGTTTGTTTATAACAGTAGTTGCCTGAGATACATTTTCCACATATGTAAGTATTTACTTGTCTTATGAAAATCAAGGGGCAAAATACATATGGTAAAATGAATGAAGTGAACTAAATCTACAAATACAGCATGATGATGTTTACATGTGTATTCTCCCATGTAATCACAACCCAGAACAAGATACAGAACTGTTTCAGCACCCATGAAGGCACTTCCCTGCCCTTTCTCAGTCTAAACTAGCCCCTAGATTTAACTACTATTCTGAATTCTCTCCTCATCAATTAGATTTGATTATCCTAGAACTTGCCATAAATGGAATCATATAGCAGTTACTACTTTTGTCTTGAGTTGATTTCACTCAGTACTATGTCTGTTAGGTTTATTCATGTTGTATATATTCGAAGTGTATTCTTTTGTACTTCTCTGTAATATTCCTTCATAAGATTTACCACAATTTACCCATTCTCTATTGTTAAGCATATGGGTTTTTCCCAGATGCTTATTATTATGAATAAATATGTTATCAATATTTTTGTCTTTGTGTGGACTCACTTCTCTTGTGTATACATTTAGGAGTGGAAATAATGGAAATGGCCAGCTATCCTGAAGCAGTTTTATAATTTTACATCCCTACCAGCCATGTATTCAATTTTTCCACCTATTCCACACATTTGGTAGTTTCTTTCTTAGTTAATTATAGTTGTCCTAGTAGCTGTATTTATTTGTACTTTTAATTTGTATTTATGTAACAGTATTTCTTTGTATTTTTAATTTGTGTTTTCCTGATGAATAGTGATGTTGACTATATTTATTACGCTTATTAGCTATTTAAATATAATTTATATGAAAATTCTTTTCAAGGGACATTTCCCATTATTTTTATTTTTTTCCTTATTGATTTGGAGAAGTCTTTTCTATATTCTGAATATGAGTCCTACAGCACATACATATAACAAATATATATTTTCTTCTACTATTTCTTTGGTGTTTTCACTTTCTTCATGAGGTTTATTGGCAAAGGAAAAAATCTTTATTATAAAGCCAATTTTTAATTTTTTGTTTTAGGACTAGTTCTTCAGTGTTTTTGATTCCTATATTAGAGATCTTTACCTATTGCAGGGTCATATAGATATCCCTCTGCGTTTTCTTATAGAGACTTTAGATTTCTTTTCACAGTTATGCCTATGAACTAAGTTTTGTCAATTTCATTGAATGGTATAAGATAGTTGTCAAGTTTTATTTATTTTTTACCATTATAGAGATAAAATTACTTGATTCAATTATCTTTCATTAATTTATTGCTTCAACATAATTTCACCTCTTTAATCTTCGATATAAGTCAAGTGCCCAAATATATGGATGTATTTTAGTACTATTGATATTGTTTGTCTATTCTTATGCCAGTACACTATGATGCTAATAACTAGCTTTTTCAGTAATTTGTCAAATCTGGGATGTATGTCCTCCAATTTTATTCTTCCTCAAGAATATATTGACTACAGTAGGTTCTTTGCATTTCAAACTAAATCTTAGAATCACCTTCTCACTTTCTACAAAAGTTAAAAAAATCTTAGACATTTTCATTGAGATTTTAGTGACTATATAAGAATATGAGGAAAATTGATACTTTTACAATATTTTCACAAATTTGGTATCTGTTCAATTATTTAGAACTTCTTTAATGTTTTTACAACAATGTTTGTACCCTTTATTGTAGGTTTTAGAAATCTTCTGAAATGTATTCTGCTGATTTTATATTTTTGATGTTATTAATGGTATTTAAAATTTTACTTCTAAATTGTTTTATGCTACTATTCAGAAATATACTTTTTTTTTTTTTTTTTTTTTTTTTTTTTTGCGGTACGCAGGCCTCTCACTGTTGCAGCCTCCCCCGTTGCGGAGCACAGGCTCCGGACACACAGGCTCAGCGGCCATGGCTAACGGGCCCAGCCGCTCCACGGCATGTGGGATCCTCCCAGACCAGGGCACGAACCCGTGTCCCCTGCATTGGCAGGCGGACCCTCAACCACTGCGCCACCAGGGAAGCCCAGAAATATACTTAATTTAATCATATTGACTGTGCATCTGGCAACTTTTAAAGTTTACTTATTACCTGAAATACTTTGTTTAGTATTCAAAACCATGATTAGGTATTAATAACTTGATATAATATTAAGCTAAATACAAACTTATGGAAATTAATTGAACAATGATTCTTTTAAATAAAAGGCTCAAGATGGGTTGACCCCCAGACATCGATAATTAAAACAAAAAAACAAAAAAACACATATCAGATAGTAAGAAAGTAACAGAAAAGAATAAGTTAGTGCAAGTAAGGTTATTCACTGTGTAAGTCCTCTAAAGTTTACAGAAATCTAGTGGAGGTTATTACATTCTGGAGTTTGATTTGGTATAGATATCATTGTACCTATATTTAATAGGCAGGTCCTGGCTGGAAAAAAACTCTCTGTCTATAAGTTCACCTGTTTATATGTCTGTATATATATATAATTAGCATTTAGCAGTGGTTTATAGTTTTGAATTCCAATAATTGCTCCTATTATAAGGAATTCAGAAGTAGAAATAAGGAGGCCAATGATAGAATGACAAGAAAAGCTAAAATTTAAGAGGAAAGAAGTAAAAAAACTAATTTTATGTCCATTGTTTCTTTGTTGGAAACCTACTCATTATTCATAATTCACTTTAAATGTGTCTTCTTTGTGAAACAGTTAAAAAATAAATTCCTATCTTCGCTAAAATATTACCATGCATTCTTCTATCATAACATATAAAACAATTTATCTAAATACATATAATTATCCCAAACTGGACTGTAAGTTTTTTGAGAGAAGGCAAAGAATTGTATTTGTCACTAAGTGCCTGGCAGAAAACAGAATTCATCTGGAGATGAACTGAAGAGCCTCCTGGAAGATGGAGATGAACAGAGGTACCACAGCCAACAGTCAGTCTCAACTGCCAGACCTGTGAATCAGGCCATCTGAGACACTCCAATCCTAGTGAAGTCATCATGCGACTATGGCCATATGAGCAACATCAGGCATGACCCACAGAAGACCTATCCATACTGACAACCCACAGCATTATGAGAAATAGTAAATTGTTGTTCTAAGTCACTTCAGGCTGTGGAGATTTGTGATGCAGTAATAGGTAAAGGAAGCAATTGTCATTTTGTGTAAACTATTTTTGATAATAGCAGATGGAAAATGATTTATTTTGTGAAGTAGTATTTATCATAAAAATAAAACCAAAAATTATAAAAATGAAAACACCTATAAATACAGATGATGACATGTTGAGTGAAATATTAAATGAAATTCAGTGAATAGTTAAATTTATATCTATAACTACTAAGAAAATAGGCAATCTAGAATAAAACCTCATATTACATGAATGAAAAGTCATTCGATAAAAATTCAGCTCTTGTTTCTGATTTTAAAAATAATGCAAAGGGGGCTTCCCTGGTGGCGCAGTGGTTGAGAGTCTGCCTGGTTCGTGCCCCGGTGCGGGAAGATCCCACATGCCGCGGAGCGGCTGGGCCCGTGAGCCATGGCTGCTGAGCCTGCACGTCTGGAGCCTGTGCTCCACAATGGGAGAGGCCACAACAGTGAGAGGCCCGCGTACCGCAAAAAAAAAAAAAAAAAAAAAAAAGCAAAGGACATGGACATGTATACACACACATACCCACCTTGGCAAAACAGAAAACATTATAACCAAACTGTGTAAAATAATATCATTCTTATATTCCTATACATCTTTCCCATTTTATATGGATTATCACTCCCTAACTTTCCGAGTTCATTACTGTCCTTCTTTGTCCATTTCTTTATAATGTATTGTTATGATCTGAATTATGTCCCCCCCCCCAAATTCATATGTTGAAACCCTAATCCCTAGTACCGTAGAATGTGAGACTATTTGGAATAGTGTCTTTAAAGAGGTAATTAAGGTTAAAAGAGATCATAAGGGTGGGGCCCTAATCTAATAAGACTATGTCCTTATTAGAAGAGGAAGAGACTCCAGGGGTACAGGCATACAAAGAAAAGGCTATGTGAGGACACAGCAAGGAGGTGGCTGTCTTCACGCCAAGGAGAGACACCAATGCTGTCAGCACCTTGACTGTGGTCTTTCAGCTTTCTGAACTCTGAGAAAATAAATTCCTGTTGTTTAAGCTACCATTCTGTGGTATTTTGTTATGGCAGCCCTAGCTGATGTAGGGGAGGAAAGACTTTCTTTCTACCCTCCTAGGTTCAACAGCTGTCTCTATGAAATAAACTGATAAGAGGCAGACTAACAGGAGAAAAGATACATAAGTTTATTAATTTTTAATATCACATGCACGAGGGCATTACAGAAGAAAAGTGAATACCCCAAAAAAGCAGAAACATGGGAGAGCTTACGTTCAAGAAGAAAACAAATATGTGGTATGTCGGTGGAATTATCTAAAGTTGACTCTGTCTTGAATAAAAGCAAGACTAGACTAGGAACAGTCTAAAATAGACATTGTGAAGAAAACAGGGAAAAGAATTATTTATTTTACATTCCTTTATTCTAATATTTTAATCTACTCTATACTATACTAAATTTTATAAGGTGTGAAAATAAATAAAAGACAACTTCATTTAAAACATTATCAGGAAGTTTAGAAGGGAAAGCTCTCATGCACATACCAGCCTGAATAATCAGAAGGAAGAAGGAAGAGAAGCAATTTTTAAAGGGTCTTTTTTTTTTTTTTTTTTTTTTTTTTGCAGTACGCGGGCCTCTCACTGTTGTGGCCTCTCCCGCTGCGGAGCACAGGCTCCGGACGCGCAGGCTCAGCGGCCATGGCTCACGGGCCCAGCCACTCCGCAGCATGTGGGATCTTCCCGGACTGGGGCACGAACCCGTGTCCCCTGCATCGGCAGGCAGACTCTCAACCACTGCGCCACCAGGGAAGCCCTAAAGGGTCTTTTTGTATAGAATTCTTTGTGTAACATTCTCTGGGTTTCAACTTTTTATCCATGATGTTAAGAACGTTGTTTTTCTTCTGGTATGAGGGAGGACATTTTTTACATGGGAATTTCATCTCCTGCTTTTAAGAAAAGAAAGGAATGTCTATTTAGGTCTTCTGGCCATTTTTTAACTGGATTGATTGTTTTTATGATATTGAGCTCCATGAGCTGTTTGTATATATTGGAGATTAATCCTTTGTCCATTGTTTCATTTGCAAATATTTTCTCCCATCCTGAAGGTTGTCTTTTCATCTTGTTTACGGTTTCCTTTGCTGTGCAAAAGCTTTCAAGTTTCATTAAGTCCCATTTGTTTATTTTTATTTTCATTACTCTAGGAGGTGGGTCAAAAAAGATCTTGCTGTAGTTTATGTCAAAGAGTGTTTTTCCTGTGTTTTCCTCTAAGAGTTTTATAGTATCTGGTCTTACATTTAGGTCTTTAATCCATTTGGAGTGTATTTTTGTGTATGGTGTTAGGGAGTGTTCTCATTTCATTCTTTTACATGTAGCTGTCCAGTTTCCCCAGCACCACTTATTGAAGAGGCTATCTTTTCTCCACTGTATGTTCTTGCCTCCTTTGTCATAAATTATGTGACCATATGTGCATGGGTTGATCTCTGGGCTTTCTATCCTGTACCATTGATCTATATTTCTGTTTTTGTGCCAGTACCATACTGTCTTGATTGTTGTAGATTTGTAGTAGAGTTTGAAGTTGGGAAGCCTTATTCCTCTGGCCTGCTTTTCTTTCTCAAGATTACTTTGACTATTCAGTGTCTTTTGTGTTTCCATACGAATTGTAAAATTTTTTGTTCTAATTCTGTGAAGAATGCCAGTGGTAGTTTGATAGGGATTGCATTGAATCTGTAGCTTGCTTTGGGTAATATAGTCATTTTCACAATATTGATTCTTCCAATCCAAGAACATGGTATATTTCTCCATCTGTTTATGTCATCTTTGATTTCTTTCATCAATGTTTTATTGTTTGAGTACAAGTCTTTTGCCTCCTTAGGTAGGTTTATTCCTAGGTATTTTATTCTTTTTGTTGTGATGGTAAATGGGATTGTTTCCTTAATTTCTCTTTCTGAGTTTTTGTTGTTAATGTATAGGAATGCCAGAGATTTCTGTGCATTAATTTTGTATCCTGCAAGCAGAAGACCTAAATAGATATTTCACAAAAGAAGACATACAAATGGCCAAGAGACACATGAAAAGATGCTAAAAATCACTAATTATTACAGAAATGCAAGTCAAAACTACAATGAGGTATTACCTCACACCAGTCAGAATGGCTATTATCAAAAACTCTAGAAACAATAAATGCTGGAAAGGGTGTGGTGAAAAGGGTACACTCCTGCATTGTTGGTGGGAATGGAAATTGATACAGCCACTATGGAGAACAGTATGGAGGTTCCTTTAAAAACTAAAAATAGAACTACCATGTGACCAGCAATCCCACTACTGGGCATATACCCTGAGAAAACCATAATTCAAAAAGAGACATGTACCACAATGTTCATTGCAGCTCTATTTACAATAGCCAGGACATGGAAGCAACCTAAATGTCCACCAACAGATGAATGGATAAAGAAGATGTGGCACATATATACGAGGAACATTACTCAGCCATAAAAAGAAACTAAATTGAGTTATTTATAGTGAGGTGGATGGACCTAGAGTCTGTCATACAGAGTGAAGTAAGTCAGAAAGAGAAAAACAAACACCGTATGCTAACGCATATATATGGAATCTAAAAAAAAAAATGGTACTGATGAATCTAGTGGCAGGGCAGGAATAAAGATGTAGACATAAAGAATGGACTTGAGGACACAGGGTGAGTGGGGAAGCTGGGGCAAAGTGAGAGTAGCATTGATATATATACACTACCAAATGTAAAATAGCTAGTGGGAAGCAGCTGCATAGCACAGGGAGATTGTGCTTTGCGACCTAGAGGGGTGGGATAGGGAGGGTGGGAGGGAGGCTCAAGAGGGAGGGGATATGGGGATATATGTATGCATATGGCTGATTCACTTTGTTGTCCAACAGAAGCTAACACACTATTGTGAATCAATTATATTCTAATAAAGATCTATTAAAAAAAGAAGCAGAAAAGGAAGATCCCTCCCTGCCCCAGCAACAATGCGCTAACCACCAGTAAGAAACTGCCACAACCTCGAACTCCTGTTCTTCTCCAGTGAAATTTTATTCAAAACAACCTTCCCCAATTTCCTCCTAAAACCTAGTAGAAATTGACCTTCCTTTTATCTCTTCACACTTGCCAATGATTCACTATAGCTTGCCTGCCCCAGAACTGCAGTTCCCTGCTTTCCAGATTACACCCATTTTGCTTGTAAAGTAACTGGCTATGTTACTTTTTGAGGTTGACATTAGTCACTTTCAAAGCCCTGCTACTTTCTGTGAGAAATAAAAACTTTTCATTTTACTGGGAAGTTATCTTATAGTATAAGATTGCAAATGATGATAAAGAGTAAATAGATCCAATATTCTCTCAGATATATGTGAAATAAGCAAGAAATAAAACAGAAAGGTAGATATGTTTACTCCTTGATAGTTTATATCTTAAAAATCTATTACCATAAGGTAGATGGACATAGAATCTACGGTGATTAAAAACATATATGAATAAATTGCTTATCACAGCATTCTGATTTCAGATAAATAGAAATCAGGTGATAATTTCATATCAATCATTCTATTGTCTTTGATATTTTTAAAAAGAACAAATTGTTTGCCTTAATTTCACAGCATTTATGTTACCTATCATTTTAATTGGTTAGGTACTAGGTGATTTTTAAAGTTGTATATATGTGATATGTAGCACTAAAAATAAGTTTACTGTCCATCAGTAAGGGAATGCACTATTACATTTTGATGCAGTCATACGCTAGAAACAATGAGAGTTACTTAAATGAAAATGAACAAAAGTAAAAATGAATGTTGAGTTAACAAAGAAAAGATAAATATCAAAATTAGAACAATAGTTTTTCACTGGTTATATAAAGAAAGGAAGGGCTTGTCGTATGAGCCTGTTACACCTTCCACATTTATTTCTAAACAAAAACGACACTTGCAGCAACGATTGTGAAGTATTTATACCTGATAAATCTAGATAAATGGTGCTCTATATTTTATGTACTTTTATGCATGTTTGAAATATTATATGATTAAATTCTTTTAAAAATGACAATTTTGTATTTCAAAGTTTTCTTTGAAAAGTTCCCGCTCAAATTGAATTTTAAAGAATCTAGTAATGATTTTTCAGTGTGAAAATGATTTTATACCAACTCCATTAGTTAAACAATAGATATTCCTAGATACATCTGCACCAAGCCTTTCCTTTTATGTGTGCAGAGATTCTTGGCTAGCTTTATCTTTGTCTCTAGGGGATGTATAATATCATTCTAAATTAGAAAAAAATGTACCCATGTACAATGTATACGTCTTCCATATAGCACTATCTTAAAATGTGTTAATCGAAATACAATGTATATACAAAAATGGACAAAGTATAAGTATATAGTTCAATTAATTTGCACATAGTGAGAACACTTAAGTAACACCCACACGGGTCATAGAACAGCACTTCGAAAATGTTCTCCCGCCTCTCCTTCCAAATAACCATTACCTTTATTTCTAATAGCTTAGATAGTTTTGTCTGGTTGTGTGTGTGTGTATGCATTGTGCACGGTGGGGGTTGTTGTGTATGTTTGTGTGTGCGTGCAAGTATGTGAGGGTCTCCTTTAGCCCACTTATGGGTTGATGAGATTCATCAGGGATGTTGCTTATAGCAATAGTTCATTAATTTACTTTGATTTATAATTTCATGTTACAGGAATATATTACAATTGATTTATTCATTACATTGTTGATAGATATTTGATTTGCTTCCAGTTTAGAACAAGTACAGATAAAGCTCCCATGTGTATTTTTGTTTTGTCTCTTAATGAACATATTGATATTCTGCATTTCTATTTGGTACATATAATTGGATAAAATTGTTGGTGCATGGGTGTCAACAATAGATAGTGCCAGTTTTCCATTTTTACCTGCCACATTGTAGCTCCATCAGTGATATATTTTATTGTCAATCCTATTAATTGTAGCGACCTGGTGGGTGTGTAGTGTTATCTTGTTTATTTATTTTTCCTCATGGTAACTATGTCTTGTATTGCCCTTGTGATTAATGGGAATATTTTCATACAGTAATTGGCCATTCGGATGTCCTTTTTATTTAAGTGCCTCATCAACCATCCTGTCGATTGCTTATGAGATTCTCTGTATTTTCTTATTGATTTGTGGGACTTTATATATTTTTCTAGAAATGAGTTTTTGTCAGTTATATGTTTTGCAAATATTGTTTCTCAGCTTGTGACTTGAATATTTACTCTAATATATATAGTATTATATTAACTAGTACATTATTATATATGTGTGTGTGTGTATGTTTAACAAATTGACAAAACACTATTTATTGAACAGACCATCCTTTCCCTATTGTCATATATCAAGTATCCATATATGTGTGAGTGTGTTTCTGGACTCCCAAATCTGTACCATTGATTTTTTTGCTTATCCTTAATCCAAAACATAGCTTCCTAATTTATTTTCCAATAAATGTGATCGTCATTAGAATAATCACCAACTCTTTAATTCTTTTTAATTAAATTGCTTTTGCATTACTTATACTTCATATTTTAATATGTATTTTACAATATCCACAAAAAAACCCGATTGTAATTTTGTTTGTGATTGTGTTGCATGTTTAGAATGATCTGAGCAGATTAACATTTAACAATACTGAATCATTGATTGCAGGAATAGGATATCATCCTGCATTTATTTGGTTCTTTTCAAATGTACATAAATAAGTTTTAAAGTCTTTAATGCAAAGGACTTGTACATTTAATATGGATATATTTCATGCTTTTTGATTTTGCTGTCGATGCTACCATTTTCTTTCCATATGGCTTATATCTGGTATATAGATATTCAATCAATTGTTGCACATTTGTCTTATATTCAGAAAACTTGATACATTTATTTTATAAATATAATGGTGTATCAGCAACTTACTGAATTATTCATCAATATTATATTTCTCAATAATAATAGCTTTATGCTTTCTTCTAATGTTTGCCTTATTCCAAGAGTTCTAAAAAATAAGTCTACTAGAGATAACAACAGGCTTCCTTGCCTTCTTCCTTTGTTCAGAGAGAAAACTTTAAAAACTTTTTTTCAATTTTATTGTAATTTTTTTGCTGGAGTTCGTAAATATACTTTATCAGGTTATGGAAATTCTTTTCTATTACTAGTTTATTAAGATTGGTAACTAATTTTACCTGATGCTTTCATTGGTATTTAATGTTACAATCACGTATGTTTTCTCCTGATTCAGTCATAATGGAATTATACTAACAGAGTTTTGAATTGCAAAGGACTCCTCATTCTTGGACAAAACTCAATGTGTTCATGATGAATTGTTGTTCATGTATATTGTTCAAAATATTTTATTTAGGATTTAGGCATACTCATTTAAGTGAGAGATTGACCTGACTTTAGCAAGTATTTCTTCTTTTTCTGATCTTGGCAGAGTTTGTGTAAGATTTATGTTCTATTTTTCACTGTAAGTTTCAAAGAATTCATCAGAGAAATTCATTGGTCTTCCTGTGGAAATTTAATCAGATATTCAATTTATTCATTGGTTATAGGACTATATAAAACCTCTGTTCTTTTTTTTAATGACTTTTAATGAGTTGTATGTTGCTTTTTTTTTTTTTTGCTTTTTTTTAAGGCTTTTCAATTTACTGAGATACCCTACTCAAAAGCTGCTTATCTTCTTTAGATCTGAATGTGACAAAATTGAAAGAGCAATAAAGTAGAGCTATATCCAGCGTTAATCCTAAGAAATCCTTTTTTATCCAATTCCTTTAAAATTCTCCACAATTCGTTTTTTCTGTGTTGTTGTATTCATGCCTCATCATTTAAGTATGATTTAATGTGTGTAAAAATGCCTGTATAAATGATGATCATTATTTCTAGGTTATCAAGGCAAATTGCTAGTAATTTACAGGTATTGGACCTATGGTTTTGACTCCTGCTTTTACCTAAACTGATTAACACTTTGACAGAAAAAAAGTAAAATAATGATATATTTATTGCAAAAATAAGAAATAATATTTAAAATTAATTTTTCAATTAGTTGAAGTGATAATGCAGCTGTTTGCTTGCATATCACAGAAAACATGAGACGAAGGATGTCATCTGTACATTTTAGGTTAACATCAAAGAGGAATCCTATGAAATATTAACAGGAACAGAATTAAAGTATGTATAGGTAATTTTTAAAGATTGTAATGTTCCCTGTAAAACTAATAATTGGATAGACATCAGCATTATTACTTCCCCAACATTAAAAGTTTTTAAATGATTCAAAATTTAAATACAGTAACTTATGAAGTAACCAGGTCCCATTATGACTGACCACTGAAGGGTAGATGGCATGAGGCACAATTACATGAGCCCAAGTGCCAGCTTATCCCCACTACTTCCCTCAAAGCAATTTTTACAGGGAATACTAGTTACACGTATAAGCTATTGATACATATTTTTCTTTTGACCGATCATTTAATTGTAGAGAAGGACACCATTAATCATCATTCTGATTATAATACAAAATAAAAGCAGAGTGAAAATCTAATATCTTTATTCAGAATATGGAAACAGCAATATTCCTTGAAATATTAAGGAAAATATAAAGTACACCTAGGTTTCACCACAATTACAAGTTGCATCAGTAAATGTAATTGCTCTGTATTACAGCAATTACTTTAAACTGTTTAGCCTTCTGTCCATAGGAGGGTTTTGTTTTTCTAATAGTATCAGGCCATTAAATGTGCTGACCAGTGTTATCATTGAATTTTCCTTTCCTCCTAAATCTCATGACAATGAAAGCATTTCTGCAGAGTCTATACAAAGTCACTAGGCTGGAGCTTGTCACCCAGTAATAGACTCTGTCATTTATGAGTTCCCACTTTATGTCACTCCTGAATGCTTTCACCTGAACCATTACTGAGCAACCTGAAATGTGGGGATAAATCTGCCACTGTGTTCTGCGTACAATGACAGATCATCTGAGGGTGAAAGAGTCTCAGTGAGAAGAGAGCCATTTCTATCACACCTCCCCTCTGCCTATGTATATGCATGCCTGAGCAGGACGAAACTCTGCTTTCTTACAGTGTTATTTATTGGAAGCTGTTACTCCATTGCATTTTTCACTCACAATTTGACACTTCCTCCTACAATGTAGTTGCTGCAGCGAACACATCTTTTCTGTTGTAACTGCTGTCAGTAAAGGAGAGTTAATTTCCTTCTTGCTGATTCTCAATTTGAGCATCGATGTGCCAGGCATTCTGCCTGCAGTTTGCATTCATTTCATTTAGTGCTCATGGCAGCCCTATGGAATGGATATTATTGCCTCCCTTTTAAAAAATGTCCAGGTCACAAACATAGTAAGTGGTGCAATAACTATTCAACCTTGATTTCCTCTGATTCCGAACTCTCTGCCTTTTGAATGGGCTGCGTCTCTAGTGTTTGTGCACATAATGTATTATTAGCATTGCATTTAAAAAATGTTTTTAAGTCATTAAATATACATACAACTGCTGCATATAACTTAGATGTACAATTAAATCATCATGATAAACCAAACAATATATTCAGAAGTCAGGGTAATACCTTAAAAGCCCCTGTTTGTTCCCTGTCAACTTCATTCCCTCGGGAGTAATAACCACTTATTCCAAGTTATGTGTTATTAAATCTCTCTTTTTCTTTAGAGTTTTACTATCCATGTAAGATATATAATACGTATGTATATATATTTAGTTAGTTCGTTCATTCATTTCTAGTGCATTTGTCAATTTATATAAATGAAATTAGTATATATTCTTTTGCAGCTTGCTATTCTCAGTTAATGTTATGCTTTTGAGATTCACCCAATTTGATTCATGCAGCTGCAGTCTATTCCATGGTTGATGGACATCTGGGTAGTTTTCAGTGTTTTACTCTTATGAACAGGGCTGCAAGGAAAATTCTGGTTTCATGTCTGCAGAAGCATATGTGTAGGATTGTCTCTAGGATGTATACCGAGTAGTGGGATTGCTGGGTCATAAAACATGCACTTGTCAACTGTATTAAATAACGCCAAATTATTTTCCAAAGTGGCTGCAGCAATTTGCTGTAAGACGAGCAGTTGCTAGGTAGTTAATGAATGTGCCCATTGCTCATATCTTTGCCAATAATTGGTTTTGTCTAACTTTGGAATGTTTTCCAAATTGGTCACTGTGGTTTTGATTCACATTTCTCTGCTCTCTAATGTCCCTTTATTATTCATGTTATATCTGTGAAATCTTTGTTCATATATTTTTACCATTTTAAAATTTTGTTAGTGGTCTTTCTCTTACACACACACACACACACAATTTACTCACTCACTTATACATCATAAATATTCTCTTAGAACACTAATTCTTTGTGAGTTATATTTGTGGAAAGTATTTTCCACTTTGGCTTACCATTTCTTTTCTCTAGACCAACAGAAGTTCTTAAATTTATAATGTTCTTCTTTTTAATAACTTGTGAATATTAAGAAATTATTCCCTACCCAAAGCCATAAAGTTATTCTCTTATATCATCTTCAAAAACTATATATAAATTTCACTTATGCATTTAAGCCAATGACATATCTGGAATCAACTGTTGTTTGTGTTGTAAGATAAGCATTCATCTCCTTTTTACATAATGATAATTATTATTTTTTTTAATGATAATTATTTTTGTATACCCATTTATTTATTAGTCCCCCAAGAATGTATAAGCTCTGTGATAAATTTGATTACCACATATAAATGACCATATTTCTATTTGGGTTGAGATTTCAATTATATAAATACATAGATCAGTTTGGAAAGTATAATTGAAGAAACACACAAAAAATGTTAAGCTCCTAAAAATGAAAAGTAGTAAAGCAAAAATACAAAGACAGGGCTTCCCTGGTGGTGCAGTGGTTGGGTGTCTGCCTGTCGATGCGGGGGACGCGGGTTCGTTTCCCGGTCCGGGAGGATCCCGCGTGCCGCGGAGCGGCTGGGCCCGTGGGCCATAGCCGCTGGGCCTGCGCGTCCAGAGCCTGTGCTCCGCAACGGCAGAGGCCGCGGCGGTGAGAGGCCCGCTTACCGCAAAAATATATATATATATATATATATACAAAGACAATGCAAGAATATATATTAAAAGGTAATATATAATGAACCATTTGTTTTTTCCCCAGAAATTTGCAACCTTTAGCCAGTCTATAAAAATAATATTTCTATCAATTTTATAGGTCTTCTCTAAGGTTTAAAGTTTTATTTTTCCAGTAAAGACCATTTTGTTATATTTGATAAAATGTACTTTATATATTACTTCTGGTATATGTCATTAAATTTTTTTGCACAGTCTCAATATTAAGCTAAAAGTTTACTTTCCTAATTTACTAAGACTTTCTAATCATAAGATGATATATAATTGTATTGCCCCTTTTTCTGCAGGTATTGTCACAACCATATAGCTTCCTTTCTTTAATTTGTTAATGTTTAAAAGCATATTGATCAGTTTTCTGTTGTTAACTTAATCTAGGGGCTACCCTGGTGGCACAGAGGTTGAGAGCCCACCTGCCAATGCAGGGGATACTGGTTTGGGCCCTGCTCAGGGAAGATCCCACATGCCACAGAGCAGCTAAGCCCGTGCGCCACAACTGCTGAGTCTGTGCTCTGGAGCCCGGGAGCCACAACTGCTGAAGCCCACCAGCCACAACTACTGAAGCCCATGTGCCTAGAGCCCGTGCTCTGAAACAAGAGGCCACCCAGTTAGAAGCCCGGGCACCGCAACGGAGAGTAGCCCCTGCTCACTGTAACTAGAGAACGCCCGTGCGCAGCAACGAAGACTCAACACAGGCAAAAATAAATAAATAAATAAATAAACAAAAATAAATTAAAAAAAAAATTAATCTAGAATTTCTGGGAAACAAACAAATGGTTCATTATGTATTATCTTTTAAGATATATTATTTTATTGTCTTTATATTTTTGCTTTTACTACTTTTCATTTTTAGGAGCTTAACATTTTTTTTGTTTCTTCAACTCTCTGCAAGTATATGTGTGAGACACGACTTATCTCTAAATGAATGTTTAGGGAAAAAAATCTATTCTAGGGGCTTCCCTGGTGGCGCAGTGGTTGAGAGTCCACCTGCTGATGCAGGGGACACGGGTTCGTGCCCCGGTCTGGGAAGATCCCACATGCCGCGGAGCGGCTGGGCCCGTGAGCCATGGCCGCTGAGCCTGCGCGTCCAGAGCCTGGCTCCGGGAGAGGCCACAGCAGTGAGAGTCCCGCGTACCGCAAAAAAAAAAAAAAAAAAAAAAAAAAAAATCTATTCTAAAGCTATTTGACTATTGTGTGGAAAATTCAGTATTTATTACTGATTCAGATTCTCTGAATCTGTTAAATTTCCATTTAAATTTTCTATTTCTTTACATCTTAGTCAAATTAAATTATTCAGGGAATTTATCCACTTAATAAGTTTTCAAAACTACTAGCACACAAATATTCAATTTTGGCACCTAATATTGAAGTTTTAATATCCTACTTTTGTACTTTTATTTACATCTTTATTCCTGTTACAGTTCATTTGTATATTCTCTTTATCTTTATTTATCTTGCCAAAGTTTGTCTATTTGTCTCAAACATAACCCAAGCACTCCTAAGTCAATATATCATTTTAAAATAATTAAAAAGCCACAGGTATTTAAAATTACTCAAACCAATAGATATAAAAAGAAAAAAGGCTGGAAAATAAATATTTAAATGATCACAGTTTCACATTTAAACAAAATAAACCAAAAATATTAAGTAATTATAGACTATGTCTCCTGTTATGATGTAATTTCATAAACAAAAAGTTCATCCTTCTAAAAATTGAGATATAAATAGATAGTAAAAATTAAAGATTTAGTTTAAAACAGTGAACACTCTTTTGCTATGGAAGGTGAAATTATTTTTACACGGTTTTGTTTTAGAGTGGTACCTCCATCTCAAGACCTACCCTTATTTTTCTAAGATATTATGATAAAAGGGAAATATTTATTAATCAGTATTCTTTTAAGCAGTAGAATCTCATCATGGTGGTGGAAAGTGTAACGTTTACTAATGGAAAATGTTATGCTTATTATAAAGCAAGTCATTTCCTCTCAAATTTAAGAGTAATAAATATTATACCAGTACATATAACCTTTTTATAACAATGTTTTTATATTATGCACCTTGGAGTAAAATTTTCAATCCCTTTTGAAGAAGGAAGAGGCATATCATTTCCATTTCTCTGAATTAGGATTTTATAAGTATACTTGCAGGAAGTAGTTACTGAATGATAATAAGTAATATGCTGTGGTGTATTAATGAATTCAGGAAATCATTTACTTCTTCAGGAAAGTACGAATGTCTTGAAATTTTTAAAAATATTAGTAGAATAGTGATGAGAGAGTAAAGATTGAATTGCTTTGAAATGGTAGAGCTAGTTACTTGACATTCATATGCAATAGGGTGAATATTTTAGTGTATTAAATAAATATTTTATCATCTGCAATCCTTATTTTAAAAGTGTACATTGACCCCCAGTAAAAATTATACCATGGAGAAACTGAGATTATAGAGTTTTGTACATAAGGCAGAATTTTTCAATACCCCTTACATAATGTTTCCAATAACTCTTTAATATGTTTGCCACCTTAAGATGGAGGATATAGCAAGGAGAAAAGTGAGAAATTGAAGGAGAAAGAGAGTAAAGTATGAGAGCCCATTACTCATATTTCTGCTTCCTCACAATGAAACCATAAGGTGGGGTTTGGAGTTCTATGAGAGGCCTCAAACAAATGGAGAAACCTGAAGCTACACAATCAAGAGCCTGAAAAACAGTGTCCGGGAGGATAGATTCGGTGCAGAGAGATGTTAGGTTTGGCAAAGGGAAAGAATAGCCAGTTGACCTTGAAACAGCACTATTACATCCATGTGATCTGTACATTATTTAGTGGATCTAGCATTTTCTTTAATTCCTGTTTGTGGACAAAGTACCAGTGCACCATTGAAAGGCAAAGGCTAAAATCTCAGGACAAAACTGTCACTAGCAATGAAGTCTTTAATCTAACACAGTGAGCTAGATTAAAGTGGTTTTGGTGATAGCACGGCACAGTTTAAAAAGATGGGATTAATTATACCAGAAAGCTCTCCAATCAAGGGAAGACAAAGCACAGATTTGCATCAGAAAGCAGAGAGAATTTAGCGGGTACAGCTGGGATCTCAGGCGTCCTGCCCTCCACCCACAAAATGTAAATTTACATAAGCCACAGAGCCGCAATCCCACTTATATTGGAACATTGTTAGAAATGATATTTATCTAATCAGAAAGAAAAAATAATTTCATTGAGCTAGATTTATCAATGTCAAAAGCAAACTAATAGCCCCCCCAAAGATATCCATGTCCCAATTCCCAGTACAGGTGGAAATGTTACATTACATGGCAAAGAGGAATTTAATTTGTAGCTGGAATTAAGGAGAATGGCTTGAATGAGCCAGGTGTGCCTAATGTAATTACAAGTGTTTTAAAAGTGGATGTGGGCGGCAGAAGAAAGACCAGAGTGATGTGAGGCGGGGACTCCACCAACCCTAAAAGTTCTCTCCCCTAGAATCTCCAGAAAGGAACACAGTCCCGCTAGTACCTTGGATTTAGCCCAGGAAAAGTCCAAGCTACAGAAAGGTAAGAAAGTTTGTGTTCTTTTAATCCACTAAATATGTGGTAATTTGTTACAGCAGCCCTAGAAAACTAGAACAGTGAGATTAAACCAAAATTTTGCTTTATGCTTTTATTTCTTTGCTTCTTTTTCTCTGTATTCAGTGAGGGGGTGTTTATGGGGGAAAAAAATCAACTCAATTATAGAGTACTAGAAAGAAATGTGTGAGTATACTTGCAGCTCTGCCAAACAGTTCTCAAAGATGGAGAGATGACCAAATTTATGTTTCCTGATAAATCTTTTCAAGTGCCTAATGTAATTTCAGTTTTTTCTTATAACTTTAAAAAAATGATATATTTCATTTGTCCCCTTCAAAATCTACCCACTTTATAAGTTCTACTCCTGTTATCTTTTATCTCCAGGCTTTTTTTTAATTTTAAATCTGAAAAGCAATTTCTTACTGATCTTGGATATCTAACTGGTTTCTGAAACTAATTATCTCTGATACTGAGCAAATTGCATTCCCTTCCAACCTGTTTTGGCACCAATCCTTGTTAATAATGTCTTTGTTATTTACACAGCCGTTGAATTTAAAACTTTGAGGTTATCCTTTACTAATAACTTTCTTCTTCTATGTCCATCTGGTGTACAAGTCTCTTGAATCTGGCTTTATTCTTTCCTTTACCTTTGCCACAATCTTATTCTCATCATTTCTCACCTGGACTATTGCAGTAACATTATAGTTGCTCTCTCTGTAACCATTCTATTTCCCATCCAGACATCTTCATGCTCTTGTGAAGCTTCCCTTACAAAATCCTGTTTTTGATATTAATTTGTTGGCAGTCATCACTTTATTTCTGCTCCCTATTGACCCTAAGCCACAGCCACTCCTCCTCTACAAGTCACATAGTCGTGATCTACTCATGTTCTAGTCATGTTCTTACTGTAATGTCTAATAAAGAGCTTGGAAAACTTCATGTGTCAAATAATACATGTAAATAAATAAAGGTCAAAATAGTTGAAGCCAGCCCATGCGATAGTAATGGATCAGAGAGATTATATCATCTTTGCTGGTAGTCCACTGACAGAGGAGGAAAAGGAATCTTTTCCTCCTGCAGCTGAAATTGCTTTAATCACCATCACCTGCTTGGTTACTACATCCAAGGCATTTTGACAAACTCAAGTTTGATCTATGTATTAAAAGACTGATAATTATTTTAAGAGGCTGTTGTTAATTAACCTAGGACAAAGGAGATTGAAATTAGTACATAAAAAATACACTTACTGTGCAACAACTTCCCTATATCTTTAGTCCAATAGATAATTTTTAGTATTTTTACTGAAAGCAATAGGTTCACCCAATCTATGAATGCAGATACTGATATGATCTACTAATCAGAACGTTATCAAAATTCTTAAGCTGACGTTAACTCACCTTTAAAAGAGTGTTCCCTGGGGTAAAAAAGTAGGAAAAGTACAACAAAGCAGTTCACCGTTTGTTTCTGTCCTTAAACATTGTTCCACACCTGATTATTCCAACAGGCCATTATTTTTTCTTGTCTAAGTTTAATTTTATTTTGTTTTCATTTGCATGGAACCTGGTCAAACTGGCACTCACCCGGACATTAAATGGATCCTTGTTTATTTTCCCTCAGCTCTTTGTGAGGGCTAGAAAAGCACAATGGTGTTATAAAATTGTTGCCTTGTTGTTATAAAACCTCTGCTTTTATAAATTATACTGTCCCAAGAAGTATTATACTATCTTTCATATTACTTTACTAAGCACCAACATTAATATAAAGTAGTATTAAAAAGGCACATGCTGATGGTAAAAAAGCTGAGGTTTATAATGGAAATGTAAGTTTTCTAAGCCACTCTGCGTATGCTCCCTTTAAAAAAAGGGAAAGAGAAAAAAAGTGTTTCTACTTAAGGAATTTGGAGATTCCATCCTCTGTGAGGTGGTTGTGAAGATGACAGAAGACATCTACATCTATACTGAGGTTGGGATGGTGTTACATATCAGTGAAATAAGCTAGTTTGGAGTGAAAATATATAGGCACTTTTAAGGTTCTGTACTTTGGGTAAAACTTAACACAATATGGTTTCCATGGAAAATGCTAATAAGTAGTAAATTCAGAAGTGAAGGGTTTGAAATTCCAGATTTTTCTCTCCTCGTAAGATAAACTGCTGCTGAGTGCTTAGTTCTGGTTGCATGTTTTTGTTTGTTTTTAAGAAACTTTTTGCTATTGCTATCTTAACTTTAGAAATTCTTTTGATTGAGAAATAAGGTTTTTTATTTTATTTTACTTCTCCCTAATATGAGCCAACCCCTCTCAAAATGTTAGATCATTCAGTTGCCTGTGAAGATGTGGAAACTTAGAAACTTTATTGATTTACCCCAGCCCCCAAACCTAGGAAGCAGCAGAGTTGGTCTCCAAGACTAGCTTTCTCGGCTACAAATCGGTAATCTTGTCACTGCATGATATGATGTATTAGTTTCCCAGGGCTGCCGAAACAATATACTACCAACTGTGTGGCTTAAGCAAAAGAAATGTTTTCTTTCACAGTTCTGGAGGCTAGAAGTCCAAGATCAAGCTATAAACAGGGTTGGTTCCTTCTGAAGGCTGTGAGGGGAAATCTATTCCATTCCTCTCTCATAACTTGGTATGAGTAGTATGCTGGGAATTCTTCACATTCCTTGGCTTCTGAATCATTCAGATCTCTACCTTCATCTTCATGTGACATTCTCTTGTGAGCATGTCTGCCTCCGTGCCCAACTTTCCCCCTTTTTAAAGATTCTAATTAAATTGGATTAGAGCTGTTAAATTAAAACTGCACCAGACAAGATGAACAGCCAAAGAAAATTTTATTCAAGGATATTGCAAGAGATGTCTAGACTATTATAATAAAGAGATTGAACTCAACTCTGCTGAGACAAATGACAAGAGAATTTTTAAGCTCTAGGGTGAGCTAGTGGAAAAGTACTGAAGGGGATGTTAGTGGAGTAGACCGGCTACCTGTGTTTGCTAATTGAGGCTTATTGAAGTCAGGTTCCTGCCCTCCCAACAGACTAGGAGATAGGGCCTCTGTCTTTCTTAATGATTACATTTCAAGGGGATGGCTCCCAGGTCTTTGAGAAAGACATTCTTGGTTATAAAGCAAGGTTATATCAAGGTTAAAAAGCCCGGCTAGTGGCTGAGAGAGGATTTACATCTTAATGAGGCAGAGAAAGAACTTACAATTGCAAGCTTTTTTAATGTCTAAAAAGAGAGAGGTCAGGGGCCAAATGTCAGGAAGAAACCTGTCTGAAGTTTAGTCAAGCTAAGCAGAACTGTTATGTCCCTCTTAAGTGAAAGCCCACCCTAGAGACAACATTTTAAATTTAGTCCCCACATTAAAGATCCTCTTTCCAAATACCCTCACATTCTGAGTTACTAAAGTTAGAACTTCCACATATTTGGGGGTAACACAGTTCAGCTCAAAACACATGGATGTGTAACTCACTAATAACTGAAAAGGGAGACAAATATTTCTAAAATATTTTTGATAATTGAAATATGATTAATAGGTCAAACTGAAGAAGTTTTATAATAGAAGAGTATAAATTCCACTGTAAAACTGAAAGCTATTTTTGATGCCTTATAATGTATATAAGTGGAATTTTATGAAAGGAGTAATAACTGTAAGGTAAGGGCAAGTGAGTGAAGTGTTTTACCCATTATAACTTAGATGACAAAAAACTGTAAAAACAATTTATGAAAATCATAAAATGTTGGGTTTTATTAAAGTAATATAAAAATATCCTTCTACAATAAACTTAGCCAAACTTTTCAAGATGAACAAATATAAGCAAAACAAACATAAATTGTATTTCATATATTTGTATAATTGTAAAAGAAAATCAACTAAATTATTTTTTAAAAGGTCAGGTTTTGCCCTTTAGAAATTCCAATTCAGAAGTTATGTGTAGAAGATATGTAATTTGTATGTAATCATATCCCATGAGATTATTATTAGGGAATTTTGAACAAAAGAAAATCCATAGTCCTTTAAAAAAAAACAAATGAAAAAGGAATATTCTATTTTTAAATGGTAAGAAAATGGGTCAACTTTGGGAGAAGTTTATTTATGCAAAACACATCATGAACTTGTTCATGTCAAATATTGCTAAAGCTAGCTGGGAAATTTGAAAAATGTCTATTTCATGCAATAGGAAATTAGGAGATTTTCTAAAGAATGATGGTCTTTGGGACTGAATAGTGTAACTTCTGAATAATCCTTTCCATCCAACACATGTATAATATTAAGTACTTAAAATATGTTAAACACTAAAGCCGAAATACTGTCACCTCTTCCTATAAATGGTCTTCTGCATTGCTTGGTAGATAATTTAGAAACTGGCAGCTTTTCCATATATAGAAGCAGAAGGTATGAGTAATAACTTATGTCATATGTCTGTGCATAATTCTAGTTTAACGGCTGTTATAATTGTGTGACATATATTTGTGGACTTATTTTGGAGCATATGTAGAAGATAAAAAAATCCTCTGAAGTTGATCATTCCATGGGTCAAACCCAAGGGGTGGTCCATATCTCTCAGCTCAGAAAATGAACTTGAGTTGGTGGTCCCTAACTTGGAAACAATATGAGATAATCTCTTGAAATGGGTGGTTTTATTTCTTGGAGGCTAGTTCCACTGTGGAGGTAAAAAGATGGAGATGGACATATAGAGATGTATTGAAAACTAGGAAATAAGCAAAACAAGAAGCTTGCAAAATTGTACCACTCTTAAGGCCTCAGGAAGTTAATCATATTTTTTCCTGGACTTTCAAAGCATAAAATAGCATTGCAGACACAATCCAAGTTATAAGCATACCATTTTCTATAATAAAGGCATGTTACCATAAATTGAGCATTACCTAGTGCAATCCATGAAACGATAAAAAAAAAATACAAAGGATATTGAGGGAAAATTACTGTAATATCAGTGAAAGCCTAATGAAATCATGTAATATTTAAAGTAAATACATAAGCCTCATTTTCATTACCTCCACACTTAAATTTTTGCTTAACATACTGAACTCTTAAACATCTAATAATGTTTATAATGCCTTTGTCATGTCTTTCCCTCATTTTTATTCTAAAAATTATGTTAGAAATTTCATCAAATGTTGTGGTCTTACTTAACTTATTCTCAATAATAACAGCAAATTTTATTGAATGTTTATTGTGTAAAAGCATCACTCTAAAGATTTTCCCTGTATTACCTTGTTTAATTCTTACCATTTTATATAGATCCTCACAAACGAAGAAAATGACACATGGAGAATCTGAATGTCTTTCTCAAGGTCAAATATGTAGTGAAATGTCATAAGATTCACAGCCAGGTGATCTATGTTTTGTTATGTCAGAGATCCTTAAACTCATGATGTTTTAATGTTCACAAGTATAACACACATATATATTATATACATGTATATACTTATTTTGAAAAACACCCCAAATTTCAGGCAGGTAGATCAGTAGTACAAAATTTTTTAATCTTGACCATTCTTAATAGTATATCAGCTCATTACTGGCTGTGACAAAACAGCCTCTAAAGCTGCCCTAATGTAATTATGAGTTTACTAGTTGCCACTCTGTCTTTCCTTCAATAAGAAGTAGTATATATAAAGTATAATAGTAGTATACTAGAAGTACATGAGGGAGGCAGTATTATAGAGATAACTATACATCACCTGAAAGTTATATTGAAATAGAAATTATTTGCCATACTGTACAGGATATATTTAGTGCCCCTAAAAACAATTCCCCATCCTATATGGAATTCATCAGTGAGACTGGCTCTGTTATCCTATGGCAGTTTTTCTAGGTTTGACCAATGGGAAGCAGCAGATGCCTATAGGAGGGAACAAGAATGGTAAGTCTGGTTATTTATCTACTTGACTTACTACCTATGGAGTTACCACAGGCTGATTACTGCCTGGATCCAAGAGCACAGCTTCTGTCAGTCAGTTGTTTTGATACAGTTCGTGACTGTGTTCCAGTCATGGCCCCCCTACTTGTCTCTTGAGAACCAGGGGTGTTAACAGAGCCCTGCTTTTGCCAGCTCCAAACTACTGCACTATTTCTGTGGGTTTTCTACACCCTGGCTTTATCTTGTAAATTTTTCCTTTATTAAACTCTTCTAAATTACAAAATTTCCCCATGCCATCTGTTTCCTGTAGGAACCCTACCTGATACCCACACTGTAATTGAAAATAACTTAATTATGGAATCACTTTGACTTTCCTTCAGAAAAACATTTAAAGCTATTCCATATTCTAGTCCAGTATTATCCATCACTATATACTTTCATGCATTCCAGTGTATAATGGATTATTACTCAGTAAATAGTCACTCTCCTTCCCCACAGCAATAATACCTCTTTGGACAATGTATACCTCCATGCATAGTGTATAGTCCACTATCTGGGTTTAATCACACAGCAAGATAGAGCAAAAGAAGGGTCAGCACCTGTGATGAAACCAGAGCTTTTAAATATTCTAGTGTGTTTACTTATTCTCTTGTGCTTCTGTTATCTATGGACGCTAAGACAATGTCTTGGGTAGATGCTGCTCCCAGGGGAATGAGGAGACACAGGGAGCATACCGGGACCCAATTCACAGGGTCTTAAGAGAGGTATATGCAGTAAGACTGTATGGGATTAGCATAGTGACTTTAAAGACTCAGTAATTGCTAGTTGTAATTATTACCACCTGATTCGAACATGCACTTCTATAAATGTTTTCACTTAATTTTTTCCATTTGTTTGTGATAAAAGCCAACTGCAAAGTCACACTTGAATCTAAGTTTCTACAAGGATAACCTGTGATTTTTTTACTTGGGGGGTGGGGGAAGTCAGCATACCTCGCAAATTTAATATTAAGATTCTTGCCTATGCCTCAAGGATGTCACTAGGAAATATTAACTACCTAAAGAACTTAATGCATTCCACTCTTCAAGCTGAAGGGAATAACTAATTAGAAAACTGAAAATGGCATACTCGTATCTTACCTTAAATGTTTGTCAACAGCCTCTAATAATCATGGCATACCTGACACCTTCCCCCTTTTCCCACTCTTCTACCTGCCCTTGAGTCTCTGCCAAAACACAAGTGATCATGGCTGACTCCCTGGCTATAGCAACCTCTGAATAAAGTCTTCGCATTTCTCAAAAAAAAAAAGTTTAAGGTAATTTGAATACTACCTAGTACTTATCAAATTGGTTTAGTAACATAAAATGTTTATTATGTGAGCATTTCCTAAGAGTGTTTATTACTATGGTTTTTGATCTATAAAGAAGACTAGTCTATAAAGAAGACTAGAAAATGGTCTCTGCTTTGGAGGGAAATCCAATCCATTCTGGAAGACAGTTACATGAGTAGATTGTTATTATGCAGTGTAACAGATTTAGTAAATGAATGTGAATTATAAAAGCAGAGAACAATGCTCTAATCCCTTAATATTGGCACAGTATTAGTTAATCTGATTTCAAAGGCATGTATTCTTGTTGGACTCAACTTTGCATTGCTTATATCTGCTTTAAAAATTAAATTACATTACCTTTGCAACTTCTCAACCTTCCTCAACAGGTTTATGTATTCTAAGTTACAGTGAAAACAGTGCAGTCAGCTTTGAAATGCCTAACATATAAGAAGACCAATCACAATCCCTAATTATCCGAACTCTCCCCATCCTGGTCTTGACTTTTAGTGAAAGAAGTGTATTAATATCCATTTATTTTATGGTCCTTAGCCCTTTGTTTATATTTCTTTACAAAGCTTACATAAATTTCTTCAAGTATTTATTGCCACTACCATGTTAGACAACAAGTATATAAAAGTTTACAAGATAGATATAATGCAGTCTATATTCTAGTAGGGGAAACCAACATTAAAATACAATCTTTTGACTACATTTGTGAAAATTGCCATAGAAACACACAGGATATTTTCTACCGGTTTACTTTTCACATTTCTTTATTTGATCTTCATTGTATACATGGTTCCATTTCTTCACTATACAAATATGTCATAAGGAAACCGTTCATTTACCTCAAAGGAAAAGAAATGACTCTTTAGTTACTTCCCGATCTCCCTGCTTCCCTTCAAACCACCATCAGATTTGCTGATTCTCTGAACACCTTCAATGCCTAATTCATTGGACCTCTTTTTTTCTCCAGCACTCCCTGGAAGTCACTCTTACTAAAGCAACCATGCCCTATGATTTTCTCAGTCAGTGAGCACTGATCTTTAGGATTTAGGTTACATATAAATTCCCATGTATTAAATACAATTCAATCTTTTTGTTTATAACTCAAATCTCAGTAGATTCAAAGTACATGAGAGAAGGTCATAACAGCTCCAATCAGCTCTAGATTATACATGAAGATGAAGTTACTTGCAAAAGTACAGTAGAAAAGCAATGACTTAAGGGGGAAAATGTATTACCCTTTGCCAAATATTCAGAACACTTTGTGAAATAATATAATCTCCCTTTTGAATTCTACTTTATTGTTAAAACATCTGACCAGGGCTTCCCTGGTGGCGCAGTGGTTGAGAGTCCGCCTGCCGATGCAGGGGACGCGGGTTCGTGCCCCGGTCTGGGAAGATCCCACATGCCGCGGAGTGGCTAGGCCCGTGAGACATGGCCGCTGAGCCTGCGCGTCCCAAGCCTGTGCTCCGAAACGGGAGAGGCCACAGCAGTGAGAGGCCCGCGTACTGCAAAAAAAAAAAAAAAAATCTGACCATTAACTTCTGGAAAATGGTTCTTGCCCTTGGGGTGGGTGCGTGTGTGTTGTGTACCACGGTAGCTTTCATCTTTAATAGTGAATAGGTGCATAAACTTTGATTGTATATTCCATAATAGCATAGCTACAAATTTACTAAGAATGTTTAAGAGTTAATGTTTTACCTGAGAATGGAAATTAAAGTTTATGTAAATCCCTCTATTAGAGTGTGGCTAAGAATAAGCTCTCAAAAAATGGTGATTTGTATTTCATACAATGGTTAGGTTTTTTTAAAATAAGAATATTTTGAAATACCTCTAAACTGATGTTTTTCTCTGGGAATATTTTGTTTTTATTTCTCTGAGAGCTTTGCCCTCATTTAGAACTTTTATCTTAGTGTTCCAGGGAAAATTATGCCAGTTGCACCTCAAATAAAAGGAAGAAAATTAACCTTTTTTTTTTTTTTTAAGTAGGGAATGAAATTGAGAACTGAGGAGAAGGTAAATCTTATTTCCCTTGAGGAAACTAATGCCCACCTACTAAGGATAAGCCCCAGGGAGAAGGAAGTGGTCAAATACAGATACAGTCAACCCTTCATATCTGTGGGCTCTGCACCCATGAATTCAAGCAACCACTGATTGAAAATATTTTTTAAAATTCTAGAAAGTTCCAAAAAGCAAAATTTGAATTTGCTGCACACTGGACCATTTACCTAGCATTTACATTGTATTAGGTATTATAAATAACCTAGAGAAACCATTTTATACAAGGGACTAGAGCATCTGTGGATTTTGATATCTGGTGTGGGGGGTCCTAGAACAAATCCCTCCTGGATATCGAGGGATCATAGTACATGATGTAGACTAAGGTAAAATTTCAAGAGTGAATGCTTCCCCTACTAGACCTTTAAAACTTTTCAGGGAAATGATGAACCAATATATGTATGTTATGTTGATAATAAAAACTAAAAATGATGGCAAAGCATGTGTAGAAGTAAATCACTTGAACTGGCTGTATGTCATGTTTAGAAAGTGACCTAGTATGTTTAGGGAGATAAGCAATCAGAAATAAGAACCTTCTACCCTCCCCAAACTCACCCTATTTTTTTTATATTTTAATTTTTTAAATTTCAAATTGAGTTATAAATGATATAACATTACATTTTATGTGTACAATATAATGATTCAATATTTGTATACACTTTGATATGATCACTAAGGCCAGGTAACATCACCTTACATAGTTACACTTTTTTTCTTGTGATGAGAACTTTAAGATCAACTTTCTTAGCAACTTTCAAATATGCACTATGGTATTATTAACTGTAGTCACCATATTGTACATTATATTCCCATGACATTTTATGACTGGAAGTTTGTACCTTTTGACCCCCTTCACCCATTTCTTCTACCCCCATCCCTTTCCAATCACCAAGCTGTTCTCAGTATCTATGAGCTTGGTTGTTTTGTTTTTGTTTTATATTCTACATATAACTGAGATCATTTGGTATTTGTCTTTCTGACTTATTTTACATAGCATAATACCTTTGCGGTCCATCCGTGTTGTCACAAATGGCAAGATTTCGTTCTTTTTTTATGACTGAATGTATTCCATTGCATATATATATCCATTCATCTGTAGATGAACACAGGTTGCTTCCATAACTTGGCTATTGTAAATAAAGCCACAATAAACATTTGCATGTGCATATCTTTTTGAATTAATGTTTTTGTCTTCTTGGGGTAAATACCCATAAGTGAAATTGCTAGATTATATGTTAGGTCTATTTTTAGTTTTTTTGAGGAAACACCTTACTGTTTTTTATAGTGGCTGCACCAATTTACAATACCACAAACAGTATGTGATGGTACCTTTTTCTATACCTCCTTGCCAACACTTGTTGGATGTGCAGGCTCAGCAGCCATTGCTCACGGGCCCAGCTGCTCTGTGGCATGTGGGATCTTCCCGGACCGGGGCACGAACCCGTGTCCCCTGCATCGGCAGGCAGACTCTCAACCACTGTGCCACCAGGGAAGCCCTCTCATTGTGGTTTTGATTTACATTTCCTTGATAATTAGTGATGTTGAGCATGTTTTTCATGTTGCTGTTGGACATCTGTATGTTATCTTTAGAAAACTGTTCACGTCTCCTGCCATTTTTTTTAATCCTTTTATTTGTATAAGTTCTTTGTATATTTCGGGTATTAACCCCTTATAGAATATATTGTTCACAAATATCTTCTATTCAGTAGGGGGCCTTTTAATTTTGTTCAGTTTCCTTTACTGTACAAAAGCTTCCTAGTTTGACATGGCCCATGTCTTTATTTTTGCTTTTGTCCCTTGGCAGAGGAGACAAATCCAAAAAAAATTATTGCTAAGATCAGTGTCAAAGAGCATACTGCCTAGGTTTTCTACAGGAGTTTTATGGTTTCAGGTCTTACATTTATCTTTTTAATCTATTTTGAGTTTATTTTTGTAAACGCTGTGAGAAACTAGTCTAGCTTGATTATTTTGCATGTAGCTGTTCATTTTCCCAGCACCATTAATTGAAATGTCTGTCTTTTCCCCATTGTATAATCTTGCCTCCTTTGTTGTAAATTAATTGACCATAAAAGTATGGGCTTATTTCTAAACCCTCTATTCTGTTCCTTTTTTGTCACTACCCTACTGTTTTGATTACTGGAGATTTTTAATATAGTTTGAAATTGGGGAGCAGATTTGTTCTTAAGATTGCTTTGGCTTTTTGGGGTCTCCTGTGTTTGTATATAAATCTTAGAATTCTAGTTCTGTGAGAAATGCCTTTGGTATTTTGATAGGGATTGCACTGAATTTGTAGATTGCCTTGAGGAGTATGGTCATCTTACCCGTATTCTTTTAATCCATGAGTACAGTATATCTTTACATTTGTTTGTGTCATCTCTAATTTCTTTCACCAGTATCAGTTTTCCAAGCACAAGTATTTTACCTCTTTGGTTAGATTTATTCCTAGGTATTTTATTCTTCTTGATGCAATTGTAAATGGGATTGTTTTCTCAATTTCTCTGATAGTTTGTTGTTAGTATATAAAATGCAACAGATTTTTGCATTATTAACTTTGTACTCTGCAACTTTACTGAATTTGAGTTCTAGCAGTTTTGGGATGGAGACTTTAGGGTTTTCTATATATATAAAATCATGTTGTTCACAGATTACAGTTTTACTTCCCTTTTCCAATTTTTATTTCTTTCTCCTAGGATGCATTTTATGTCTTTTCCTTGCCGAGTTGCTCTGGCTAAGACTTCCAATACTATGTTGAATAAAAGTGGCAAGAATGGCCGTCCTTGTCTTGTTCCTGACCTTAGAGAAAATGCTTTCAGGTTTTCACTGTTGAATGTGATGTGAGCTGTGAGAATGACATATGTGGCTTTTGTTATGCTGAGGTGTGTTTCCTCTACACCCACCTTGTTGAGAGTTCTTACCATAAATGAAGTATTTTTTCAAACTTTTTCTGCATCTATTGAGATGATCATATAAATTTTATTCAGTTTGTGAATGTGGTATATCAGGTTGATTTGCACATATTGAACCTTCCTTGTCTCTCTGGGATAAATTCTACTTGAACACGGTGTGGATGATCCTTTTAATGTATTGTTGAATTCAGTTTACTAATATTTTGTTGAAGATTTTTGCATCTCTGTTCATCAGAGATATTGGCGTGTAATTTGTGTGGGTGGGTGGTTCTGGTTTTGGGATGAGCATTATGCTGTCCTAGTAGAATGAGTTTGGAAGGATTCCTTCTTAGATTATTTTGGAATAGTTTGAGAGAGACAGGTATTAACGTTTCCTTAAATGTTTTGTAGAATTCACCTGGGAAGTCATCTGGTCCTGGACTTTGGTTTGGGAGTTTTTTTGTTTGTTTCTTTTAACTGGTTCAATTTCATTACTGGTAAATTTGTTTATATTTACTATTTCTTCCTGATTCACTTTTGGGAGATTTTATGTTTCTAGGAATGTATTTATTTCTTCTAGGTTGTTCATTTAATTAGCATATAATTGTTCTTAGTAATCTCTCATCATTTGTTTTTCTGTAGTGTTGTAACTTATTTCTGATTTTAGTTAAACCTCTTTTTTCTTAATGGGTTTTGATAAAGCTTTATTAATTTTCCCAAAGTAACAGTTCTTAGTTTTAATTTTTTCTCTATTTTATTAAGTCTCTTATTTCCACTCTGATATTTCTTTCCTTCTTCTAACATTGGGTTTTATTTGTCCTTTTTCTAGTTTCTTTAGAGGTAAAATAGTTTCAGATTTTTGTTTCCTGAGGTATGCTTGTATCACTATAAACCTCCCTCTTAGAACTGCTTTTGCTGTGTCCCATAGGTTTTGGATTGTTGTGGTTTTTTCTTCATTTGTCTCCAGGTATTTATTAATTTTTGTTTCTTCAGTGACCCATTGGTTCTTTGGTAGCATGTTGTTTAGATACCATATGTTTGTGTTCTTTGCAGTTTTTATCCATGTAGTTAATATGTAGTCTAATACTGTTGTGGTTAGAAGATATGCTTGACATTTCAATCTTCTTAAATTTATTGAGACATATTTTGTAGCCTAACATATGATCTATCCTGAATAATGTTCCATGTGCACTTGAACATAATGTGTATTCTCCTGTCTTTGGTGAAATATATGTATTAATTTTACCTATTAATTGTATATTTATATCTGACCTACTACCTCATTTAAGGCCAATGTTTCCTCACTGATTTCTTTTTTGTCTGCATGATCTGTCCATTGATGTAAGTAAGATGTTAAAGCCCCTTACTATCACTGTATTGTCAATTTCTCCCTTTATGTTCATATTTGCTTTATGTATGTAGATGTTCCTATGTGGGTGCATTACATATTTATAATTGTCATATCTTCTTGTTGTATTGATCCTTTATCATTATGTAATATCCTTTGTCCTTTATGAGCCTTTGTTTTTTTTGTTTTTTTGTTTTTTTTTTTGCGGTACGGGGCCTCTCACTGTTGTGGCCTCTCCGATTGCGGAGCACAGGCTCAGCGGCCAGGGCTCACGGGCCCAGCCGCTCCGCAGCATGTGGGATCTTCCCGGACCGGGGCACGAACCCGTGTCCCCTGCATCGGCAGGCGGACTCTCAACCACTGCGCCACCAGGGAAGCCCGAGCCTTTGTTTTAAAGAATATTTTTATAGAAGTTTTGCTACCCAGTTTTCATTTCCTTTGGCATGCAATACCTCTTTTTATCCACTCTCTTTCAGTCTGTGCGTCTTTAGATCTGAAGTGATTCTCTTAAGGCAGCATATATATGGGTCTTTTTTTATTCAGCCAGTCACTATCTTTTGATTAGACTTAATCCATTTATGTTTATTTATTGAGAGTATATACTTATTGCCATTTTGTTCATTATTTTCTGAGGGGTTTTTGTAGGTTATTTTGTTTCTTCTTTTGTTCTTGTGATTTAATGGCTACCTTTAGTGTTACATTTGGATTCCTTTCTCTTGTTGTGTGTACGTATCTATTATAGGTTTTGGATGGTGGTTATCATGAGGTATGTGTACAAAAAAATAGATATGATTATTTTAAGTTAATGATTTCAAGTTTGAACACATTCTAACCACCTTACATTTTTACTCCTCCCAAGTCTGTTTTTTGATGTCGTATTTTACATCTTTTTGTGTATGTGCATTCCTTATGTACTCAGTGGAAATATAGATAATTGTAATACTTTTGTCCTTTAACCTTCCTATTAGTTTTATAATTAGTTGGTCTTCCACCTTTACTGCATGTTTGTCTTTACCAGTGAGATTGCTTTTTATAACTTTCATATTTCTAGATGTAAATTTTGTCCACTTAGAGAAATCCTTTTATCATTTCTTGTAAGGCCATTTTAGTAGTGCTAAACTCTTTTAGCCTTTGCTTATCCATAAAACTGTTTATCTCTACTTCAAATCTGAATAATAACCTTGGTGGGTAGAATATTCTTGGTTGTAGCATTTTCCCTTTCATCACTTTGAATATATTGTGCCACCCCTCTCTGACCTGCAAAGTTTCTGCTGAAAAGTCAGCTAGTAGCCTTATGGGAGTTCCCTTATATTTAACTGATTATTTTACTCTTGCTTTTAAGATTCTAATTTTTGGCATTTTAATTACAATGTGTCTTGGTGTGGCCTAATTTGGATTCGTGTTGTTTGGGACTCTCTGCTTCTTGGACTTGGATGTCTTTTTCTTCAGGTTTGGGAATTTTTCAGCTATTATTTCTTCAGATAAGTTCTCTGCCCCTTTCTCTCTCTCTTCTCTTTCCTCCTATAATACAAATGCTATTAGGCTTGATGTTGTCCCAGATGTCTCTTAAACTATCTTCATTTTTTAAAGTTCTTTTCTGTTCTGCTTGAGTGAACAAGCTGAGTGAACAGATTGTGTCTTCCAGATCACTAACCAGTTTCTCTGTATCATCTAATCTACCACTGATTCCTCTTAGTGTATTTTTTATTTCAGTTCTTCAGCTCTGTTTGGCAGTTCTTTATATTTTCTAACTCTGTTAAAAATTCTCACTGTTTTCACCCATTCTTCTCCTGAGTTCAGTGAGCATCTTTGTGATGATTACCCTGAACTCTTTATCAGATAGATTGCTTTCCTCCACTTAATTCGTTACCTGAGGTTTTATCTTTTCCTTAATTTGGAACATTGTTTGCTCATTTTGCCTAATTCTCTGTATTTATTTGTATATGTTAAGTAGATTGGTTACATTTCCCAATCTTGGAGAATTGGCCTTATGTAGGAGATGTCCAAAGGGCCCAGCAGCACACTCCCCTCTGGTCACCAGAGCCGTTTGCTCTAGGGATGCCCCATATGTGGGCTTGTGCACCCCTCAGTTGTGGTGGACTGACTACTGTGGGTGAACTGGTAGGCAGAACTGGTTCCAAGCCCAGATGGCTGTAAGTCTGTGCCTTATGTGGTGGCAGAGAGCCCTCTGGGAGTGCAGGGTAGGCTTCTCACATGGCTGGCTGTACATTACAGGGAGTCCCGGGGTGGCTGCTGGCCCACTGGAGGGCAGAGCCAGATCCCTGTTTAGCTGGCTACACAGCCCAGGTGGCTCAAGGCTGGTGCCAGCCTGCTGATGTCAGGTCCTTGTGTGGCTGTCTGCATGGCTCAGGAGTTTTAGGGCTGATACCAACACTAGTGATGAATGAGCCTCCAGAGCTAAGAAAGTAGAGGGAGGATTCCAGAATGGCACTTACCAGAACCACTGTTATAGTAGTAGAATGAGTTTCTCAAAATGGCTGCCACTAGTATCTCTGTTCCCAGAGGGATTCCCAGTTGCCTCCTGCCTCTCCAGGAGGCCCTCCAAGATGAAATGAATCTAACCTAGGCTCATTTTAAACTACTCCATCTCTGCCAGGACACAGAGTGTATGAGATTTTGTGCATATCCTTTAAAAGCAGTCTCTCTGTTTCCTATTGCCTGCCTGCTCTCCCAAACATAAGCTCCACTGGTTTTCAAAGCCAGACTTTCTGAGAGCACATCTTCCCAGAACAGGGCGAGCCTGATGTGGAACTCGGACACCTCACTCTTTGAGGAGGACCTCTACAATTGTGATATTCCTCCTCTCTGTGGGTTGCTTACCCTGGGGTTGTAGGACCTGACTATATTGTGTCTCTGCCCCTTACCCATATCACTGTGGTTCCTTCTTCATGTATGATTGTGAAAGGTCTTTTCTGTTAGTCTTCAGGTTATTATCATAGATAATTGCTTTGTAAGTAGTTGTAATTTTGATGTGTCTGTGGGAGGAGATGAGTTCAGGGTCTTTCTCCACCATTTTGGCTACCACCTGTCTTTACTGAATTATTTTATTAGTTATGAATCTTTTGATGGAGTCTTTAGAGTTTTCTATATATAATATCATCTGCAAATAGTGAGTTTTACTTCTTCCTTTCCAATTTGGATGCCTTTTACTTGCCTAGTTGCACTGCCTAACACTTCTTAATACTATGTTGAATAGAAGTGATGAAACTCACTCTTTGTCGTATGGTTTAGAAAGAATTCAGACAACTTGCATAAACCCAGTGTATGTTGTAGCAGGTATCTGGATTGGAGGTCAGCTAACCTGGTTGCACAAATGTGAGAAAGAGTAACATACTCTACTAGTATAAATGGCAAGTGAAAGCCTAAGCCAAGGGCCAGAATAGAGACTCAAATTATTAGTAGTGCTAATGGGATCTAAGTTCAGATAAAGTTCAGATCCTAGTGGTTTCTTTTTTAATGACTAAGATACCTTTTCATGAGGTGCACCAACTCTGGATACTTCAGAAATCGGTGTATTGGATACAGGGGCTGATGTTTAAAGTTAATATCTCAAAAGATTTTTCAATTAAAAGATAGCATAAAGAGGCAATATATACAAGAGGAACCCAGGACCAGTGCAATGAGAATATGTAATTTTATCCTTGTATCCTTGGCATAAGAAATGGCCTGAACACCATAGGAAAGAGATGAACAGTCTTTTTATAGAGACAGATTAGATTTTAAATTGATTAAAGTGGTATTTATTTATAAATATACGGTGTTATTTTAGTTGGATGATAGTGAATTAACTTTAAGCCTATTTTCCCCCACCAGCAGTGGGAATGAACTTTGGGGAAAAATTGCTTAGTTTTAAATAAATACGTTACCCAAGGTTATATGTATTTTCTCAATCTACTTTAGAGACCTCTTCTCTGGTCTTTACTTCTCCTCATACTATATACCCATCTGGTTAAGATTTACCCCTACTCTATGTACTACCAGCATTGAGATAGTCATCTGTCCTACATTCCTTCACTGAATCTTATACCACTATCATAAAACTTTTAAAATGTTACATAGTTAAGCTGATTTATATAATGAAGTAGTGAGAGATTCAACAAATTCTCTGCTTACCAAGTAAATAAGGCAAATGAAGCAAATGCCAAAATCAGGAATTGAGGGGTGGGGGGTATCAGTACTAATGTTACATAAATTGGAGGATTTTTGTCAATAACATTTTGCCAAAAAATTAGATGAAAGAAAGTAGATGAAAGAAATATAGAACAATGCAAATTACAAAACTGATGAAAGAACTTAAATAGACCTATTAAAAGTAAAAAGAATCAATTTTTTGTTTTTGTTTATTTTTTGTTTTTTTTTACAGAAGGCTGAAAGCAGATGGTCTTTCTGTTGAGTTCTACCAAAAGCACAAACAGAATCCTTCACATATTCTTTAGAAAATAGAGGAGGAAAATGTTTTCCAATTCATTCCTCAAAGCCAGTATTAATCTGATACCAAAAACTAGACAAAGATATTACACAAATTATTGATCAGTATCTCATGAGCATGGACACAAGTATTCTCAAAGTAAGAACAAATAATTCAGCAATATATAAAAGGTTAAACAGCATGATCAAACAGTTTAGTCCAGGAATGCAAATTAACATCTGAAAATTAATGCAATACTTTACATTAATAGGATAAACATAAAAACCACACAATCATTTCAATAGATGCAACAAAAGAAATTGACAAAATCCACATCCATTAATGATAAACATTCTCACCAAATGAAGACTAGAAATCAACTCCCTAAACCCAATAAAGAAAAAAACCTACCATAAACATACAGTTTACATGAAACTTAACGGTAAAAACTTGAATGCGTTTTCTTGAAGACTTTTCACTACTTCTACTCTACAGTGTCCTAGAAATTTGATCAAATGAAATAAGGAAGGAAATCAAAAAGAGAGAAATTAAGAAAGAAATTAATGTTACCTGCTTGAGAAAATAAGTAATCCTGTCTTTATTGTCAAACTGCATGATTCTTGATGTAGGAAATCCAAAGGAATTCACAACAAAACTAAGAACTGAAACAATTTGAGGAATGTTTCATGGTGAAAATCAATACAAAATTGTTTCTACATGCTAGCAATAAACAACCTGAAAAGAAAATTAAAACAGTTTCATTCACCATAGCATTGAGAGAATAAATGAACTTCCTATAGATATGTTGTAAGGTTCAGTCTCATCAATTCCATAACTCCTTTACATAAAGCAAATAGTGTCTGGTACCTATACTAGCAATAATGGTTGAATCTGTAAAAATACCTTCTCATGAACATGATCAACCTAAACATTACGAGCTTGAGGTTCTGTGAGTGAGGGTTATAGGATTTTTCTTCATCTGGAATCTGATGTGTGGGCAGCCTGTCTGAACGTTATGAGGAAGCCTTCAAGCTTATACTCCTTCCCATTCATCCAGGATAGAGTTCAATTATAGTAAAAAAAAGAAAAAAAAAAGATGCTATCGATTATAATTGACTAATCTGATGTAGAAATATTTAGGGTTACCAGAACAAAGGAAGAATGAAGACAATACAAACATACACACACAAAATGATCCTAAAGGAACCAATTAATTTATAGAGAAAAGGTAATAAAAAACTATGATTATATATTCTAGTTTTTTTACACTTTAGTAGAAGCTGTATCTGTGAGAATTTCACCTGTGTTATGAACTTGCTCTGCTTACTCAATTTAGGGATCTGGAGCCGATGGTTCTGGAAGTAATTTAATTTAGTTTTTTCCCCAAGGTTCCACTGTCCATATCCCATTTTCACTGAGTATGCATAGATAAGTGTTCACACACACATGCTAGCACACATACATAACTTAAACTCATACTGTTGTAAGACAGCAAAAGAGAATTATAATTATTTACTTTCCTTTCCAAAATTGGGAATATTGTAGAAATTCACAATTGTTTTCCATGTGCATGTTTAGATATGTAAATTAGTTATTCTTGGAAATAGTGCAACAATAACCAGGAACGAAAACCCTGTTTTTTTCTTTGCTCACTAAATTTGAAGCTTAACATGATTTTTTTTTTTTTTTTCCTCTGCGGTACGTGGGCCTCCCACCGTTGTGGCCTCTCCTGTCGCGGAGCACAGGCTCCGGACGTGCAGGCTCAGCGGCCATGGCTCACGGGCCCAGCTGCTCCGCGGCATGTGGGATCCTCCCCGACCGGGACACGAACCCGTGTCCCCCGCATCGGCAGGCGGACTCTCAATCACTGCGCCACCAGGGAAACCCTTAACATGATATTTATTGATTGACCACTGGTGTACACTTTGTCCAATGATGACCCTACTGACTTTTTAATACCTAATTTTAGAAGGATATGCTGTAACCTAATTCACTCTGAACTATGTACTTGCAACACATTTCCAGAAGTGCTACCCAGGACATCTTAATAAAAATTACAAAGAATTCAGAATAAAATAACAATTTAAATAAGACAGCTAGCAAAGACAGAAAATACCAATACAGTATAAGGATTTGGGGTACTGACAAATTGTAGAAGTAATATATTAGGAATCAGGAAGGATTAAACCCTAAGCTGCTAGAAGTATTTGCCTCTAATGAAGAAACATTTTCATTTACAGTGGGAAATAGCACTTTCTATAACAAAAAAAATTGAGGTCTAAAAACTCTGACATATAGAGCTAATTTTTTGACCTTTAAAGAAAAAGAAATTGTAGAGACATCCCAGCTGGAGGAAGAAAAAAATCTCAAACACTAGATTTGGGCTTCTCATATATACCATTCAAAGCACAGAGAAAATGAACCCAGTTTTACAGCTGTTGAAAGAATAAATGTGTTGCCTACAAAAAACAAGTCATTTTTGCTCAAATACTGACACAACGTTTAGAAATTCTAAAACTGCAGAAACTAAGTACAGCAGCATTTTTTGTTCTCCTTAGCAGAATGCAGACAATCTAAGATAAAGTCAGGAATGCGTGAACTTTGAAACAGTGGTGTAAATACCATATTCATTTAATTATAGAAAAATCAAAGTTATATTTTAAAAATATAAACATTATAGGCATAATAATACAAAATATGAAACAACACTAACAGATTTGCAGATAAGTGGTAGTGAATTATTATATTTCTAATTGTCCCATTTTTCATATTAAAGAATTAAGTATCTGATTAAATTTTAAATATAATTCAAAACCATAATAAAAGAGAACTCTATTTTTCATATTTTGATATTTTAGAAGAGACTAATGATGCCAAGAAAAAAATGTTACTTAATTTTACTCTTTTTTTAGTTGATTTTGTTTGGTAGTTAAATTCTCCTTTTGATTTTTATCAAATCTGGATATATATGTTGGGAAATCTATTGACCTACACATGCTTTAAGAAATATTTAACATTACTATTCTGTCTTCTAGGCCCCTGTGGAATTTCCTCTATGAAAGAAGTAATCCTGCTTTTGTCTACTCTATTAATTATGCTAGTTTATATTATAGGACAGCCACTTTTTACACTGGAATGTTTCAGACACATTGGCCCTGGAGTAAAAAGATGAGCTATAGGCTTCCTTCTCCCTTCTGGGAAAGGCATCTGTCATCGATAAAATTTAAGTACTTTCTTCAAAGGCTATAAATTTAAGCTTTTACTGAGGTCTGCTGATAAAATAATTTTCTCTGTTTAAAAAAAAACTGCTCATAAGATTTTAAATTTTATTTTAAGACATTTTTCTTTTCAGTTGAGGTTTTTGGTCTAGGCCTCAGAAGACATGTTGTTCTTGGCATGTTTTTACTACTTACTAACTTTATAATAATGGATATGTCTAACCTTTCTGAATCTCAAGTATTTACCCAATAGGTAAAAATAAAATAGTTATCTATTCTCTCATCCAGAGTGGCTGTAAGGGTGAAATGAATATTGAAACACTGGGATACAAAATGCTTTTGATTTTTCTCATATCTCACTGAGATTTTATTCTCATCCTTCCCTGATAAGCCCTTCCCATCTTTAAGACACCCCCCACCTATTAAGTTCAGCATCTCCCAGGATTCAGTCCGCACCTCCTTTCTCTTCTCTCCTTTCTCCATTTAAGGCCCTTGTTGCAATATCTCCTCAGTCTACCCCAGATATGTTGCTATCCCTCAAACATCTAATGTGGAAGTCTCCTCCCTGCACTCCCTGCAATCATACATCTAACTGTCTTGGATGTTGAAGAGACATCATGAACTTAACCTGTATGTACTTTCCCAGTGTTTCCTAACTCAGTAAATGGCACTGTCATTTTTCAAGCTGCTCACACCTCAAAACTTGGAGTTATTGTCATCTTTTTCTCATGTCTTAGCATAGCCTATTAGCAAATCTTGTTTCATTAAATTTTACAATAAATTTTAAATCTAATTCTTTCTCCACATGTCATATCCTACCAACCTAGCCACCCAAAGCATCTCATGCAGGCTTGAGCAATAACCTTTTAATTGATCTCCATGCTCCCACTTCAGTTCTTTACAATCAATCAGTTTTTCACACAGCCAGAATGCATCTTTTCAAATGTCAATTAGATCATGTTATTCTCCTCCTTAGTCCTGCCTCCCAAACTTCCAGCACACTGGGAATAAAAAGTCCTTCCTATTGACTACTGCACCCTACGTAATCTAGTTTCTCATCCTTTAACTCTCCCACTGGGTTACTTTTCTCCAGACTAACCAGCCATCTTGCAGCTCCGTAAACAGACAAGGCATGCCCTGTCATTAGAGTCGTTGCATTTGTTCTTCAGAGTGCTGAAAATAGTCTACTCTAGGACACTCCCATAGTATTCCTCCTTAGTTACATGTCTCTTAACCTCTCACCTCTTCAGAGAGATCTTCCCTTTATCACCTCACCTAAAAATATACCCTTCTGTATAACCTTATCCTGCTTAGTAGATAAAACTTTAATAACTAGTGTTCACTCTTCCATGTTTGCAATATCTTTATCTTGAGAGAGATTATGGATGGGAAGAGAGGGAGAGGAACTAAAAGAAAATGTGGGAATAAAACCGGGATATTGGGACTGCATCTTGTACAGAGGACAAATCAACCAGGAGTCGGATCAGAGGATTTTCATAGTTTCCTTGCATAAATTCTGTTTAAAGCTACAGTTATATAACCTTTTGCATTGATGAAAGAGTTGACAATGTTTACTGGCATACATACAATGTTTCAAAAGACAGTGATAATGCTAAACAGTTACTTTATTAGACACATAGGCTGCTGAATTGGTATAACTTCTATGGTTATATTACAAAGTACAAGTTATATTTATTGAAAATATGTATTTCATTTGCAGTTTGTTTTTGGTCTTGGTCATAAACTCTTTAGTTTCTGGGGAAAAACATGAATAAAAAAATTTTTTACATTATACTATGCCAACAGACCCAATTTTCAAAAAACAGGATTATCATAGTATCTAATCACAAATCAAAGCAATTAGTATAGTATATATAGTGGTATAATAGTATACTATATAATATATAGTATATATATGTAATATAGTATATTACAGGATACATAAATTAGAATCATTAAGATATTGAAATAGCATGTGCAATTACTGTTATGATAAGTACATGAAAAATCATTCTCAGATAAAATAGCTTACTGCATACTCATGGCATAGTCCATGAGTTGACTAATTGACTTAAATAGCCATGTGCCTAAACACGCAAAATCACAATGACCACAATCTAACATGGTCAAAAGCATTAGTTTATTTTTGTTTTCAGATTTTTTTGGTTTATAACATTATATAAGTTTCATGTGCACGATATTATATTTTAACCTCTGTATAAATTACAATGTGCTCACCACCAACGATTTAGTCTCCATCCCTTCCCATACAGTTGACCCCCTTTACCCATTCACCTTCCCCCTACCACCTTTTCCTCTGGTAACCACTACTTTGTTCTCGGTATCTGTTTTTGTTTTGGTTTGTTTTTTTTTTTAAGAACAAATTTCACTTATGAGTGAAATCATGTGGTATTTATCTTTCTTCATCTGACTTACTTCATTTAGCCTGAGGCCTATCCATGTTGTCACAAATGGCAAGATTTCATCTTTCTTATGGCTGAGTAGTGTTACATTGTGTATATATACCACATCTATTTTATCCATTCATCTGTCACCCACTTAGGTTGTTTTCACATCTTGGCTATTGTAAATAGTGCTGCAATGAACGTAAGAGTGCATATTTTTTTTGAATTTGTGTTCTTGTGTTATTTGGATAAATAACCAGAAGTGAAAGAGCTGGGTAACATGGTGGCTCTAAATTTTGTGAGGAAACTCCACAGTGTTTTTTATAGCGGCTGCACCAATTTACATTCCCACCAGCAGTGTATGAGGATTAATTTTCTCCACATCTTCTCCAACACTGTTATTTCTGGCCTTTTTGATAATAGTCATTCTCAAGGGGGTAAGGGGATATTTCATTGTGGTTTTGATTTGAGTTTCCCTAAAAATTTGTGATGTCCAGCATCTGTAGGGTTGGCCACCTGTATGTCTTCTTTGGAAAAATATCTATGCAGTTTCTCTACCCATTAAAAAAAATGTTTTTGGTATGTGTTATTTATATATTTAGGCTATCAAGTCCCTTTCAGATATGATTTGCAAATATCTTTTCCCAAATATCTTTTAATTAGGTTGTCGATTCATTTTGTTGATGGTTTTCTTTGCTGTGCACAAGCTTTTCAGTTTGTAGTCCCATTTATTTATTTTTGCTTTTGTTTTCCTTGCCAGAGAAGACATACCCAGAATGATATTGCTAGATCAATGTCATAGTGTACTGCCTAAGTTTTCTTCTAGGAGCTTTATGGTTACAGGTCTTACATTCAAGTCTTTAATTCACTTTGAGTTAAATTTTTTGTGTAGTATGGGATAGTGGTCCATTTCCATTCTTTTGAACATGGCTGTCCAGCTTTCCCAATCATTTATTAAAGAGACTATCGTTTCTCCTTGTGTGTATTTTGCTCCTTTGTTATAAGTTGTTCATATATATATCTAGGTTTATTTCTGGGCCCTCAATTCTGTTTCACTGATCTATGTGTCTGCCAATACCATGCTCTTTTGATTAGTATAACTCTGTAATATAATTTGAAATCAGGGTGTGTTATGCCTCTGGCTTTTTTTCCCTCAGGATTGCTTTGACTATTTGGGTTCTCTTGTGGTTCCACATAAATTTTAAGTTTTTTTGTTCTGGTTCTGTGAAAGTTGTCTTTGAAATTTGATAGGGATTGTATTGAATCTATATATTGCTTTAGGTAATATGAACATTTTAACAATATTCTTCTAATCCATGAGCATGATATATCTTTACATTTCTTTGTGTCATCTTCAGTTTCTTTCAGCAATGTCTTATAGTTTTCTGTGTACAGGTCTTTTACCTCCTTGGTTATATTTACTCCAAGGTATTCTTTTTGTTGCAATTGTAAATGGGATTGTTAACTTCCTTCTGCTGGTTTATTAGTGTATAGAAATGAAACAGGTATTAGTATATTGGTTTCTTTACCCTGAAACTTTACTGTATTTGTTTATTATTTCTGATAGTATTTTTGGTGGAGTCTTTAAAGTTTTCTATATATAAAATCATGTCACTTGCAAATAGTGACAGTTCAACTTTCTGACTGAAATGCCCTTTATTTTTCTTGCCTAATTGCTCTGGTTAGGACTTCCAATACTATGTTTAATGAAAGTGGCAAGAGTGGGCATTCTTGTCTTGTTCCTGATCTTGGATGGATAGCTTTCAGTTTTGCACTAAGTGTGATGTTGGCTGTGTGTTTTTCATATATGACCTTTATTATGTTAAGTTCCTTTTATACCCATTTTATTGAGTATCATAAATGGGCATTTGAATCTGGTCAAATGCTTTTTCTGCATCGGTTGAAGTGATATTGTTTTTATCCTTAATTTTGTTAACGTGGTGTAACATGTTGATTGACTTTGCAGATGTTGAACTATCCTTGCATCCCTGGGATAAATCCCATTTGATCATGGTGTATGATCCTTTTAATGTATTGCTGAATTCTGTTTTCCTATACTTTACTGAGGATGTTTATACCTATGTCATACAAGCTATTGGCCTGCAATGTGTGTGCGTGTGTGTGTGTTCAATTGCACTCTGATCTCTATTATTTCCTTCCTTCTACTGACTTTGGGCTTCATTTGTTCTTCTCTTTCTAGTTCCTTTAGGTGTAAGGTAAGATTGTTTGAGATTTTTCTTATTTCTTGAGGTTGGTCTGTATTACAATAAACTTCCATCTTAGTACTGCTGTTGATGCATCCTATAGATTTTGATGTCATATTTTCATTTGTCTTCAGGTATTTTTTTATTTCTCCTTTGATTTTTTTCTTAACCCAATAGTTGTTCAGTCTCCACCTATTTGTGACTTTTCCAGTTTTCTTCCTGTAGGTGATTTTTAGTTTCATTTCATTATGATCTGAAAACATGCTTTATATAATTTGTCTTCTTTGTTTTGTGTTCCAGCATATGATCTATCCTTGATAATGTTCCATGTGCACTTGAGAAGAATGTGTATTCTATTACATTTGGATGAAATTTTCTGTATAAATCTCTTAAAACTATCTGATCTAATCTTTCATTTAAGGCCACTGTTTTCTGTGGACCTTCCATCTGGATGATCCATCCATTGATGTAAGTGGGTTGCAAAAAGTCCCCTACAATTAGTGTGTCACTGTCAATTTCTCCCTTTATTTCTGTTAATAATTGCTTTATATATTTTAGTGCTTTTGTGTTTGGTGCATATATATTAACTGTTATATCTTCTTGATGAATTGTCTCCTTTCTTATTATATAATGTTCATCTTTGTCTCTTGTTACCTTGTTTGGCTTGAAGTCTATTTTGTCTAATGAGTATGGCTACACTCACTTTATTTTGACTGCCATTTGCTTGGAGTGCTATCTTTCATCCATTAAATGTGAGCCTATGTTTTTCTTTAGAGCTGGTGTGAGTCTCTTGGAAGCAACATATAATTGGGTCTTTTTTTAATCCATTCAGTCACTCTGTGTCTTTTGATTGGCTAATTCACTCCCTTTACATTTCGGGTGATTATTGATAGATGAGGTCGTAGTACTTCATTTTATCTTCTGGTTGCTCTATATCTGCATTGTCCATTTTTCCTTGTGTTTGTCTGCCATTTAGTTTGATGGTTTTCTATGATTTTTCTCAGTTTTTTTCAACTGATTTTTCTGTTTCCTCTTATGTTTCATGTCTCTTCTCTAGATTTATGTTTTGTGGTTACCATGAGATTTGTATAAAACCTCTCATAGACAAGATGGTATCAGCAGAAAATAACTATTTTATCTTCATTTGCCATAACAATTCCCATGTTTTTCCTCTTCCTTTATAGTTTTATCAAATTATCAAACTATTAAACTATTTCTTTAAATATACTGTTACTTTCCCCCTCTCTTTTCCTTCTGGCTATCCATTATTCTAATATTGCTCTTCCTAACAGAGTAGGATAGTTTTCATAGAGCTCACAAATTTTCTCTTCTATATGGTCTGCTTTATTTCCAGTGCTTTTTAATGCATTCTTCCATCTCATTGAGTTCTCCAGCTCCAGAATTTATTTGGTTATTTTTAGAGTTTCAATATCTTTAGTAAAGTATTTCTTCTGTTCATTAATTTTATTCCTGAGCTCATTGAACTGCCTTTCTGAGTTTTCTTGTAGCTCTTTGAGTTTCCATATGACAGCTATTTTGAATTCTTGGTTAGTTAGATCATCATATTCCATGACTTTGTTTGGTTTCTGGAGAATTGTCATTTTCCTTTTGTAATACCATGTTATTGTGGCTCTTCCTGCTTGATGAGTTGTTCCTCTGCTGGCACATTTGAAGTAGCAATCACCTTTCTTCTTAGGGTAAACCTTTTTTTTTTTTTTTTTTTTTGGTGCGGTACGCGGGCCTCTCACTGTTGTGGTCTCTCCCGTTGTGGAGCACAGGCTCCGGACATGCAGACTCAGTGGCCATGGCTCACGGGCCTAGCCGCTCCACAGCATGTGGGATCTTCCTGGACCGGGGCACGAACCTGTATCCCCTGCATCAGCAGGCAGACTCTCAACCACTGTGCCACCAGGGAAGCCCTTTTTTTTTTTTAATTCTAAGAATTTATCATGCTAGTAATTAGAGGTCTTTCTTTTGTTTTTCAGTAGGCAGCAGTATAGCACAAATTAAGTTTGTCTTACCTGAGTTGCCTCTGGCCATATTTCAGAATGGGTACTTTCCACCACCTACCATCTTTGTCAGAGGTGTTGTCTGGAACCCTTGTCACTGCTTATACCTCTGAAATCGTATTGTCTTGCTGCTGCTAGTGTTACTGGTGTTGCCACCTGGGGCACCGGGATGGTGGACACCTTCACTCCATCTGGGGTCTCCTGGGTAACAGGCTCCACCACTGCAAGAAAAGGGAGAATGTGGAGGGAAAGCCAGGGTAGGGGTGTCTCTGCTTTGACCAAGGTTGTCAGGTTTGTGGGCGCCACCACTGCAGATGGGGGAGGTTGGATTTGCAGGTGCCTCAAGGGATGAGACTGCAGATCCCACTGCCATCTGGTTCCCTGTGACCACAAATACCCCTGCAGCCAGGAGGCCAGTGTTGTGTATGCTCCCTCCCCTGATGCTTCCTGGTTCTCTGGAGCTGTAGGTTCAGCTGCTGCAAATGGGGGTCCAAGATTACAGGCACTGCATCTGTTGTTTCCCTGGTTTTGCCTCCTATCTTCTAGTCCACCCACATTTTAGGTGTACAGATATATGGAATTCTCTGCTGCCCATGCATGTTGGACAAAGACACATTTGAGTTATGGCTGTTTTACCATTTGTAGATGGAAGGGAAAAGACAAAGGGAACATCTCACATTGTCTTGATGCTGATGTCACCCTTGAAAAGCATTTATTAAAGAGTCTTATACACAGCATTTTCTAAATCAAAAAATTTTTGCCTTTAGTAGTTTAACTCCAGATAGTCACTTACTCTTTTTGTTATTGTCTTCTTATCCCTCTTTTTGAGGTAACTGCATTGAAATAGGCTTTGGACTGAAGAACATATTCATGGGAAATAAAATATATTTAATATATTCCCTTTATGAATATTTAAAAATATGCCTTTTAATATTACAACTAACAGTGCAGGGATGATGATCAGGGTTGGGATGTTTCAGAGGTAGAATACAGTGATGGATTTCAGGGAAAGAAATTTTCAGTTACACTGTACCAACCCCCCACCATCCATCATTCCATCTTCATAGGTCAGAGATGGTATGTAGACTGTGATGGGATAACATTCATAATGTCCCTTGTGGACTTTATTTCATAATTTAAAAAATCATAATGAAAATAACAAGTTCAAAACAATTATTCCAAAAGATTCTGCCTTGTCTCATTCAGACTGCCCTCCTCTCTTTATTCTACCGCTAAATAATTTTGTGATTACCTGCTCTCATTGCATCTTCTCTCTCTTTTCTCTTAAGCCTAAACAACTCTTACTTCTAACTATGCCACCCCTCTATTTAAAAGCCACCAGTGACTGTTCATTTCCTACAGAGTGAATTCTAAACCACTTAGATTTTCAAAACCATTTGCATTCTGACCCCAGGCTGCTTATATAGTTGATTCCCTATTAGGAGTTCTCTTCCTCAACAGCACTGAACAAATAGCTATTCTTTTAGCCCAGTCTATGCTTTTCTGGGTCTATGGTTCTATTTCTATTTTCCTTCCTAATGGCATGCAGTGCCTTCACTAAATCTGTAAAAGTAAGTGCTATTTACTATGCTACATCCATATCATATGCAATGGCTTGTCTGTGAACTTTTTAAAGTCACCCTAACATTCAATTTCTTCAATTTCATATAGTCTGTTTTTATATCGTTTTTGTTATGGACCTACACATCAAATGCTTACAGTGATGGGTAGGTCATTTGTTCCCTTTCACTGGAAATATGTAGGAATAGAACAGATATTTGATGGAACAGCTGTAGGAGGAATTACAACATTGCCTCTTGCCTAGGGATTTAGATTAAAAGAATAACAATGTGTCTTTTGATTCATTCAGCCCTCTCTTAGGTGATTTCACATATTCTCTGACAGAGTTACCAACTATTAATCCAGTATCTGACCACTTCCCTCCTGGATTTAATCGTGCTTTCTGGAATGTTGACTTAAAATAAAGCAAATAAAAAATATGTAAAAAAATAAATCTAGACAAGTAATCACATAAAAATGTTCTTTCTCCAAAATCTGCTCTTCATTAATTCTGCCTGACAAAGCTGCCTCTGATTGCTAAGCATAAACCTGGTGCTCTCTGATGGATACTGCTTCCCCAGCAGTCTTATAGAGTTTCATAGCTGACATTGTTACATTAAAAGTAACTGGGGTTGTGGAGGCAAAGCCTGTATTTCTATCAATTCTCTAATGTTATTTGTAGAGCTATATAATACTGATGTCACATATACTCGAAGCCCCAAAGTATCTATTTTTCTGTGTGATTTGGAGGGTGATAATAACCTTCTCTTTGTAGTATTCCTCCCATTACTCCTGTCCCTTTATTCACATCATAGCATCTAGTCACATGATCTCTTCTTACCCTGATTTTCTAATTCTTTCTGGCCTTCATTTCCTTTTATGATACAAATTAGTCAATTATTTTATTGCTAGCAAACCCTAAACCTGATCAGTCTGTGTGCTATCCTGGTACAAATTTCTAGATTCTCTGGTAGTAGTACAAACTGTCGGTATCGGGTCCATGCTTTACAGGAGGAAGGCAGCCTATTGAAAAATACCTGTAATCCTTTTCTAAAGGTGTTTGTTTTTTTTTTTCCCCTGGGCTGAGAAGTACACTGGTCCAAATTCAAGGCAAACCAGAGTGATAGAGCATAAGTCCCCCAGAAGAGACCCTCATCCAACGACATTAGTAATTTGGTGGATAAATACCACATAATTCTTGTTCCTTAGTTGGGAGAACTGAGGCATATATTTGATTGTCCCTAGACTACCACAGAGAAACTGACCTTTCAGTGCACACAGTGGTAACTGGTTCGATAATGCATACTTTATTTCTCCATTTTTTTCCCTTCCCATTGTTATTTCCTGCTACCCTACCAATATTTTATTGTATCACTTTCTAAAGAAACAACACTCAGATCCTTGTTGTCTCGGGTCTGCTTGCAGGAGAACCCAAATCAAGTAAGTTGGAAACAGAAGAGGTCTTAGGAAGTAAACTCTGAGGATAGGGTTGGGGGAAATCTTATCACTTGCTGGCCAGATGAAAGTAAACACTGCATTATTGATAGTAAAATGAGGTATTGAAAACCCCTGGCTTACTGAAGTACTCCACTTTCTAAGACTTTATAAACAGTGTGATTTATGATATTGGTGGAAAGGTATCAACTAGCTTCATAAATAATGTAAGCACTTAAGAGATGTAAGGAATGCTCTTAGATGGATCATGGAGTTGTCTGGCTACCATAAGAGTAATCAAACCTTAGTCACAAGATTTGCTTTCTGCTGCAGGTAGTGTGATTAACTAGAAAAATTCAGTGCAACTTCTAGCACATGGCATGTTGCTATTGATTTGCAAATACATTCCTTCCAATCCCTATTGAGAAGGAGAAGCAGGAGTATTTTGCATTCATCTGACATCGGTAGTTTAGGTTTATGATAGTGCCCCCATGGACATATTTACTCTGTATAGTACAAATGGACCTTCATTGTAGACATCCCACAGATGAACACATTAATCCACTCTATTGATGATATGATATGAATTGGACCTGGTAAGCAAGAAGTGACAAATTGTCTGGATGTCCTCATACAATACCTGTACATGAGAAGATGGGAAATAAATCTTACAAAGATTCAGAGGGCTATCATTTTGGGTAATTTGGGGGAGAGGGTTTATTTGGGGCATGCTGAAACATCCAAGGTAAAGATATTGTGCTTTGTACCTTCTACAAACAAAGAACAACACTTAAGCCTACTAAGTTTTGGAGAGAGCTCATAGTAAATTTTGGAATATAGATTGGACCCATTCAGCAAGTGATTTGGTTACTTCTCAGTTTTAAATGGAACCAGAACAAAAGAGGGGTATGCAGCACATTAATGCCTCAGTATACATGACCCTCACCGTTTGATTACTTAAGTCACTATAGTCAGTGGTGCTGGAAGTATCTAAGACAGATAAAAATGTAGTGTAGAGTCTCTCATAGCCTTAATAAAGCTACCTAGGGTTCTGGAGTGAGATCCTGCCATCTGCAGTGATAATTACTCCCTGTAAAGCAGCTTTAAGCCTGCCACAAGGCCCAAGTAAAAACTAAAGACTTGATAATATGACTGAAAATTATTATACGACCAGAGGTTCCATTATGAACTGTATAGTCAGACCCAAGTCATGAGATTGATTAAAAATAGTACCAATCCATTATAAAATGGAAATGGTACATTTGGGATAGGCCTGAAAAAGGTCCAGGGGATATCAGTAAGTTGTTCCAAAGAGCATTAACTAGAGTCAGATGGGCTATTGAAGAAAACAAGCATATAGACTGTCTATATCACTACTGCAGTATATTGGACCTGATAGCATCAGAGAGAGCCTTAGCCAGTACTTCCAGCTTAGGACTCAGAAAGCATCCAACTAACATCATGACATCCTGCATAATATTACCTCAGACTAAGGGTGCATGAGATATGACACTGACACATGTCCATGGGATACTCTGGTCCTGCTGTATACTTTATTGCCTAGAAGCTGACAGATTAATAGAACACTGGAATTACCCTAAGACACAACCAAGGTATTATGAAGACACCCTGAAAGTTTTGACTGCTGTTCTCAAGATGAGGAATAAACTTTTAACTGTTGGCCATCACATGGTCCTGTGACCACAGTACCTTTAAAAAAAAAAGTTTAGGAACTAAAGGCTACAGTAGGAGTAGCTGATCCCACCATCACACCATTGAGTAACATGGGAAATTTGTACTTCCATCCTTGTTACTGTGCTGGTGGACTAGAGATTCTGATTCCCAAGAGTAGATGTTTCTAGTAGGAAATAGTTACTTCTAACCTTCTAGTTACCTCCTACTTTCTGGTCATATTTTAAGTACTCATACCAGTAGATGAGCTGTTATCCTTATGAGAAAATACACTCTTATTATCATGAAAAAATATATTTGCTGCTACTAATTTGCACTAGAAAGGGAGAATTATATGAAAATTCAAAGATTTTACCAGAGTGTCTCATGGTGCTTCATGCCCAGTAATAACATAAAAGGACAGTTGCAACCATGATCTGACAAGAACAAGATAACTCAAATTTACCACAGAGATAATGATTATATTGTTAATTATAATGTAAGAAAATAGTAAAATACTCTTTCAAACAAAATTAAGTCAACTCAATGGAATGTATATAATTTAATGCTTTTCTCCCCAACTTTACCCTTTGTGGATTATTTTCCAACTTATAGAGATAATGCATGTAAACATTTTTATAAAAGAGTGACATGGAAGCACAGTATGAAAGATAACTTTTCTCCTGTACCCTTTACACCATTGGTGAGAAATAGCCGCCTTCAGCTCCCCTCCTAGTGCTTCTAGAAAGTATCATTTTAATTTTATAAAGTCTATCTGCATAAAAAAATTGTTTAAAATCTTATTTAGATTAGATCCATCATTTACCATTATAAATTATGAAGAATTCTCATAATTCAGTACCAGTCACTGTATTTTTAAAATATTTAATGAAATAAAAGAATCTATTTCTTAGAGCTTGATGCATGCATGGCTAAAGGGTAGATAGGGAGTGGATGAGTGGATAGGTGAGTGGGTAGATGGGCAGATTCTTTTGACTTCTTAAGAAACCTTTTATTTCAAAAGGGAGACATGTCAGGTATATTATCGGGCCCTCACTTGGAATTAGATTCAGGATTGAATCTAAATACTGCTTTAAGACTTCCCCATCTTATTTAAGTTTCTCAAAAATCAGTCCACTTCAAATCCTATCAAATCTATATTCTTGACCTCCTAATGTTCAGCTTCTGAATTTCATTATGTCTATTACTCAGCTATCACTGGAATAATTAATGACCAAATCCAGCATTTGCTTGTGAATTCTTATTTAATCTTTTTTCAGCATTTGACATAGGAAATTGATCTAACCTTTAAAAAATGCTCTCCACCTTAGCTTCCAGGAGGAAAATAAACATGCCCTCCTTGATCAACTATCTTTATTTAGACTCTGTTAACTCTGTTGCTATACCTGCAATTAGTGTTCCTTGGGCTGGCACAATTCTATCTCTTTTGACCATCTGAATAGTCATCTTGTACAAATTTATTTACTCCAAAAATTTATATCACTGACTAAAAGCTGATGAATCTTAACTCTGTGTATACTTGTGTGTATAATTGTATCTTATAGGCATAGTTTAATAAATGGCCCCCACCACTTCCAAGATTCCTATCCCTTGGTTATTCAGTTAAACACTAATCTAGGTACTGCTGTGACGGTATTTTACAGGTATAATTAAATTCCAAAGTCAATCTTAAAATACAGATTAACTGGTTTGGTCTGGTCTAATAACATGAGCCCATAAAAGCAGAGGCTTTTCTCTGGCTTGTAGCAGAAAAGGAAGTTAGATGCAGTAGCAACCGCAGAACTTAAGGAGATTTGAAACACGAGATGGACTTGGTACATATTGCTGCCTTTGAATATGCGGATGACACATGAAAAGGAGTACAGGCAGCATCTGAGCATAGAGAAGCTCTCACCCAATAGCAATGAGACAGGTACCTAAGAACTACAGTCACAAGAAACAGAATTAAATCAGCAGGAGGAATGAGCTTGTAATCTGATTCTTCCTCAGATCCTTCAGGTAAGAGCTCAGCTGGGTACACCTTAATTTGGGGACATATAAGACCCAATCCAGCCACTTGGGCCTAGACTTCTAAACCATTTAACAATGCACTTGAACAATGCAGGAGTTAGTGAGGTGCAAAGAGGGTCCACTCTAAATTAAATCCATGTTTAACTTAGTGTGGACCCCTCCATATGTGTGATTCCTCCCTAGCTACAGTTCTGTATTAGCAGATTTAATCAACCAGGGATTGTGTAGTACTGCAGTATTTACTATTGAAAAACATCAGCATAGAAGTGGACCAGCTCCATTCAAACCCCTGTTGTTCATGGGTTAGCTGTGAGGTAATAGATTTGTTTAAGCCACTGTTTAAGTTAATTTGCTGTGCAGCAATAGAAAACTAATACACTTGGCATTTCCATGTCCTTCTATCAATATATTATCCCCCCTTTCTCTGACAAAAGGAGATCATTTTTAAAAGTAAATAAGATAATGGTTAACAACCTGCATTTCAGATTTATAAAGACTGAAGCTCGAACATTTATAGCCTCTGAAACTTGACATCAGTAAATTACCATTAATATTAGTAGGAATACTCAGTTAATTATAATATCATATGCTCACTCATTCAAATTAGAAACTAGTCTCTCCAGATAAATTAAGTTGAATTTACCAATTTAACTTAATAAAAATATGTACACATACATATATAGTTTTATTCATTTCTCACTGTCTTTATCCTTATTCTGAATTCAGGTAATATTGTCTCTTATTTATAGTATTATAAAAATCCCAAGTGAGGTACTAACTTACCAAATGCAGCCACAACATCTACGAGAAAGTTCAGCCTAATAACTCTGCCATTCTTTTAACGGAAATCCTTATATTCCTTTCTGGTGTCTACAGTAAAAGCCTGGCCTCTAAATATTTAAAACAAATTCCTCTTGCTCTTCTTTCTCAGCTTCATCTCTGGGAACTCTCCACTTTCCTCCACCACCATGATGCTGCAATACTTATATTGTAAAGTTTCATGTTTGTATTTTTTTCTTCACACTATTCCCCACATCTGGTTAGAAATTCTTATTTCCTTCAACTGGCTAAATTTTATTTCTCACCCAAGCTATACTTCCAAATGATCTGAGATGAGGTGCTTCTAAAAATACTCATGCATGTGACACACCCCAAAATAAATAACCAAATTGTTTAGAGATGAAGCACTGGTTTTGGGGTTTTCATTTCTACTTCTCTCTAGGTGATTCTCATATGTGCAGGGTTGGAAAATACTAGTATAACTAAACTGAAATAGACCTAGGCATTACTCAGCTCCATAGGGGTCACTCATTGCTTTCAGTCTGTATACTAGATTCACTGGATTTGCTTTTTCCCACCAAATTACAGAAAACCTAGGAGCAGGGATAAAAAAAAAATCACTTCTTGTTTTTGAAATATGAATCATCTCATCAGTATATTCTGTAATTTCATCTGTCCACTTCACTGATCCTCTGACTTTATTGCTTCTTGTATAGGTGGAACCTCATACTACAGTCATTTATTTATACATTAAGTTTTAAATGCCTGCTATGTGCCCAGAGGGTTCTAGGCATTGGGCCTGGAACTGGCAATATACTATGGGGAAAAATAGAAATATGTACTTAATTGTGCTTTAGCGGACCATGATAAGTATATTTATTTGATCCTTTTTATATGCAGTTAGCCTCAGAAGTTCTAGTGATTTTGACATCTTGATATTACTCATTATTATGTGATTAACTTAGCCCTGGTAACAAGTAATGAGCATGACTTTGATATTTAAGGATTAACTAAATTGAAACGTTCTAATTAGGGACACAGGTGGTGTTAACATTGTTATAACTCAGTAAACCATATGTTTCCCAGAAGAATTTTGTCAATAATCTTACAATGACATGGGCAGAATATTTATAGACCAAATTGCAATAGGACATATTTTCCTTATTATGGTCATATTACTTACATGAAGCTTGAATTCAGTCTACATGATCTTCTACACAGTTAAGGTGTCAAAATTGTCTTCTTAAAGCTCTTTCCATAGTTTCTTTATTGGGGCATGCTTAAATAAGGGTAACATTAATTTTCTTCTTTTGATTTAAAGATTTTTGTAATCTCTTCCAAATTCAACTTTTTTCTAGTTTACATTTTCCTTTTTTCTATTCTTGGTTATTAGCATGATCACAAAAAAATTGGGTAAAGAGGGAAATGACTCTCAAAACCTTAAGGTAGCTAATTTTATTTATTTTGACTTATTTATAATTATTCCTGGAAATAAAAGATTGGCCAGTAACAGAATTAAATAATGCTTTCAAAGAATATAGTAAAGGCTATATTTTCTTTTCCTTGCTCTTACAAGGATGAGATTTTCCACAAAGTTCAAGAGAGACTATATTTGTCATGACCTGTGGATTGTAAGTTGGGTCACCGCAACCAGATGAATAGTGTTTATTCTACAGAGTAGATATAATAATTTTATTTTCCCCATCTAATCAAGATATTGAGAAAACAAAGTTCAGTAACTGATAATACATTTTCTCTCTATCTCTACCACCCAAATTGATAGATAGCTATCTCTCTCCAGAGATACAGATATACAGATATCTCTCTATACATCTACATAGATAATCTCTATGTCTTGATCTCTCTATATATACATTTATGTATGGATATATTGATCTCTGTCTTTATATATGTAGGTGGATATAGATAGATAGGTACTGACATTGGTGGGTAAATAGGGAGATAAAATTATATAGATACTATTTGTAAACCTATTATCAATAATTAAGAGCCTATAAATACTTATATATCCATAGTGTCCAGAAGAGAACCTTGTTGCTAAAATATAAAGGTGTATTTTCAAAGCTTCCACCTGCTGCTGCTTTAAGTGGGTAGTATTACTAGATGTGTTTTCTATTGATAGCATGTAGATCTAATTGAATATCACTGTTTGTCATGGAAAATATTAGCCTTAATATTATCAAAGAATATCCACTTTCTTAAAATATGTATCAGCTATATTTTCATATTTGGTATAGAAAGTTTTTTCTTAATACCATCTTTAAAAAATACTTGCCTCTATCTAACTTTATCTGTATGACTTGTATTAAACTTATGCAATATTAATCATTACATTTATAAAGCTACTGATCATTCCATTAGGCAACACTTGGGATCTTAATGTGTAGCTGCCATTTAAAAAGATATATATTTACATGGACGAACTCATTCAATTACCTCAACAAGCCAAATTTATAGACCAGGGATCTAAGTACAAATAAATGAGGTCATACACATAGAAAGTGGTAAGAGTTGGAACTGATTACTCCCAGCAAATTACTTTCCAAGGCAGGATTGTTGCTATCAATTTAGAGTACCCATAAAGGCTAGACCATTTTTCTTGATTAAAATATTGTAACAGTTTACTACTATCAAGAAAATCTTAATTAAGCAAGAAAAAAGTTGAATATGAACATGTTTTTACTATAGAATTTTCAAAATATGTACATCTCTACATTTTATTAGTTTAGAAATCTGACATAGGCCAAATAGATTCAACAAATCTGAAGTGTTTTACACACATTATAAAGCAACATTTTATAGAACAATGTATGCATCTTTTCTCAATTTTAACATGAAAATCCCTAAATATCTATGTGACAAAAGTGTTTCAACATTTTTGAAAGCAAAATTGGCAGAATTAAGAGGTAAAACAGATCAAGACGATGGTTTAAGGTTTTAAAAGTACTTCTTACAGTAACTGATAAAACTGATAAATGAATATCAGTAACAATATAGACAATGTGAGCAGAACTGTCAACCAAACTGGCCAAATTGACATTCATGGAACAGTATAAGCAACTGTCAAAGAGTATATTTTTTGTTTCTACAGACTGATATTCACCAAGGTAGACTAGCTGCTGGGCCAAATAATAATCAAATAACAAATCAATAACTCCATTAAACTTTAAATGATTGAAATATAACAGTCCATGCTCTGATTACTATCTAGTTAAATTGCATATCAATAGTGATAATATATTAGTATATCATTGAATTTTTCAATTAATCAACACACATATACGAACAGTGAATCAAAAAATAAAACACCAGAGAAATTTTAAAACATTTCAAGTTGAGTAATGAAAATACAGACTATCTGAATTTGTGAGACCAGATTAAGCATTGCTTAGATGAAAATTTTTACTACAAAATCCCCATATTGGAAAAAGAAAATGTTTAAAAGCAATGATAGATGTTTCTACATTAAGAAAGTTTTTAAAAGAGCAACTTACCCCATAGTAAATGCAAGGAAAGAAATAATAATGATGAAAGCAGTCATAAAGAGAATAGAAGGAAGAATCTTTTTAAGTGAAAACAAAGGCAAATGGTTGTTATTTGGAAAGGGAAATAAAGTTGGTAAATTCTTTACAAGACTACTAGGTAAACAAGTGATAACACACACAAGTTATCAATAGCAGGAATAAATGAGAGAACATCATTAGACAGATGTACAGACATTAAAACAGATCCTTCAGACATTAAAAGGAGAATAATGGGGATTTCTGAACAGCATTAAATCAATAAAATAGATAACATATTTAATGGATGAATTTATAAAATTTGAGAAATAATTTCAAAAGCTTTAGAAAAACAATGTCCCAAAACTGATTCAAAAAACTAGAATTTCTGATTAAACTTATACCTATTAGACATTTAATTTTTATCCATAAACCTTTCTACAAAGAGTATATTAAAATGACTTTACAGATTTAATTCTAAATGAGAGAATACTTAACTCATTTTTGAGGACAGCACATCTCTGACACCCAAGTCTGACATAGATGTTGCAAGAAAATTACAGACCAATATCGCATTTGAAGACAAATACAAAGATCCTCCACAAAACAGCATCATATATGGCAATGTATCATTGTTCAGTTAAATGTATACCCAGGAATACAATATTTCTTCAGTATTTGAGAAGCAGCATGATTCACCACAGTAACAGAATAAAGGAAAAGTAACTCACAAAGCCATCTCAATAGGTGCAAAGAAAGCATTTGCAATACTAAAAACATATTCATGAGTTTCTGAAAACATATTCATGAGTTTTAAAAATCAGTCAACTATGAATAGAACAACTACTTTTAAAAAAAATTTTATTGAAGTATAGTTGATTTACAATGTTGTGTTTAATTTCTGCTGTACAGCAAAGTGACTCAGTTATACATATATATATTCTTTTTTATATTCTTTTCCATTATGTTTTATCACAGGATATTGAATATAGTTTCCTGTGCTATACAATAGGACCTTGTTGTTTCTCCATCCTATATATAATAATTTGCATCTGCTAATTCCAAACTCCCAGTTCTTCCCTCCCTTACCCCCACCTTGGCAACCACAAGTCTGTTGTCTATATCTATGAGTCTGTTTTTGTTTCGTAGATATGTTCATTTGTGTCATATTTTAGATTCCACATATAAGGGATATGATATGGCATTTGTCTTTCTTTTTCTGACTGACTTTGCTTAGTATGATAAACTCTAGGTCCATCCATGTTGCTGAAAGTGGCATTATTTCATTCTTTATAATGGCTGAGTAATATTCCTTTGTAAGTATATAACGCATCATCTTTATCCATTCATCTGTTGATGGATATTTAGCTTGTTTCCATGTCTTGGCTATCGTAAATAGTGCTGCAATGAACATAGGGGTGCATGTATCTTTTCAAACTATACTTTTGTCTGGGTATATGCCCAGGAGTGGAATTTCTGGATCATGTGGCAACTCTATTTTTACTTTTTTGAGGAACCTCCATACCGTTCTCCATAGAGGATGCACCAATTTACATTCCTACCAACACTCTAGGAGGTTTACCTTTTCTCCACACCCTCTCCAGCATTTATTATTTGTAGACTTTTTAGTAATGGCCATTCTGATTGATGTGAAGTGGTGCCTCGTTGTAGTTTTGATTTGCATTTCTATAATAATTAGCAATGATGAACATCTTTTCATGTGCCTATAAGCCATCTGTATGCCTTCTTTGGAGAAATGTCTATTTAGGTCTTCTGCCCATTTTTCGACTGGGCTGTTTGGGTTTTTTTGTTACTGAATTGTAGGAGCTGTTTGAACATTTTGGAAATTAAACCCTTGTTGGTCACATCATTTGCAAATATTTTCTCCCAGTCCATAGGTTGTATTTTCATTTTGTTTATGGTTTTCTTCACTGTGCAAAAGCTTGTAAGTTTGATTAGGTCCCCTTTCTTTATGTATGATTTTATTTCTATTGCCTTGGAAGACTGACCTAAGAAAACATTGGTATGATTTATTTCAGAGAATGTTTTGCCTGTGATGTCTTCTAGGAGATTTATGGTGTCATGTCTTATATTTAAGTCTTTAAGCCATGTTGAGTTTATCTTTGTGTATGGTGTGAGGGAGTGTTCTAGCTTCATTGATGTACATGCAGCTGTCTGACATTCTCCACACCACTTGCTGAAGAGACTGTCTTTTCTCCTTTGTATATTCTTGCCTTCTTTGTTGAAGATTAATTGTCCATAGGTGTATGGGTTTATCTCTGGACTCTATTCTATTGCATTGATGCATATGTCTGTTTTTGTGCCAGGACCATGCTGTTTTGATTACTATAGTTTTGTAGTATTGTCTGAAGTCTGGGAGGGTTATGCCTTCTGCTTTCTTTTTCCTCAGGATTGCTTTGACAATTCTGGGTCTTTTATGGTTCCATATAAATATTAAGATTATTCTAGTTCTGTGAAAAATGTCATGAGTATTTTGATAGGTATTGCATTAAATCTGTAGATTTCTTTGGGTAGTATGGCCATTTTAACAATACTAATTCTTCCAATTCAAGAGCATGGGATATCTTTCCATTTCTTTGTGGCATCTTCAATTTCCTTTATTAATGTTTTGTAGTTCTCAGCATATAAGTCTTTCACCTCCTTGGTGAGATTTACTCCTAAATAATCTTTTTTTGTGTGATTTTATGTTCCCTTTCTGATATTTCATTGTTAGTGTAAAGAAATGCAACTTACTTCTGTATGTTAATCTTGTATCCTGCTACCTTGCTGAATTCATTTATCAATTCTAGTAGTTTGTGTTGAGTTTTTGGGGTTTTCTATATAGAGTATCAGGTCATCTGCATATAATGACAAGTTTACCTCTTCCCTGCCAATTTGAATACAGTTTATTTCTTTTTCTTGTCTGATTGCTGTGCTTAGGACTTCCAATACTATGTTGAAGAGAAGTGGTGAGAGTGGGCATCCTTGTCTTGTTCCAGATGTTAGCAAGAAGGTTTTCAGCTTTTCAGCATTGAGTATTATATTGGCTGTGGGTTTATCATAAATAGCTTTTATTATGTTGAGATATGTTCCCTCTATATCTACTTTCATAAGGGTTTTTATCATGAACTGATGTTGAATTTTATCAAATGATTTTTCTGCATCTATTGAGATGATCATATGGTTTTTATCTTTTCATGATGTGGTGTATCACATTGTTTGATTTGCATATGTTGAACCATCCTTGTGACCCTGGGGTAAATCCAGCTTGGTTGCAGTATATGATCATTTTTATGTGTTGTTGGATTTGGTTTGCTAATATTCAGTTGAAAATATTTGCATCTATATTCATCAAAGTTATTGGCCTGTAATTTTGTTTTTTAGTAGTGTCTTTGGTTTTGGTATCAGGGTGATGATGGCTTCAAAGAATGTCTTTGGGAGTGTTCCTTCCTCTTTAATATTTTGGAAGAGTTTCAGAAGGATCAGCATAAGTTCTTCTTTGTATGTTTCGTAGAATTTACCTATGACTCCATCTGGCCCTGGACTTTTATTTGTAGGGATTTTTTTTTTTTTTTTTTTTTTTTTTTTACCGTACACGGGCCTCTCACTGTTGTGGCCTCTCCTGTTGCAGAGCACAGGCTCCGGATGCACAGGCTCAGCGGCCATGGCTCACGGGCCCAGCCACTCCGCGGCATGTGGGATCTTCCCGGACCAGGGCACGAACCCGTGTCCCCTGCATCGGCAGGCGGACTCTCAACCACTGCGCCACCAGGGAAGCCCGGGATTTTTTTTTTTTAAATCACAGATTCTATTTCACTTCTAGTGATCTGTCTGTTCAAATTATCTATTTCTTCTTGATTCTGTTTTGGTGGGCTCTATATTTCTCAAAAGTTGTCCATTTCTTCTAGGTTGTCAAATATGTTGGCATACAATTGTTCATAGTGTTCTCTTATGGCTTTTGGTATTTCTGTGATATCAGTTGTGATTTCTCCTCTTTCATTTCTTATTTTGTTTATTTGGGACTTCTCTCTTCTTGGTGAGACTGACCAGAGGTTTGTCAATTTTGCTTACCCTTTCAAAGAACCAGCTCTTGCTTTCATTGATTTTTTCTATTTTTTAATCTTTATTTTATTTTTTCCTCTCTTATTATCTCCTTCCTTCTGTTGACTTTAGGTTTTGTTTGTTCTACTTTTTCTACTGCTTTTAAGTGGTAGGTTAGATTGTTTGAGATTTTTCTTGTTTCTTAAAGAAGGTCTGTATTGCTATGAACGTCCCTCTATGCAGTGCTTTTGCTGCATCCTATAGATTTTGCATGATTATGTTTTCATTGTCATTTGCCTCAAGGTGGTTTTTTTTACTTTTTTCTTTGATTTCATTGTTGACCCACTGTTTTTTTAGTAGCATGTTGTTTAGTGGTTTAATTTCCATATAATTGGTTTTTTTCTCATTTCTTTTTCTGTGGTTGACTTCTAGTTTCATGCCATTTTGGTCAGAAAAGATGGTTGAAATGATTTCTATACTCTTAAATTTGTTGAGGCTTGTTTCTCTGCCCTAGTATGTGGTCAATCCTAGACAATGTTCCATGTGCACTTGAAAAGAATGTATATTCTTTTTTTGGATGTAATGTCCTGAAATTTCAATTACATTACTGTTCTATTGTATCATTTATGTTCTCTGTTGCCTTACTGATTTTCTGTCTCAAAAACCTGTCCATTGATGTGAGTGGGGTGTTAAAGTATCCTACTATTATTGTATTCCTGTCAGTTTCTCCCTTTATGTCTGTTAGTATTTGTTTTATGTATTTTGGTGCTCCTATATTGGGTGTATATATGTTGATGAGTGTAATATCCTCTCCTTGTATTGATCCTTTGGGCATTATAGTGTCCTTTATCTTTCTTTATAGCCTTTGTTTTAATGCCTGTTTTGTTTGATATGAGTATTATGACTCCCACTTTCTTTTCATTTCTGTTTGCATGAAATATCTTTCTCCATTCCCTCACTTTCAGTCTATGTGTGTCCTTTGCCCTAAAGTGGGTCTCTTGTAGGGAGTATATTGTAGGCTCTTGTTTTTTTATCCACTCTGCCACTCTGTGTCTTTTGATTGGAGCATTGATTCTATTGGCATTTAAGGTAATTATTGATAGATATATATTTATTTCCCCTTTAATCTTGTTTTTCCATTGATTTTATATTTCTTCTTTGCCCCTTCTTGTTTTTCCTTTTGTGCTTCAATTTGTATTATAATTATGTTCTCTTCTTTTTGGTTTCTGTAAATCTATTGTATGTTTTTGATTTGTGCTTACCCTATTTTTCAAGTATAGTATTCCCTTCCTACATCTACTTGCCTTAGACTGGTAGTCATATAGACTCAAACATATTCTAGAAAAAAAATCTATATTTTATTACTCTTCTCCCCCACACTTTATAATTTTGATGTCTTCTTTTACATCTTCTTGTATATCCTTTTGCTGTTCATTGTGGTTATCATTGCTTTCACAGAATTTTTTTGATATTTTTTAATCTGTGTACTGGCTTATTTAAGTTACTTACTTTTCAATTGTGATTTTCTCTTTCCTATAGATTCCTACTTCTTTTCTATTTAGAGAAGACCTTTCAATATTTCCTTTAGGATAGGTTTAATATTGCTGTATTCTTTTACTTTTTGCTTGTCTGAAAAATTCTTTATCTCTCCTTCTATTCTAAATGATAATCTTGCTGGGTAGAACATCCTAGGTTGCAGATTTTTCCCTTTCAGTACTTTGACTATATCTTGCCACTCCCTTCTGGCCTGCAACATTTCTGTAGAGAAATCAGCTGATAGCTTTATGGTTCTCTTGTAATTAACTCTTTTTCTCTTGCTGCCTTAGAATCCTCTTTAAATTTTGCCATTTTTATTATAATATGTCTTGGTGTAGGTCTGTTTGGGTTTACCTTGTATGGGACCCTCTGTGCTTCCTGTACTTGGATAGCTGTTTCCTTCTTTAGGTTTGGGAAGTTTTCAGCCATAATTTCTTCAAATACATTTTCAATCCCCTTTTCTCTTTCTTCTCCTTCTGGGATCCCTATTATCAGTAGAGTGTCCTGCTTTATATTATCCCAAAAGTCTCTTATATTGCTTTCATTTTTTATCATTTGGCTTTCTGTCTGCTGTTCTGATTGGGTGATTTCCATTATTCTATCTTCCAGGTCACTTATTCCTTCTTCTGCATTATTCATTCTGCATTCATTGCCTTTAGTTCAGCTTTCATCTCTGGAAATAAATTTTCTAACTTTTCTTGACTCGTCCTTATAGTTTATAGTTCCTTTTTACAGTAATTTGCATTTCTGTTAATAGCCTTTCTAAATTCCTTCAGTATTTTTATTATCTCCTTTTTGAAATCAATGTCTATTAGACTGAAGAGGTCTGTTTCATTGTTTATTCTTTCAAGAGAATTCTCTTGATGTTTTAATTGAGAATCGTTCCTCTGATTCTTCATTTTACTTTTTTTCTCTTGCTCTATGAGTTTAGGAGAAACAGTTATCTACTGTGATCTTGGGGGACTATTTTTATGTGGGAACATCCCTGTGTCACCTGCATGGGTTTAATATATTTGGTGTGAAGGCCGTTTTTAATATAGATGCCTTGCCACCTCTTTCCTCGGTATATGCTGGCCATTATCCCCTTGATAGGAGGTGTGACTGGTGTTGTGGTGACCAGGTCCTGCACTGGAGGTTGAGCAGGTCCTCCCCTTAGCTCTGTGGTTGTCACTGCCTTGTCAGGCACAGGATCTGTTCCCAAGGTGTTGGAGTAGAAACCCCAGATCTGTTTCTGAGCTGTGTTTGTGAGCTGCAGTGTGAGGTAGGCAGGATTGGATCACACAATGCCTCATGTCTCTCAGGCACTGTTTCCACAAGGCCACCAGTGCAGTGCGCTGAAGTCAGGTCCATGGACTGCAGTAGTTACGAACCTGGACCCACTCTGGGAGCTATGGAGGCAACTCAGACCCAGGCCCAGGCCAGCCCCCCGTGTGCATGCACCCACAAAGCCCACAGCTGCTAAGGCCAGATCTGTCCCAGCTGCAGGAGCACCCATTGTCTATTTGGTTGTCCCACAGGTGATGAATTTACAAAGCCAGAGGCAGAGGTGTAAATCCATAGTGCACGCAGCCATGTTGAGAGATTTCAGCCCTGCTTCCTGAGTCACACAGCCCCTGGGGCTCAGCTGTGGTTTCAACCCCACCTCTGGGAGTGGGCAACCCACTGATGCCTGCTCCCAGGGCCCGCTGAGGTGGTGGTTGGAACAGGAACCCTCCTAGGAGGCAGCTGGGGTGCACAGGGCAGTGACACGTGCATCCACGTAGGTCTCTCTCTTTTCTGCCTGCCATAGATAGTGGGCTGCATTCTGCAGAAGGAGCAAAAGGAGCCTCTGAAGCTCCTTTTCTGTCCTGGCTGATCTCCCTGCCAGTGAGGGGGCTTCCCAGAGTGTGGTAACCTTCCCTCTTTTTCAGCTCCCTCCCAAGTGTGCAGGTCCCGTCCTGCTTCCTCTTTTTTTTCCTGTCATCCTACCTGGTTACGTAGAGATCTTTCTTGTCCTTTCAGGTATTTGAGGTCTTCTGCTGGTGTTCAGTAGGTGTTCTGTGAGAATTGTTCCATTTGTAGGTGTATTTTTGATGTATCTGTGGGAGGAGGTGAGTTCCACGTCCTACGACTCCACTGTCTTGAGTGGAGCACTACCTTTCAATTTGATAAGTCATTTATGAAAAACCTAGAACTAGTATATATTTAATGTTGAAGGACTGAACAATTTCATTCTAAGTTTTGCAACAGGGCAAAGATGCCCCACTCTAAAACTGTCTTCAAACCATATGATAATCTTTGTAAAAAAAAAAAAAACCAAAATCAAACTGAAAGAAATCTAAATATATACAATAAAGTAAAGTGATCATGGCAAGATTCAAAATAAAAGAGCAATAGATATTTTTTAATCGCAGTTTTAGACACCATGGACAAAATATTTCAATATAAAATTAACATAATGACATCATTTACAGTAGTATCAAAATCAAAATACTTAGGAATGAATTTGACAAAATAACTAAACTATAAATTACAGCTAGCTATGAACTACTTACTACTCAATAGACGAGTAACCTTGAAAAATTAAAATTTAAATAAACAGATTATTGAACTACATACATAGCTTGGAAGACTTTATAGCTTCGTTTCAATCCCAGTCATAATCTCAGCAAGAAATTTTGTAAACTTGACAAACTTTACAATTTATTGGAAATGCCATTTACCTAGAATAGCCAGAAGTATTTTGAAAAATAATTTAAAGGTGGTCAGACACTTACCTTTTCACTTTCAAGACTTACTATAAAACTGTAGTAATCATGGCATTGGCATGAGAGCATTTTATTGTATTTGACTTATATTAAAATATTTAATTAAAAATCTAAAGAATATGGGCTTCCCTGGTGGTGCAGTGGTTGAGAGTCCACCGGCCAATGCAGGGGACACGTGTTCGTGCCCCGGTCCGGGAAGATCCCACATGCCGCGGAGCAGCTGGGCCCGTGAGCCATGGCCGCTGAGCCTGTGCGTCCGGAGCCCGTGCTCCACAACGGGAGAGGCCACAACAGTGAGAGGCCCGCGTACCTCAAAAAAAAAAAAATCTAAAGAATAGTGATGTGTAATTACGGTGACAGCTTCTCTCTCCTATAATCTAGCAAAGTATCATTCCTTACATTTAAAACATGTCAGAAATATTATGTTTCATCTGAAAGGCATATTCTTGCTGGGATGGGTAAATTTTGATGTTTCCCTTTAATAACTATTTTCCCACCATTGTATTGTGCTTCTCGAATAACACTAAAAATGAGGCTGACAGAGACTCTTGCCTTCCTGTCCTCCAAACATTCATTTGCAGTTCATACTTCCTTGTGTCCTCATCCACCAATGATATACCGGTTGGACAAAGAATTAATGATCCTCAGCACTACAAGCTGTAAGCAGCATATGGAGACTGAAGAGAGCAAAAGATTTTGATAACAGGGCGACTTAAAGAACGTGCTGAAACTGTGGCCAGAGCAATAACCAACTCTTTTCTCTGTAGCCCGAGGGGGGGAAAAATTCACTTTTTAAAGTAAAATTTTAAATTTTACTGTAACTTGTATGTTATATCAAGATGAAGTAGAAACAGCCAACCTCTCAGGCCATAGAAGATGATTTAATCAGGAAAAGACTGAATTGTGAAATGAGTCTACTTTCAGTTCTTATCTAACTCATGTACTTTGTGAAGTTTTTCTCCCATACCCTTAGACCCGGTCTCTCAGGTTTCCAAATGTTGCTGCTACCAGATTGCTACAGAGACTGTTTTTTTGCCCCAGGTCCCTTCATACTGTCCTCATTCCACAGCTGCAGGTTCTGACCATCTGGCAGGCTCCTTCTAAATAGTATCAGTGTGTCATCTGTCACATCTCACATCCCCTGAGGATATCTTGAACAATTGCTCATCCTAAGCAATAATCACACCTCTTAAGGCCAAGAACAAGTTGTTTATATATCTGCACTGCCCCCAGCATTATCTAGGCATTTAAATTGAAAACTTAAATAAGCATTCTACAGCTAGCTATTAACTGCTACTCAATAGACCAGTAACCTCTAGGTGTGTCGGCCAGATAATATTAATGCAAACTACAAGAAACCATCCCAGGTTATTTTGTTCTGGTGGGCATTAATCAAGAAAAGTGATATATCGCTTCGGGTACAGAGATGAATTATGTGGAAATGTTAGGACATCTTTGTATAACAGGCTTCCCCTTCAAGTGACGTCTTCTTTTGAGCAATGAAAGTGTTGAGTAATGAGCACAGATTTCATGGAATTTTAAGAGAGAAAATTAAACTTAGAAGCCAATCGTGTCCAAATGTCCTCACCTAGTTCTCTCCTGTATAATCGAGCAAACCATTAAATCTGACCTCGTGTGACCTTCTAAGAACTTTATAAATATAATGTTGTATTGAGAATGAAAAGGTGTTCTAGCAAATCTATGAATAAAGAGAATAAGTTCTTAAACACCCCCAGATAATACTGATGACATTTTGCACAGGGTTGATATGGAAGCAGAGGTGTGAGGTTTGAGAAACCACTGGTGATAGCAGTAAAGCATCTAACCTAAAAGCTCTGACCCCCTTGGTAGAATGAATGTCGTATCAGAACAGAAAAAGTAAATATGTGTGTACATATATGATTACATATGTCTACATGTTGTGCTTTAACAGAAATGGTACTTTTCAACAATGGATTCTTTTCCACCAGAATTACTCATATTTGATTTTAAAACTAAATGCCAACAATTTGCTACTTGGTTTGCATCCCCTTGCCAAATTCATTGCCTATAAAATGAGTTGCAGGCTGCACAGAGGGGGCGCTTTCCAGTTGTGTCTTCCTTTGCCACAGCCACAGCCATCACACACATACACACAGGCCCACACCAATGTATCTTCCATCTCCCTAGCCGACAAAACCTTCTTCAGGGTAGATTCTCCAATTGCTGAGTCTGAATTGAGCACGGTAGAGACAGTGGTGCAGGCGGTGGAAATGTCTTCATCATGAGATGACAGGAGTAAAAATATTTTCTGTGTATAAAACGCTTTTTTAAACAGAAGGCAGAATATCTATAATTGTAATCCATTTACTCATTATAAAATATTTTGTAATTAGGAATTGAGTAACAAAATATTTTTAATTTTGCCAATGAATGTAGGTATCATTAGCCGGATTATGGGAAAGGAGAATTACATGTCGAAGCTATTTTGCAGCATTAAAATCCTCCCTTTGGAGGTCAATCCTTAATTTCATGAATATTATACTTGATTTTATAACTCCCCATCAGTGATATGATCCGAGGTCTTGGTGATAGCATTAGGCAATATGGCTTTGTGTGTAGCCACATTACCACAATTATGCAAAGACTACATTGTCTAATCTTCCAGTTTCCTAAGTCAGTTCATCTTGAGTGATCTTTTATGTAGCTATGAGTGTGGTCACTTTAGTCACTGAAAAATGTCTCCTATTTTCAGGAACTTTGTTGAAATATTATTTGCAATATTATTCAGACTTGATATAAAACACAAGTAAATTATTCATAAAAAATAACAAAAACAAAAAAGCAACACTATCCATATGCATATGTCTGCAATCAGTTTGACCTATGAAAGTAGAGGTCAGAAAACTGAAAGTAGAGTTGGCTGTCATTCACATAAAGTGTTGTACTATTTGGACTCTTGGAGCCACTCTTTTATTTATTAGATAGAATCCATAGATAGAAGAAAGAAATGGTGGAATACAGTTCTAGTAAAGAATATGTGTATTTACTGGAAGATAGAATAGAAATAAAAAAAATAAAGAAATGAGGGAAATAGTTTTCAGAAGAAATAGAAGAGGGGTCAATCATAAACCTAGGCAGGTAAGCATTTAAAAAAAAAAACCAAAAATATATGGTTCATGGGGTGGAATACCAGGTTGAAAGTGAAGTGATAGGACTTGAAAAATGTCATTATCGTTGGTGTCTGTTTTCAGTTGTCCTTCATAAACCATAGAATAAATTCACCACTGAATGTTAATAACACCTTACCATCTACCTTCTGGTAACACCAAACACAAATCTAGGTAATCGCATTTCCTTAACGGTGCACTTATTGGTTTTTCAATGTCATGTTCTTAAGTGCTATACTATGTTGGAATTTCCTGTTGAACAGAGCTATAGCCTTTTGAAACAAATTGTTTCATGAGAGCAGAGACGTAGACTGGAACCAAAATAACAGTTTACTGATGGTGATAAAAATTGAAAACAGGTTGCAAGAAATAAATTTGGACACCTAAAGATATATTTCTATACTCTTACCCAAATCCTCATAATGAAACTGGAAAACATGGGGCAAATACACATTATTTCCTATGGAGAATAAAGAATTATTTTACATACATACCTGTGTACATACACAAATATGAAAATATATATACATAGTATAAATTGAAAATGTCATAAATATATTAATTTTATAAACATAATGAGGGATCTTAAGGACAAGGCAAATGGAAAAAGCTATTCACTAATTCATAATAAAATATTATTAAATATTGTATCCTTCTGCAATATTAATTACATAATCCCTCAATTGTAAGATGCACATTTTCCCATATCTTTATGTATCTGTAGGTAGGACACATCTTAAGTTCAATGGCATATTAAAATTGTCATTGGCAGGTGATAGTCACAATGACACCAGTGTCACAGCCTGCATATGGGGGAAACCTTACTATTTTTGTTAGTGTGACTAGACACCCTCAGCCATTTGAAATTTCAATCAACAATAATTTAAGGATTATTTGAAGAGAAACCATGAGTCTTGCCTACTGTCCTGCAAACATTTCATTGTCACATTTAGAGGAGGTAAAAAATCAGGATCTCAAAAATTGGGGGACAGATATAAATGTATTGGGGAGAAAAAATCTCAGCTATTATAAAACATTTTTTTTAATGCCATACCACTAACAGTACTGACAGCACAGAGGAGGATATGGAATGGAAAACAGACGTTAAAAACTTTAGGAGAAAAATTATTTGGAAGAGTTGGATTCTATAAGTGAAAAAATATATGAGTTGATTATATTATAGAAATCTATGTCTAAATATAAATGAGTTATTTTGTAAATAAGTCATAAGAAAGCACCATGTTATAGATAATTGTCATTTTTGTCCCTTTTTTCAATAATCTTAGCCCTACATAAAATAATTGTGTATTTTAAAATGATGGTATCTAAGATTTGATAAAGCGTGTCTAACAGCCTAGAATTTTTCACTCAGGACAAAATGGTGTTTTAAACTCATAAGTACAAATGTAGTAGTCAAAAAGCAAGAAGAAGAGTATCAACTGAAGAGAAAACACAACCTAAAAGTTGCATATTAAGTTTTATTTGGATGTCTTACTGAATACTATAGCCTGGGAGACAGGCCTCTCAGGTATCTCTTTGGAGCAGTTCCTTAGAGTTAAGGGAGGAGTCAGGAGTTTTTTGCTGGGGGGAAAAAAACATGTAGTTGAAGATCAAAAGATTACTGCTAATCACAAAGAACAGACATCTCAAGTTAATAATTTTAGTGCTTTTCTATGTAGAGGAAGATGCAAGATTCTGGATTCATTGGAACTATTCCTTAGATATGAAGCTTAACTATCTAGGGCCAGTATCCAAAGTCCAGAATGCTTCCTGTTTGTCTCCATCCTGAATTCCTTTCAGGGCATACCATGGGTGGAAGGGAGCAGCTGTAGTGGCTGATGGCTTGATCCTTGTAGAAGAAAGATAGGCAACATTCTTTCTTTACTGGAATGGCAGGTAACAATCCCTGTCTGCAAGAGAAGTCAGAAAACTATTATCCTGCACTAAAATGTTTCCAGTTTTTAACTAAAGTTAAAAGTTGTGAAGTTTGAAATGGATAACATTTTATGTTGTATTTTAAACAGTTATATTGTAATATGGGTATGAGAATTTCTTGTACTAATTATATTGAATTATGGTTATTTTCATCAATTACCTATTTTTCAGGGGCATTGGGAGACTACCTGTTAAAAAATTTAATTTTTGTTACACCACCTGAAGTTTAATTACAGCTAGCCGCTCAATAACCTGTTGTTTTATTACAATGTTTGCAAATTTCATTTTAAGAAATTAATACATCCAAGTCTCAGAATCAGCAAATAGTATTGCAATACAATTCACATGTTAATGTAATATTTATATAGTAATATAAGAACAGATTTAACATAATTTATAGATATAACTCCAAGAAGCTAATGATATTTGAATCATCTAAAATAATTATATATGCACATGTATGTCTTCAGGTGGAACTTCTTTTTCTTTTGTCATTTTAACTAATATTTTTAAAGTTTTTTACTGGTTCATATTTAATCCCAGTTAATTAATGTTTATTTTTAAATCACTGTAAGAAGAAACACTGCTTTTTGCATATAGTTTAAGTCTAACATCTGCCAATTATTTATATATATACACTTAATTTTAGCTCCAATTATGCCAACTTCTTGAGAAAATTGCTTGTAAAAGGTATCACTGGCACTTGAAAATCAAGGGAAGACTCAACCCTAAAATATTCATTAACCCACTGGTTAAATTTCAGAGAATAGTTTGAAAACTTTTACTAGATCAATTTGTTATTTTCAGAATAACCTAGGTAATTACTATAGCGGAGAAAATTTGGCACCCCAAAATGTCTGTTTGGCATGTGAATTATTTTGAGCTGAAAACAAGGCCAAACAGACTCAGGAAGAGACTTTGACCTTTCCCCTAACTGCCTAAAGAATGTAGATAGAGGACTTGTTCCAGGAAGGGAGCTAACACCGTACATAAGTATAGGATGAGCTAGGTGTTTAGACAGGGAAGAGTCTATCAAAATTTATTTAAAATTCCTATGTCCCATTGTCTTTGTATGGCCCAGCAAACGCTTATTTACGGAACACTTGCTTATGAAATATTTGCTTTTCCATCTCCTTGTGAATTCCCTTCCTTCCCAAACCACTACCCCCAACATCTTTTGTCTTTAGCTCAAGATGGTATTTAAGGTATTTCAGTCATTTTGGTGAGTTACTCTGGAATTTTTCTGGGTCTCTCCAAAGTATGTATGTTATTAAGCTTTTGTTTGACTTTCTCCTGTTAAACTCTGTCACATCAATTTAAGTCTTAGACCTGCCAGAAGAATCCAGAAGGGTAAAAGAAAATTTCTTTCTCCCTAACATTACCTTTCTAGAAATTTTTGAAGGATTTTGAAGGGCAAGACTAACGGCAGGTCAAGCTGAAAGTAATCGGAGTTCCCTGTCTGTGTTTCTGTTACCGAACTCAGGTTCAGTTGCTCACTGCTTGAAAGCCAATATTCGGAAAGACAAGTGTTGGTTGGAAACAAAAGTTTGCTTTCTTCAGGAGGCTGGCAACCTGGAGAGAAGGCAGACTCATGTCCAAAAATCAACTCCATGAGCTGTTTGTAAATTTTGGAGACTAATCCCTTGTCAGATCATTTGCAAATATTTTCTCCCAATCTGTGGGTTGTCTTTTCATTTTGTTCATGGTCTCCTTTTGGCCATGCAAAAGCTTTTGAGTTTAATTAGGTCCCATTTGTTTATTTTTGCTTTTATTTCTATTATTCTGGGAAATGGATCAAAAAAGATATTGTTGCGATTCATGTCAGAGAGTGTTCTGCCTATGTTTTCCTCTAGGAGTTTTATAGTGTCCAATCTCACATTTAGGTCTTTAAACCATTTTGAGCTTATTTTTGTGTATGGTGTTAAAGGATGATCTAATTTCATTTTTTTAGATGTAGCTGTCCAGTTTTCCCAAAACAATTTGTTGAAGAGACTTTCCTTCTACCACTGTGTAGTCTTGTCTCCTTTGTTGTAGATTAATTGACCATAGGTGCATGGGTTTATTTCTGGGCTTTCTATCCTGTTCCAGTGATCTATATTTCTATTTTTGTGCCAGCACCATACTGTTTTTATGACTATAGCTTTGTAGTATACTCTGAAGTCAGGGAGCCTGATTCCTCCAGCTCCATTTTTCTTAAGATTGCTTTAGCTCTTTGGAGTTTTTTGTGTCTCCATACAAATTTTAAGATATTTTTGTTCTAGTTCTATGAAAAATGCCATTGGTAAGAGGCTTAATATCATCAAAACAAACAACCCAATCAACAACTGGGCAGAAGACCTAAATAGACATTTCTCCAAAGAAGACATGCAGATGGCCAAGAGACACATGAAAAGGTGTTCAACGTCACTAATTATTAGAGATGTGCAAATCAAAACTACAATGAGGTATCACCTTAACCAGTCAAAATGGCTATCATCAAAAAATTCACAAACAATAAATGCTGGAGAGTGTGTAGACAGAAGGGAACCCTCCTACACTGTTGGTGGGAATGTACATTGGTACAGCCACTATGGAGAACAGTATGGGGGTTCCTTAAGAAACTAAAAATAGAGCTACCATATGACACTGCAATCCCACTCCTGGGCATATACCTGGAGAAAAACATGGTCTGAAAGGATATATGCACCCCAGTGTTCATTGCAGCACTTTTTACAAATAGCCAAGACATGGAAGCAACCTAAATGTCCATCAACAGAGGAATGGATAAAGAAGATGAAGATGTGGTACATACATATAATGGACTATTACTCAGCCATTAAAAAGAATGAAATGCCATTTGCAGCTACATGGATGGACCTAGAGACTGTTATACTGACTGAAGTAAGTCAGAGAAAGAGAAATATTGTATGATATCCCTTATATGTGGAATCTAAAAAGAAATGATACTAAGGAATTTACTTACAAACAGAAACAGACTCACAGACTTAGAGAACAAACTTATGGTTACTGGGGGGATGGAGTGGGGGAAAGCATAGTTAGGGAGTTTGGGATCGACTGCTGTATTTAAAGTGGATAGCCAACAAGGACCTACTGTATAGCACAGGGAATTCTGCTCGATGTTATGTGGCAGCCTGGATGGGAGCCGAGTTTGGAGGAGAATGGATACATGTATATGTATGGCTGAGTCGCTTTGCTGTGCACCTGAAACTATCACAACTTTATTAATAGGCTGTACTCCAACATAAAATAAAAGGTTAAAAACAAACTAAAAAACAAAAATCAACTCCAAAGATTCTGCTGAACCATGAATGTTTTTACAGGGAGAATCATTTGCGGAGGGGATCAGAGTCTTCCTTATCTTCCACTGTTTGCAGACTTTCTTTTGATTGGTTTGTGGTGAGGTAAGAGGGCAGTGCTCCAGGAATCTTGTGCTCAGTCTGAAGTTATCATCCTCCACCTGGGCTGGGACCTTTGTTCCCACAGAAGAACTTAAAGATATTGTTATGTATATTCCTTGAAGAGGAACCAGGACCCTGCCCCATGACTGAACTATTGTTTCTTTACTGCTGCTACTTTGTTTCTGCATTCCTGCCCTTCCCTGATAAGCAACTATTTGAATATTCCCTTTGGAACTCAAGGAAGGTCAAGGAGGGTGAAGCCTTTTCTCTACAGACAAGAAAATGGGGGACCTGGAAAGGATTTGTACCCAGGAGGGCCCCATATGGTCCTGCTCCATTTCATTTCTTCAACAACTTCAGAGCTTTTCTTTCTCTCTTTTAGAGTATTCACGGATTGGATAGGACTAAATTTTAGGAGACCACACACCTAGTGATTTATCTTTTGTTTGCAACATGTGTATTCCCAGCCCTGGTGAGGAAGAAAGTAAAGCCAGGTATTTGTCAAATCGACTTGATTCACCTGATTGTTTTTTCCTACTTTTCCTAGGTGTTGACCATTCTTAAAGTTAGGTAGGTAATATAGTATAGGTAACCAGTAAGTAAAAGCTTTCCAGAAGCTAATTTTTCAATGTCAATTCAAATTCCTCTGTTGGAAGATTTAGGCAGTGATTGTATATCCCACATCTGCTATTATTTCTTCGCTTCCCTGTCTTTTATTTTCCACTTTGTACCTTTCTCCGCTAATGAATCATGTAAACAAAATGAAAGCAACAAGAATTTGTTTTGTTCCAGTTTCCCAGGTTGGCCATTCATTTCAATTCAGTGAATGAGTAGGTCAAGTCAGTAAAAAATACCTAATTTTACTAAAAGACTGTCTTAGAAATCACCGTATAAAAACACACTTCAGGGCTTCCCTGGTGGCGCAGTGGTTGAGAATCCGCCTGCTGATGCAGGGGACACGGGTTCGTGCCCGGTCCGGGAAGATACCACATGCCGCGGAGCGGCTAGGCCCGTGAGCCATGGCCGTTGAGCCTGCGCTGCGGAGCCTGTGCTCCGCAACAGGAGAGTCCACAACAGTGAGAGGCCCACATACCGAAAAAAACAAGCAAGAAAAACCACTTCAAAAAGAATAATGGATGCTTAATCCACTAGTTTGAGTGTCAGAGCTATTGGACCATAGTGTACAAGAAAGTTTATATTAGGGTATTTCTGTTACAGCATCACTGGAGAGAAAATATTTACATAAAGAAACACTTAAGTGAATATGGATTTATGCATTCTGTAATTCTGTTTAAAGGTGTTCAAATTCTTTGAATCCATATAAATTGGCATGTCTACTGTTTAAATTTTACTACCAGAACATGCAAAGCCCTTTACAAACTCCTGTTTTTTCCAAGCTGACCCCACCTTATACTTTATGAAATATTACTTATCTTTCAAGACATAGCTCAGGTATCACATCCTCCAGCACATCTTCTGCAAGCTAGAATGGATTGTCAATCTTTACATTTAATCTGTGACCCATTTGAATTCATCTCCCTTCTCTTATACTCTTTAAATGCTTTATAAATATGTCTTTTCCTACTATACAGCCTTTAAGGTATTGCATCCTAACCTTTATCTAGTCATGGGTTTATTTGAGATAGCCATCCTTGAAGTGGATGCCTCTTTGAAGTGGATGCCTTAGCAATCAAAGCATAAGTCAGGCACTTGCATTACCCCAAAAAACCCCCCAAAACAACCTGCCAAGGCGTACACTACAACCATGCACTACTCCTTTAAAAACACTGAATGAGGGCTTCCCTGGTGGTGCAGTGGTTGAGAGTCCGCCTGCCAATGCAGGGGATACGGGTTCGTGTCCCAGTACGGGAAGATCCCACATGCCGTGGAGCGGCTGGGCCCGTGAGCCATGGCCGCTGAGCCTGCGGATCTGGAGCCTGTGCTCCGCAACGGGAGAGGCCACAGCAGTGAGAGGCCCGCGTACCACAAAAAAAAAAAAAAAACAAACACACTGAATGATAAAGAATCCCAGGGGCAACACACATTATTTCTCTAAATATTGGAAAAAGAAGTTTTGATTTCCAATAACTGACATTTCAAGAACACTATGGTCAGTACATAAGCAAGATGATCTGAAAAGTTAATATAGACTATTTGATTGCTTCAGTTTTACCTTTTATGTAAAAAGCTTTTTCAGGAAATGCAACAAACCGAGAGGAACTGGTAATCTACTCTTTATAGCCTGGCTAATACCTTCTTCATAATCTCAGTTTTAGAGTTCAGCAAGGCGGAGTAAATATCGCTATAAAATGGAAATCAGTATACATTTACTCTTTTGCCACAAAATTATTTGAATTTGCCAACATTCAGCCATGATTTAGTGATGTATGCTTTGAACTTACTAGTTATTAAGCAGACTTATGAGAACAATGAGAATCTCATCCTTTTGAAGGTGAAAGAACCCAGAAGAAAAATTGTTCACATTCTAACAGTGAGAAACAGTCAGTTAATCTACAGAATCATGTTTCCTTGAACCTGTAGAGAACTGATATTTCAAGGCAAACAAGTAAAATAAATTCCAGAGGGTGTTGAGTCTCCTCAAAGATAAGGCACATAAGCTTTTTCACTTTGGTAGATAATGAGCCTGCCTAAGGCTGGAGAAAGAAAACCAAGAAACTACTCCTGTCTCACCATGAGCCTTCAGTTAGTAAGAAGAAACCATTATCTACTGTTGGCTCAGGTAGAAGAATGCAAGAGAATCACTTTCTGGTGCATGTGTGTTAGACCTGCTGAAAGCTGAGGGTAGGAAAGGAAAAGTGAGAAAAATGCTCTGGATCTCTAAAACTCCACAAAATGCAATATAAAGTGGAATTTTTAAATAGCAGTAATCTCAAAGCAATTGTAGCTCATGCCATCTCCCCCCAAATAAGAAGCTTAATTGACTATATTGACCTTGCACTTCACGAAAAAGTTCCATCAAAGGAGAGATGGGTGTGCACATTACCAAGTATAATATTTTTCTCAGCCTCTCTAATTTGATACACATTTTTGGCATTTATTCAAAAATTGAAACACTGAAAAAGAAAACAGCATCAAAACTGACTTATTAAGACATAAAGCCATTAATAGCTCTAGAGCCATAGAAGAAAAAGATTTTGGAAGTAACAGACAAGAAAATTAAAATAACTCTGAACTATGTTAAAGTGCCAAGTGGGAATGATAGGAGAAAAAAGAGATGAGGAATTTTAAGACAAATGGAAATTGTAGATAAAGAATAAAATGAAAACACAATTTTTTAAAAGCACTATTTCAGAGGTGAATTCCTACCATGGACTACTTTGGATACCTCAGAGAAAATCTGTATACTTGAAAACAGGACAACAGAAATTACAAAAACAAACACAAAGCAAAAGAGAGGGAAAAGACAAAAAAATAAATAAAGAGCATCCAAGAGCTGTGGAACAATATCAAATAATCTAACATATAGTTGAAGTCCAGGAAGATGATGGTTAGGAATCCAAGCTAAGACAGTTTGCAAATATTTATTTTTGTAGAAACTACCCAACTATCTTCAAAATTGGCTGTGCCATTTTGCATTTCCACTAGCAGTGAATGAGAGAGAATTCCTGGTGCTCCAAATCCTTGCCAGCATTTGATGTCAGTGTTCTGGATTTGGGCCATCTAATAGGTGTGTAGTGGTATCTCATTGTTTTAATTTGCATTTCTGTAATGACGTATGATGTGGAGTATCTTTCAATGTGCTTATTTTCCATCTGTATATCTTCTTTGGTGAGGTGCCTGTTAAAGTATTGGGCCCATTTTTAAATGCGGCAGTTTGTTTTCCTATCGTTGGTTTTAAGATTTCTTTGTATATTTGGAATAAGAGTCCATAAGATGTGCTGCACATATTTTTGCCCAGTCTGTGGCTTGTCTTGACATTTTCTTTACATTGTATTTTATAGAACAGAAGCTTTTAATCATAATGAAGTTTAGTTTATCCTTTCTTTCATAGATTGTACTTCTGGTGTCATATCTAAAAAGTCATCTCCATACCCAAGGTTCTCTAGATTTTCTAAGTTACCTTCAGGAGTTTTATAGTTGTGCATTTTACTTTGAGGTCCATGACCCATTTTGAGTTAATTTTTGGGACAGTCTTAAGTTCTGTATCTAGATCCATTTTTTGGATGTCAATGTCATGTTGTTTCAGCACCATTGTTGGAAAATTCTTTGAACCATTGTGTTGCCTTTTTTTCCTTTGTCAAAGATAAGTTAACTATATTAATAGGGGTTTATTTCTGGGCTCTCTATTTTGTTCAGTTGATCTGTTTGTATATTCTTTTGCCAACACCACACTTGTCTTGGTGAGTCTTGAATATGGGTACTATCGGCCTTCTAACTTTGTTGTTTTCCTTAGTCTATTCTGGGTCTCTTGCTTTTCCATATAAACTTTAGTATCAATTTATGAATATTAACAAAATAACTTGATGGCATTTTGATTGAGATATATTGAAGCTATAGGTCAACTTCAGAAGAGCTGACATCTTGGCAGTATTGAGTCATCGTATTCATAAACATAGAGTATCTCTCCATTTATTTAGTTCTTTTCATTTATTTCAGTAGTTTTGCAGTTTTCCTCAAATAGATCTTGTATCTATATTGTTAGATTTTTATATAAGTATTTCATTTGAGAGGGCTGCTAATACAACTGGTATCATGTTTTTAACTTCAAACTCCACTTGTTTATGTCTCATATATAGGTAGGTCATTGAGTTTTATAAATTAACCTTGTGTCTTGCAACCTTGCTATAATTGCTTATTAGTTCCAGAAGTTGTTTGTTGATTCTTTCAAATTTTCTACATAGCTAATCAAGTCATTTGTGAACAAAGACAACTTCATTTCGTCCCAATATGTATAACTTTTATTTCCTTTTCTTGTCTTTCTGCATTAGCTAGTTATTCCAGTATGATGTTGAAGGACAGTAATGAGAGGGGATATCCTTGTCTTGTTCCTGATATTAGTGGGAAAGCTTGAAATTTTTCATCACTAAGTAGGATTTTAGCTGTAAGTTTTGGCAGATGTTTTGTCAAGTTAAGGATGTTTACTAAGAGTTTTTATGAATGAGTGTTGGATTTTCTCAAATTCTGTTTCTCCATCTGTTGATATGATCATGTGATTTTTCTTCTTTAGTGTGTTGATATGATGGATTACATTAATTCATTTTCAAACATTAAACCAGTCTTGCATACCTGGAATAAACCTCACTTGTTTGTAGTGTATAATTCTTTTTACATATTGTTGGATTTAATTTGCTAAAATTTTGTTGAGGATTTTTTGCATCTGTGTTAATTTCATTATCATATCTTTGTCTAGTTTAAGTATTAGTGTAATGCTGACCTCATCAAATGAGTCAGTATTTTTTCTGCTTCTATCTTTTTAAAGAGGTAAGAGAACTGGTATCATTTCTTCCTTAAGTGTTTGGTGGAATTCATCAGTGAATCCATCTGGACCTGGTGCTTTCTGTTTTGGAAGTTTATTAATTATTGACTCAATTTCTTTAATGTTATAGGCCTATTCATATTGTCTAATTTTATGTGAGTTTGTCAGATTATCTTTCAAGAAATTAATCCACTTCATCAAGGTTATTAAATTTTTTCACTGAATTGTTCATAATATTACTTTATTATCCTTTAATGTCCATGGAATCTGTAGTGATGTCCCCTTTCATTTCTGATATTAATAAGTTGTGTCCTCTCCCTTTTTTTCTTAGTTACTTGGCTGGAGGCTTATTGATTTTCTTCATCTTTTCAGAGAACCAGCTTTTGGTTTCATTGATCTTTCTCAACTGGTTTCCTGTTTTTAATTTTATTCATTTCTGCTCTAATTTTACTAATTCTTCTGCTTACTTTGGAGTTAATTGCTCTTCATTTTTCAGTTGCCTTAGGTAGAAGCTTAGATTATTAATTTCATTTCTTTCTTCTTCTCCAATATGTGTATTCAATGCTTTAAATTCCCAATTAAGTACTGACTTTGCCACATCTCATGTTTCTTTGATTTTTAACAAATGATTTGTCATTCTTCATGACATAATTCTAAATTCTAAATTTTTTTTTCAGTTTATATACTTGAAAATAAATTTGTTTTTCAGAAATAGCCATTCCTTTTTCTCAGTTATGTTGTTTTTTTTTTTTTTTTTTTGCGGTACGTGGGCCTCTCACTGTTGTGGCCTCTACCGTTGCGGAGCACAGGCTCCAGACGCTCAGGCTTAGCGACCATGGCTCACGGGCCTAGCCATTCCGTGGCATGTGGGATCTCCCTGGACTGGGGCACGAACCTGTGTCCCCTGCATCGGCAGGCAGACTCTCAACCACTGCGTCACCAGGGAAGCCCTCAGTTATGTTTTTATTTGAAATTTGGAAATACATTTTTTTTTTTTAGTTCTGGGTGTTTGCTTTTGTTTTTGCTCTAATTGTATTTTCTTGATAATTCTTTATTTCATTTTTCTGTCTCTTTAATTATTTCATTTTGGCCTTTCTCCATTAGGTTACAATAGATAAGATTTTTCTCTACTTACTCAGGATGACATGGTTTCCTAATACCTGTAGAACTCAATTTGTTGACATTATGGAGCAATAGCCAAGCAGCAGGAGTAAGAGGAATAGAAGCTTCTGCTCTTATAGGCTGGGAAAAAATTAACCAGCGTATTGTATTCCTCCAGCATGTTCTCTTTTCTCAGGTTCATCCAGATGCAAAAGACAGTTCATTCAAAACTTAAACGTTTGTGAAGAATTTACATTACCAATGCAAGTTTTGGTTTATCCATGTTAGGCAGATTGAGTGCTTTCCCTTTCCCCATCCCCAACAAATCCTGTACACTTGATTAGAAAAAGGTTTCTTAAACCACCATGCATTCTATTACCTATCATGTCACCAAAATTTTGGTCCTGTGTCAGCTTTCTTACCCTTGAGTTCCTGGATATGTTGATTCTTGATGCCTTAGAAAGCCCACTCAATTTTCTGCCACTGTCCCCTTATTTATGGTATTACATCCATAAAGGTAATTGGCAGAAAAAGGGTGTCTTGACTGCACATTTAATCTCTTTTTCCAGAATGTGTTTTAAAAAATAAGTCCATTTGGTGTATTAGCTTATCTGCTGTCTTAATAAATTTTCACAAACTTAGTGTCTTAAAAAACACGAATTTATTGTCTTACTGTTCCATAGGTAATAAGTCTGATATGAGTCTCACTGGGCTATAAACAAGGTGTCTGCGGGGCTGCATTCCTTCCTAGAGTTTCTGGGGACAAATCTGTTTCCCTGTCTTTTCTAGCTCCTAGAACCCCCTTCTTCCATTTCTGAAACCAGAAATATTGCATCATTCTCTGCCTTTCTTCCATAGTCACTCTTCTGTTTCCCTCTTCCACTTTTAAACAACCTTGTAATTATATTATGTTTATCTGAATAATCTGCAAAAATCTCCCTATTTCAAGGTCAATTGATTATCGACCTTAATTTCATTTGAAGCCTGAATTATTTTGTAATGTAGCCTAAAGTATTCACAATTATAAGATTTAATATATAGGCCGTTTCAGGAGGCCATTATTTTCACTATCACATTTTAATTTTAAAATATATTTAATTTGTACACACACACATATATGTATATGACTTATATAATCATAACTTTGTGTTACGTAATTATAGTGAATTTAAATTGGTTAAAAAGATAGATTTAAAAATTGAGAATATAACAATCTATAAATTGATAACTAGTCAGTATTAATTTATGGGTTGGAAAATCATATTGTTATAAAAATATAACCAATAAAAAGAGTTCAAAAGCCTTTCTCTAATATCATAAAATTTCTCTATAGTTGAAATTAATCACTCATAATTTTAGTTTTGTATTTCTTTTCTGTTTTCAAATACAGTAAATTGATAAAATAATATTAAATAGAAATTATTGATAGTCAACTTAGCCTTAATGTAAATATAAGGTAATAGTTCATGGTATTTTAAATTTTCTAGGCATGTATTGCTAAAAGGCTTTCTTTACTCAAAGCTGATAATTTATAAAATAAAACACTGTGTACTCATTTTTATTGCTTGACACTTCCTAATTTATGGTAAGTGATAAGTCACAAGCCATGTTAAAACATAGCATCAACATTGCAGCCTATAACAAGATGACAAAGATATAAAGATAACATTATTTGGCATTGATGTTGTGCTTTCAGCATTTGTTTAGAAAATGTAATCTAAAAGCCCATTAATTACATTGTTAACAAAAGAGCAGGCTTAAAAAAAAAGTTTTTTTTAGGAGTGGCAAATGCAGATAATATATTGGAGAAAAGAATAGCATATATTGAAGAATAATTATGTTATCTTCATTAGCTCTTTGGAGTTACACTAATTATATCGACTAATTTTGTTGACTTTAAAAAAATAGACACATCAGTACTAATTAGATATTTTAAAGAATTCTAAGCCTAAAGGAGGTAAAGGCTATTACCTCCTCTACATTGCTATTTTCCTAAACACTTGACTTTCCTATGTTAACACTATATGATCACATGGAGAATTATAAGTTTGGTGAATAAAAAGGAAAATTCAATGTAACACCTCTCATATTATTTCAAAATATAAATCACAGTTTCAGGTTATTTATAGCTCTCATTTGATCTATAGGATTTGACATCATTTTGGCAGTAAGGAACTAAACTTCTCTCCCATCATGAATGGCCCTTCCAGGGAATTTCTGTGAACATCATTTTATGTCAGATGTACTAAAGTTATAAATGGGCATCCTGAAAGAAAGTGGCAGAGAGTAAATGTAATTATGTACCATAAAATATGAGAGAATAGACAGGAAATTTTTTATTACTCATCCAAATATTTATATATAATGTGGAATTATTATTTGAAAGTTTAACTTAAGCAAATGTTAGTTTGTAAATAATAATAAGGAATCATTTAACTAATGGGGTATATTTTATATTGTGTTATTATTTATTGACCTAAAATTTGATTAGGGAAAATGGTTCTAAAAAATAAATCTGGATTGCATGCAGAGGCACATTTTTAGTTGACTGTTATTATTTGGTATGTTGGAAGTTGAAGTAGCCATGAATGTTGTAGAATGTAATAATATATATATATATTTATAATATAATAATGTATGTAATAATATTACATGTATATAATAATATATATAATTGACATATACATGTTCCTGGTGTACAACATAATGATTCAATATTTGATATATTGTGTGAAGGATTATCACAATAAGTCTAGTTTATATCCATCACCATACATAGTTACAAAAGTCTTTTTCTTGAGATGAGGACATTTAAGATTTACAGTTAAGTCCCCTACATATGAACCTTCAAGTTGCGAACCTTCAAAGATGCAGACGTGTGTTCACATGTCCAATCATGTGAGTTCTATTTGTGGAGGCACCGTTAGTTTTTGAGGCACAGGACCTAAATGTAGAATGGTACACGAAGGCTGAAGCCACTGTTTGGAATGTAATACAGTGCTACCGTGTCATCTATGATGGGAAAAAAAGAGCCTAGTATTCAGACATCACTGGATTGTTTTTTCAAGAGGGTAGATAGAATTGAATCCAGCAAGGAACCAGAACCTGTGCCATCAACGTCAGGCGTGAGTGAAATTGCAGCTTGCCCTCTGTCTCCTATTGCTGACGATCCTTCAGCTCTACCATCTCCCACCTCCTCTCCTTCCTCCAGTCAGTAACTCTTCTTGCCTGTTCACTCAATGCCAGCCCCTGTATGCCAGCTGTTGTACTGTACTACTGTACTTTCGAAGGTACTGTACTGTAAGATTAAAAGTGTTTATATTTTGTGTTTGTTTTTTATGTATTATTTGTGTGAAAAGTATTATAAACCTATTACGGTACAGTACTGTATAGCCAATTGTGTTGTGTACCTAGGCTAACTTGGTGGACTTATGAACAAAATGGACTTATGAATGTGCTCTCGGAATGGAACTTGTTCGTATGTAGGGGACTTACTGTATGCTCTTAGCAATTTTCCAATATGCAATACAGTATTATTAACTATAGTCACCAGGTTGTACATCCCCATGACTTATTTATTTTATAACTGGAAGTTTGTACCTTTGATCCCCTTCACTCATTTCACATATCTCCCACCCACTGTCTCTGGCAACCACCAATCTGTTCTCTGTATCTATGAGCTTGTTTTAGTTGTTGTTTATTCATTCATTCGTTTTAAATTCCAGATATAACTGAGGTCACTTGGCATTGGTCTTTCTCTGTCATTTAGCATAATACCCTCAAAGACCATGTGTGTTATTGCAGATGGCAAGATTTCATTCTTTTTAATGGCTGAGTAGTATCTCGTGTGTGTGTGTGTGTGTGTGTGTATATATGTATGTATGTATACCACTTCTTCTTTAACCATTCATCCATTGATGGACATCTAGGTTGTTTCCATACCTTGGCTATTGTAAATAATGCTGCAATGAATACTGGGCTTGTATATCTTTCTGAGTTAATGTTTTCATTTTCACTGGATAGATACCCAGAAGTAGAATTGCTGACTCTATTTTCAGTTTTTCAAGGAACTGTTTTCCATATTGGCTGTACCAATTTATATTCCCACCAACAGTGCATGAGGGTTCCCTTTTTCCACATCCTGGCCAACACTTATTTCTTGTCATTTTGATAATAGCCATTCTAACAGGTGTGAGGTGACATCTCATAGTTTTGATTTGCATTTCCATGAAGATTAATATTTTGAGCATCTTTTCTTGTATATATTGGCACATCTGTGTTTCATCTTTGAAAAGTCTGTTTAGATCTGCCCAGTTTTTAAACAAATTGTTTGGGATTATTTCTATTGAGTTGTATGAGTTGTTTATATATTGTAGATATTAGCCCCTTACCAGATATAGGATTAGCAAATATTTTCTTCCTTTTAGTAGGTTGGCTTTTCATTTTGTTCATGGTTCCCTTTGCCTTGCAAAAGATTTTTAGTATGATATAGTCCATTTGTTTGTTTTTCCTTTTGGTTGTCAGGTTGAAAAATCTTTACCAAGGCTTATGTCAAGTAGCTTACCATCTATGTTTTCTTCTACAGGTTCTATGGTTTCAGGTCTTACATTCAAATCTTTAATCCATTTTGAGTTAATCTCCATGTATAGTGTAAAGTAGTGGTCAAGTTTCATTCTTTTTCATGTTGTTTATCAATTTTCTCAACACCATTTATTGAAGAGATTGTCCTTTGCACATTGTATAATCTTGGCTCCTTTGTCATAAATTAATTGATCACATATGCATGGGTTTATTTCTGGGCTGTCCATTCTGTTCCATCTATCTATGTGTCTGTTTTTATGCCAATACCATACTGTTTTAATTACTATAGCTTTGTAATATAGTTTGAAATCAGGGAGCAAGATGCCTTCATCTTTGTGCCTCTTTCTCAAGATTTCTTTATCTCTTTGAGGTCTTTTGTGGTTTCTTACAAGTTTTAGGAATATATGTTCTGTTTCTCTGAAAAATGCCATTTGAGTTTTGATAGAAATTGCATTGAATCTGTAGATTGCTTTGGAGTACACATATTTTATCAATATTGATTCTTTCAATCCAAGAGCACAGAATATCTTTCCATTTATTTGTATCTTTTTCAATTTATTTCATTAAGGACTTGTTTTCAATATGCAAGTCTATTATCTCCTTGGTTAAATTTATTCCTAGGTATTTCATTCTTTTTGATGCAGTTGTAAATGGGATCATTTTCTTCATTTCTCTTTGATAGTTTGTTTTTAGTGTATAAAAATACAACAGATTTTTGGATATTGATTTTGTTCCCTGTGGCGTTAGTGAATTTGTTTATTCTAATAGTTTTTTTTGGTGAAGTCTTTATTATTTTGCTGTATATAAAATTATATTGTCTGCAGATAGTAACAGTATTACTCCCTTCTTTCTGATTTGGATGACTTTTATTTCTTTTTCTTGTCTAATTGCTCTGTCTTAGGACTTCTGATACTAAGTTGAATAAAAGTGGCAAGAGTGGACATTTTTGTTGGTTTCTGATCTTAGAGGAAAAGCATTCAGCATTTCTTTGTTGAGTATGATGTTAGCTGTGTACTTGGCATATATTGCCTTTATTATTGTTGAGTTATGTTTCTTCTATACCCACTTTGTTTAGAGGTTTTTTATCATAAATGAATGTCAAAGGCTTTTTCTTCATCTATTGAGATGATCATATGATTTTTACCTTTCATTTTGTTAATGTGGACTATCATCTTGATTTGTGGCTGTTGAACCATCCTTGTATCCCTGGAATAAATCCCACTTGATTTTGGTGTATGATCTTTTTAATGTATTGTTTTGGTTGCTAATATTTTTATTGAGGATTTTTACATCTATATTCATCAGCAGTATTTTCCTATAATCTTTTTTGTGTGTGGTGTCCTTGTCAAGTTTTGGTATTGTGGTAATGCTGGACCCATAAAATGAGTTTGGGAGCATTCCCACTACAATTTTTTGGGATTGTTTGTGAGGGATAGTTATTAACTCTTCTTTGAATATTTGGTAGAATTCACCTGTGAAACTGTTTGATCCTGGACTTTGTTTGATGGGGGTCTTTTTCTTACTGATTCAATCTCCTTACTAGTAACTGGTCTATTTAGATTTTCTGTTTCTTCAAAATTCAGTCTTGGAAGATTGTATGTTTTGGGAATTTATCTATTTCTTCTGCATTGTCCAATCTGTTGGTGTGTAATTATTCATGTTAGTCTCCTATGAGTCTTTGAATATTTTGGTTTTCAGTTATAATTTTTCCTTTTTCATTTCTAATTTTATCCTCTTTTTTTGTTTGTTTTAGTGAGTCTAGTTAAAGGTTTGTCAATTTTATCTTTCAGAGAATCAGCTCTTAATTTTAAAATTTTTTTCTACTCTTTAAGACTCTATTTCATTTATTTTCTCTTTTTATTATCTTCTTACCTTTATTATTTCCTTTCTTCTACTAACTCTGGCTTCATTTTTTCTTCCTTTTCTAGTTTCTTGGGTTGTAATGTTCAATTGTTTTTTTGAGACTTTTCTGGTCATTTGAGGTAGTCTGTATCACTATGAATGTCCCTCTTAGAATTGCTTTTGCTGCATCACATAGATTTTGGCATATGGTATTTTCATTTTTATTTCTCTCAAGTTATAGTTTGACTTCTCTTTGATTTCTTTGACTCATTGCTTTTTCAGTAGCATGTTGTTTAACCACATATTTATTATTTTTTTCAAGTTTTTTCTTGTTATTGATTTCTAGTTTATTACCTTTATGGATGGAAAAATGCTTGATATGATTTCAGTCATCTTAAATTTGCTGAGACTTTTTTTGTGGTCTAACATGTGATCTATCCTAAAGAATGTTCCATGTGTACGTGAAAAGAATGTGTATTCTGCTTTGGGATGGAATATTCTGTATATATCTATTAAGTCTCTCTAGTCTAATTTGTCATTTAAGGCCTGTGTTTCCTTGTTGACTTTTCAGTCTGGGTGTCCTATTTGCAGTCTGGGTGTCCTAAGATTTGCTGTCAATTTCTCCCTTTGTCTGTTAATATTAGCTTTATATATATGTACATCAATACTGGGTGCATGAAAATTTACAAATGTTATATTTCTCGTTGGATTGACCCCTTTATTATTATGTAATGCAAATCTTTGTTTTTAATGACAGTCTTTGTTTTAAAGTGAATTTTGTCTCTGATATAAATACAGCTATCCCAGATTTCTTTTAGTTTCAATTTGCATGAAACATCTTTTTCCATCTTTTCACTTTAAGTCTGTGTGTCCTTATATCTGAAGTAAGTCCCTTGTAGGCAGCTACAGATGGCTCTTTTTAAAATTCATTTAGCCACTGTATCTTTTGATTCAAGAATTATTCCATTTTTATTTAAAGTAGTTATTGTTAGTTATGTACTTATTGCCATTTTGTTAATTATTTTCTGGCTGTTTCATAATTCTTGTTTCTTTCTTCTCTTGCTCTCTTCCTTTTTGTTTGATGCCTTTTTTTAGTGTTGTGCTTAGATTTCTTTCTCATTATCTTTTTTGTTTCTACTATAGGTTTTTGCTTTGTGGATACCCTAAGGCTCACATAACAGCTTTCATTTAACAATCTATTTTAAATTGATAGCAAGTTAAGTATGAACACATTCTAAAACTTTACATTTTTACTCCCTATCCCTGTGTTTTATGTTTTTGATGTCATTTTTATATCTTTGTATTTTGTGTATCCCTTAACTAATTATTTACAGTTTTTTTTTACTTTTGTCTTTGAACCTTCCTACTAGCTTTATAGTTAATCCACTATCTTTACTATAAATTTACCTTTACCAGTGAGATTTTTACTTTTCTTGTTGTTGTTACTAATTAGTGCTCTTTTTTTCCAGCTTAAAGAAGTCACTTTAACATTTCTTATTAAAGTCTTGTTTAGTGGTGATGAACTCCTTTAGCCTTTCCTTTATGGAAAACTCTTTTCTCTCCAATTCTGAATAAGAAGTTTGCTGAGTAGAATATTCTTGGTTGGAAGGTTTTTCTTTCAGCATTTTGAATATATTGTGCCACTTCCTCTGATATACAAAGTTCTGCTGAAAAAATCTGCTCATAGGCTTATGGGAGTTTCCTTGTACATAACAAGAAGTTTTTCTCCTGTTGTTTTTAATATTCTCTCTTGTCTTTACCTTTTGACACTTTAATTATAATATGTCTTGGCTTGTGTCTCTTTGGGTTTATCTTATTTGGAACTTTCCAGTTCCTGGATATGAATGTTTGTCTTCTTTCCCCAGTTAGGGTAGTTTTCAGTCATTATTTCTCCAAATAATATTTCTACTCCTTTCCCTCTCTCTTCTCCTTCTGGGAGCCCTATGATGTGAATGGTAGTCTGTTTTAAGTGGTGCGATATGTCCTTTGAGCTATCTTTACTTTTTTAAAAAAATTCTTTTCTCTTTTTCTGCTCTGACAGGGTGAGTTCTACTGCCTTGTCTTGAGATGACTGGTGCTTTCTCCAGTTTCATCTAGTCTGCTCTTGAACCCTTTTAGTGTGTTTTTCAGTTTAGTTATTACATTTTTCAGCTCTGTGACTTCTGTTTGATACTTTCTTATATTTTCCATCTCTTTGTTCATGTTCTTACTATGTTCATCTATTCTGTCCATTCAGTGAGCATCTTTATGTCTATAACTTTGAATTCTTTATCAGATGAATTACTTATCTCTGTTTCATTAAGGTTTTTTTCTAGAGTTTTATCTGGTTCTTTCATCTGGAACATATTGCTTTGTTTCTTCATTTTGCTTTACTTTCTGTGTTTGTTTCTGTGTATTAGGTGGAAGAGCTACCTTTCCCAGACTTGAAGGAGTGGCTTTGTGTAGGAGATGAAACTTGTCATTCAACCTTGTTCTTACTCTTGGTTGTCTCTGAAATCTATGTGATTGTCCAAGCTTCCTGATTTATTCTTCATAGATTCCAGTAGTTAAGGATGTGCAACACCTGTCAGTGTTCAAAAAAAATTTTTTTTTTAGTCTGTACTTAATTTCAGTCTGTTTGGGAGCCAGTTTCTCAGGCAGCAGCTTCTAAATTATGCAAATATATACAGTCCTCTGGGACCTCAATTTTAAACCCTGCTGACCTCCAGACCAGTTGATCCAGAAGTGTTTCCTTGACAGTGGTTGCAAAAATCAGGGTTTTAGACAAGTGTAAAAGCTCGTTTCTGGGAGGTACCAGTGAGCTGTAGCAAGGCCAAGGGAGAGTGCGAAGATCATGTTCCCTGGGCTATGTTTCCTGAGACCTCTTCTGTAGACTCTAGATGTGTGGTAAACCTGAAGCCTGCCCCTCAGGTTGAAGCTCCAGGACAAGTAAATAAATTCCTTTTTCATAGGAAGACTGGGATTATGTCTCATTTTGCTTTCTGTGGTATGCCCTGTGGGGTGGTAGCCTGCCAAGAACTCTCTCTCCAATTGTTTCAGTCCTGTAGGGCTCAGAAACACTAACTCTGCTGGCTACTAGTGCCAGATGCTCAAGGGACATTCCCTGTGTGGACTGTGTGTGCCTGCCAGCTTTAGCAGTGACACAGGAGAATGTGGAGGTACAGCCTGCCTGCTGGTTTTGGCAAGGCTGCAAAAGAGTATGGGGGGAGGGCATGCCCCCTGGCTTAACAGGGCTGCAGGAGAGTATGGAGGCAGGGTGTGCCTGCTGCTGTTAACAAGGTAGAAGGAGAGTGCAAAACTGGTACCCACCACCACCTCCATCCCTAGAGAGAACCCCAACAGGCCCTTGCCCCTTCAGCACACACTTTAAGATTAGCAAATGAATCTCCTTTGCATATAGTCTAGGTGCTTTTCAAATTGTTGTTTTTGTGCTGGGTCCTGGGGTGAGTAAGCCTGCACACAAGCCCTTTAAGAGAGCAGGATCTCAATTCCATATAGCTCTTTGGGTCTCCTGGACATAAGCCCCACTGGTTTTCAAAGCCAGACAATTTGGGGGCTTATCTTTCCAGTGCAGGTCCCAAGGTTTGGAGTGCCTGACATGGGGAAAAAGTCCCTCACTCCTCAGGGAAAAGCTCTTTACTTGTGAGATTCCTCCTGATTGTAGGTCACTGTGCTGGGGGTGAGGTTTTGGCAATCTACCTCTCTTACCTGTCTCAATGTGGCTCTTTTTTCCTTTGTTCTGGAAAAACTATTCAGCTAGTTTTCAGGTCTTTTCAAAGGGAATTTTTCCATATGTAACTAGATTTGGTGTGTCCATGGGAGGAGTTCAGGATCTTCCTACACCCCTGTCTTGAACAGCTGCCTCTGAGTAAAAGTTTTAGAGGACAATGCATCGTTCACTCAGACATTATGGAGTATGTGTGCAGGTAGATCACAGTTCATTCTGGGTCTCTGGGTCCTCCAACCATTGCTGACCTTATATAGCATAAGTAAAGTGTAACTTTTTTGTGTTGCCACTGAGATTTGGGGGTGTTTATTATACTTCAGCCTACACTAGCCCATTCTGAGTGCTACAGTTGGTGATACAGGTTTGAAATAGTAAAGTTAAAATGTCTCCATATTTCAGAAGATAGAAGAATTTCATAGTGACAGACATCTGTTAGTAAGAGCTAACTCCTAGTGATAAAGTGAATGTAGATACCAAAGAGCCAGTAGAGTCACAGTAGTCTGAACCAGAAATATTTTGTTGGTCTTAATTGTGGAGTTTCCAGAATCAAAAGTTATGAATGGCCACTTAAGTTTCAACTTAGCTTATATAACCTCAAATTTCCATGTTTGTAAGGTATATCCTAAGCCACCACAACAGACCCTTGACCCCTAAGCCAATTTCTAGCTCTAGATAAGTTAATAGACCTAAAATCAATTGAGAAATGGAAGTTTAGACACACCTGAAGGAGACCACACAGTAACACTATAAATATATACTAAGGTTATTTCTCTTAATTATTACCAAGGGACTCTAGACAACTGTCAAAGTCATTGGATATGGAAAAAAAATTCAGCACTTTGAGGAAATATTAGACCTGAATCTGAGCTATTATAAATTCTTGTGAACTAAAGAAAATTTGTAGTTTATAACTAAGTTTGAGAGCATATGGGACTTAGGTGATAATTACAATTTTGAGAGAAATGCCTCAGTATGTTGTAAATCAACTATACTCTAATAAAAATTCAAAAAAAAAACCTGTAGCCATACCCATACACAACTATTCAGATTTTCCATTTTTATGATAATATTTCATCTGATTTAAGTGGAAACTATCAACTCTTTAGATTTTTCTATATACACTCAATTGTGTACTGAAATTTAAGAGCTAATTTTTTTTTTTTTTTTTTGCGGTACACGGGCCTTTCACTGTTGTGGCCTCTCCCGTTGCAGAGCACAGGCTCCGGACGCACAGGCTCAGCGGGCATGGCTCATGGGCCTAGCTGCTCTGTGGCATGTGAGATCTTCCTGGACCGGGGCACAAACCCGTGTCCCCTGCATCGGCAGGTGGACTCTCAACCACTGCACCACCAGGGAAGCCCCAAGAGCTAATTTTTTTTTTTTTTAAGAGCTAATTTTTGATGCTTTAAAAACAAAAAAAAAAGAAGAAATGCCTCAGTATGTCCAAATATATCACCACATATATTCTCACTGTAATTTCTGGGACTTTGTAATTGTAAACATATATAAATATATAAATATAAATATATATAGCTTATTTTGGAATCTGTATTTTGGAAGAAGAGTCAGATGGAAATCCCTAGAGTTTACAGTCCATTTAAAAAAACAACAAACCAAAACAAACAACACACATACAACCCTCTACAAATGGATCATTCTTGGTGGAACTGCAGAGATCTGTCCATATTAAAACCTTGAAATACATGAAAATGATGATTGCTAACACAGTCTCATTAAATTATCCACTTCAATTGGCTCAATAGACAGATGGGAATTAGAGAATGACAGATAATCATCAGTTTAATTGGGTGATGAATCTGCTTACAGATGCTGTCCAGATGTAGTCTCCCTACTTGAGCAAATTAATAAAGCTACTTTTATCTTGTATTATATATCTATTGATGAGATTAGTTTTTTTCCCACCCTTGTGATAAGAATTAAGAGGAGGAAATGTTCTCAAAAGACAGTGACAAAAGTACATATTTCATTCTACTCTTAGGGAATGAATTACCCCTCTAGTTTTGTACCAAAATTGAGTCTCTAGGAAGGATAATTGCTCATCATCACAGATATTCTGTTCAACATGTTGATGACATCATCCCTCACGACCTGAAGGGCAAGTATCCAGACCTTCTAAGAGAGCTATGATTAAGTCAATTGTCACAAAAGAGAGAGATGCTTTAGGGATAATTCAGTGGTCTGACACTTCTTTAAAGTTTCTTGTCCAACCAGTGGTGTAGACAGGGTAAAATATTACCTTATAATCGAAGGAAAAAGTTATACTCTATCCCTTCCAGCACTAAGAGGACTAAGTTTTAGTTGGACTGCCTTTGAGGAAAAATATATTCTATTTAGATATGCTATTTTTACCTATTTAGTAAGTAACTAAAGAAGTTTCCAGCTCTGAATGCATTCAGAAGGGTTTCCAGCTTTTCACACAGTGGTAGAAGCATTTGACTACGTGGACTATATGGACTAGTTGTGGAGACATGATTAATTCAGTGTCTAAGGCAAATTCTGTTGCAGCATGGGACCCATAGCAATCATACAACTGTGCTTTACTGTTTTTGGTCAATAAATCTTCTCATTTATTTTTAAATCTTATTTTTAAATCTTCTCATTTATATTAGGGCCAGTGGAAAACCACTGGCCCTAATATAACATGAAGCCCAAGTGAACATGAAATCCAGGCTGCCTCTCCCAAACTTACTCTGACCCACCTAGCCGTTACATTAGGTAAATCTAATTAACAATGCCAATTAAAGTGTACAAAAGAGATTGGGCACAAGAATGTCCTGAAGCCATATGTATACTGTGTAAGCAGATTCTTCACCTTCCCACAGTGACTTTTCCTGCTGAAATATCCTATACGTGTGCTGCAATGGGGGTTATTTTTAACTAGTTGCCTGCTGAGGGTAAAAAACAATTGGAGTTTGGTAAACGGAGAGTTATTTAATTTATTCCCATCAGCCAGAGTGACCTGCTACAAATTTATATCCCGGCTCATTAGAATCTCTGAAGCACCACAAAGCTGTCAAATACAAAGATTTATCTTTAAACAGTACATCTCTACTCTGCTTAGAGTGTGAGCTCCTGTATATAAAGAACAAATGAATTCATAGGAAGGTGGAGTTTGGGGACATCTCAGAATAAGTTAAGGGTTTGCCCCTTAGGACTTCTATAGTGAAGATACCTTGAATAGAAAGGTTAGCAAAATGACTTACTGCCTGAATGTTAGTAAGCTTTTATCCCAGTTCTAGATAGTCTTGTCCAATGAGCTCATGATCAAATTGTCATGATGGTAAAAATGAAAACTGAATAATATGCATGGGTTAAGTACATTTAACTTGTACTTAATTTTACTGCTAAATGTTTCATTTGCTGGCAGAAGGACAATTCATTGGTTTCTATACTTAATCATACTTTGGAAATGCCAGCCATTTACCTACCAGCAAATCGACAGTACCAAACTCCTCCCATCGTGAAATGGAGTATTATTTACTCTTACTGAAAGAGACACTTACTCTAAACTAAGGTGTGATTTCCATCTGTGCATTAATCTACCATCTGTGAGCATACTAAATATCACTAATACAAAATATATTTTCCTATATAACGTTTCCCTGACCAAAGATATGTAAAGCGTCCAATTAAAAAATTCCATTAATTGGTATCTTGGAGACAGTATTTCGTGAAGTTGAGATATACAAATGTATGCTATGCTCTGACCCAACACACAAGATTTCTTTTCTTCCATTATCAGAATATTTAGGTATGGAACAAAGAAACATAAATAGGGGGGAAATCTCTTAAGATTACATCTAATGACCCACTTACAAAAAGTGCTTTCGTTTTCAGATACTCTGGGCTCTGATAGTTACAATATTTTATGTTTTAATAAATGCTTAATATTTTATTAAATAAATGCAAGCATTCAAGGAGACAAATATTGCCAAGAGTCAAAGAACAGAGATGTGTGAAAATGTTTGCCCAGTTTAAAAATTTTAAAGTAGTTCAATATTGATAGATAATTTATAACCATTCAAAATATATATTGAATACATACTGAATGATAAACATTATTAGATGCTTAAAAATGACTACTGAACAAAAAAATTCGAAGATCCACATCTGTTAGAATAATAAAATTGTTTTATACCAGAGTTTTGGGGTGGTTTATTATGTAGCATTAGATAATGAAGGTTTTTTTTTAAAGTTAATGAAAAGCCATCATTTTTCAAGACACATATTTTGTGTATAGGATAATAGTCAAATTGAATATGGCTGTGGTAGAAATCACTACTCTTGCATCTTTCAAGTCCTTGAAGGCAGCATTACTCTTTGGAGTCCCTCTATATTTGCCTTTAACTTACTACTTGTGTAGATAAAGGCATTTGGCCTTCCCTACAGTATAAATCATCATTCCATGGATCATAAAAACCAATGAGAAATTGCTGCCAGTTGTTTAGTATGTCTGTTGAAACAATACATTCTGGAACTGGGGAAATAACCACAGAGAGGTTTGAGGAAGACCTGAGCCAACTGTAAAATGAACCCCAGTTGAAACTCTATTGATTACCAGATATTCGTAAAGCTATTCTCTGACTGGTTGAATACAATGACAGTTTTGGTCTCCAGATAGTAGTTTCAGTTTAAAGCCAGCATTTCATAAACTCTGTTTATTTCCCCTTCGCTAATGTACAATTACCCTTGTAAATTGTCCTCAGGTGCCTCTTTTGTTACTGTGGTAAGAACATGGGGTATGAAATCTATCCTATTAAAAAAAAATGTAAGTGTATGATACAGTATTGTTAACTATAGGCACAATGTTGCACAGCAGATCTCTAAAACATTCACCTTGCATAGGAATTTTATATGTGTTGAATAGCAACTCTGTATTTTTACTTCCCTTAGCCCCTAACAACAACCATTCTACACTGTTTCTATTATTTTGATTACTTTAGATACCTCGTATAAATGAATTATGCAGTACTTTTCCTTCTGTGACTGGCTAATTTCTCTTAGCATAATGTCCTCAGGGTTCATCTGTGTTGCTATCTATGGCTGGATTTTCTTTTAAGGCCTACTAAATGGAAAATTACAGGGTAACACATGGTTAAGTAGCAGGATACTTCTGTAAGAGGATATAACTTCACCTTTATTTAAAGTTCTTTGACTCTGTTAGCTGGCTCAAGTCTTGGAATTAAGTACTATAATTGTAACCAGTATGGTGATTCTAGTCAATTCTGTTGAACAGATATGGATATTTCCTGCATATGCAAAACAAATATAACTTCTGTAGGCTGCCCATCTGTTTCCATTGTTGGGATCTTGGTCAACCAGCCACATCAAAAATCTCTGTGACCCAAACAATTCTAATTCTTTGACTCTGCTGCCCATTATGGTAACCATGCCATTTGGCCACAGCCACCACAGATTCTGTCATCTCCATTCATTTCAGTGAGCTCAGTTTCATGGCATCACTTCCACTGGCATTCTCTGCCTGCAGATAGTAGCCCCATGTTGTTTGAAAATGCTGAGAAATCTCAATCACAGTCTTTATAAAGAACTCTTTTTTCCTTCTAGAGAAAATGGGTAGAGAATGATTAAACAAGTTTTGTATGACAGATCCACTTTAAATTTCTGATTTCTCTCACTCCCTCTTTTTCTCTTGACATCTTTTTCTACAGAATAACAAGGAAGTTCAGGAGTTTCAACTATATTTTGTTAAATCACCTTTGGGTTTATGATTACATCAGCCAACCAAGAAAAACGCTAATCATTCCCAGGCACTTGAGTCAACACATGGAAACCAGAATTTCTCCTTGTTCTGCATAAATCAGCACATTTCAAGCTGATCCAACACTACATTCCTTAGATCCTGATACAACTCCTTTAAGACCTGTTCCTATATTTTTTCCACAGGCTTAGTATTAAAAACATATTCAGAAAAAGGTAAAATTTGAAATAAATTGTTAATTATAATTTTATGAATTTGGATGATATAAGCAAATGATAAGCAAATCCCAGGGAAGTAGAAAATCGAAAATAATTATATGACTAAAAATTAAAGAATTTGAAAAGAAGAATTAATAGAAAAAACAATCAAAAACATTAGAAATTCTTTAAAAATACCAATAAATTTGAAATAGGAATTAAAAATTAAACTAAAAAGGATTGTCAAAATACCAAACTCAGGAATGCAGGTTTTATTCCTCCAGATTCTACTGATACTAAAAAGATAAAAAAAATAAATAAACATGTGTAAGTAAATCAATTTAAAAATTAAATAAAATTACAAATCCAGAAAAAAAGAGAACTTAAAACCAACAAAATAATAAATTTAACACACACATGTGCATGTGTGCACACCCACACACATGTATATAATTCCAGACCAAAATTATTTAAATGATTTAAGGGTGAATTGTGTCAAATATTTAATAAGCAAATAACACAAAACAATGAAATATGGAAAATGAAGCATTTTCCAACAAATTTTATGAAAACCCAATAACTTTGCTAAAACTAAACAAATAAAATAAACAAAAGACAAACCTGAAAAAGGTAGATCATTTTGGTTAATAGCTCAATTTCTGTCATGAACATGATATAAAAATCCTAAGCAAAATATTAGCATATCAAACTTATTGATACATAGGACACTATGCCATGGCAACTCTAGTTTCCAAGAACTTAAGGAACCTAAAAGAACCTCAGGAACCTAAATAAGACATTAGGAATAGCTAAGTAAATGGAATATATGAAGTTCATAAAGCTGAAGCTTTTAAATGGAAACAACTTTAATCTTCTTCAAACATGAATAATTAGTTTAGTCCCAGTAAAAGTCTTAGCAGATGTGTGTAAATTCACAATCCAAATTACATATCAAATTGCGAGCATCCCATGATAACCTAAACATGTTTGAAAGAACAAATTTGAGGACTTAGGGTGGCTTTTTGAAAATTGTTAATATCTATTTAAGATAGTGTGGTTATTGTCACAGGAATAGCTAATTAGATCAAAGACACCAAATATAGAGATCAGTACACATAAGGTTGCACTACAATACATTGTGAAAGGGATGGTACTGATACATTCGATTTCCATATGGAAACAGTGAATGGTGTATCAAAGATTCTAGAAAGCAATAGTATAGCTTCCTCAAGTTCAGATGGGCAAGTATTTCTTTAAAAGGACTCAAATTTCTTGCTGTAAAAAAAGATAAATGAATTCCATTAAAAAATTTTAAGAATTTTGGTGCATCAAAAGGCATACAGAAAAAAATAATAAAAAGGGCAAAGAATAAAAGTGGAAGAAATATATATGTAATGTTTTATATATATGTATAAATGTATGTTATATATGTGTGCATATGTACACACACACATTGGGAAAAAATGGTTATTATTACTTTAATTTTTCTTCTCATCCCCACACTGTCCTCTGTTGCTTGGTCTGCAATCACACATATGTTGGACAAATGGAAATTTCCTCATGGATTACAGAGGCTCTGGTACTTTTTAAAAAATACTTCTATTTTATTATCTTGCTATGCCTTTACATTTACTGATACACTTTTGGGAAATTTTCTGCCTCTTGTCATATTTTGGTAGGATACTGGTCATGGTATTTTCTTGTTGAGTGACTGGATTTTGTTTTCTTTCTTAAAGTGCTGTAGTTTGTTTTGTCTGGCTGTTAAATTATTTGCAAGTCAATATGATACTAGCTGTTGTAGAGAATATAAACTATAACATTTTCTCCAGGGATAGTTCAGCCCTATTACTAAGACATGAGTCTTCTGGTGTCTCCACTAAAGGGCCCAGGTGGTCACCAAAAACTATTCATTTGGCCTGTAAATACCTCCAATAGCTACTTGCCCTGCGTGATTAGTGAAAATAGTTTTAAGTTTACAATTTTTCTTTTCCTGGGCTTTTAGAATTATTCTCCACACTTGCGTAATTTCATATTCAGCAAATATCAATTGGGACACTAAGCCTATTTCTGGATTTATTTTTCTTCGTAGTTCCCTTTTTCTAGAACCTAACTTTGTAAGTTTCAGCCATCTCAGCCTCTCCAGATTTCTAGTCTCTACCTCCTCATCTCAGTAAGGCTTTGGACTCTGCTTGGTTTCCCATACCTGATCTTAGAATAAAAAAAAAAAATGTAATAGGCAGAAAATCTGAGTTAATATCAAAGATAACATTTGTTTTCTTTGTGTCTGTAATCAAAATCATACTTTAGTGTCTAGTGTCTGAAACATTCGTTTGTCTCTTGTCAAGCTTTTTTTGTTTGTTTTTACTATAGTTATTTTTAGGGCATAAGTATGTCTTGTTCTTGTTACTTAATCATGATGTAATTGGATAAATTACCTTAAATGTAGACAAATAAAATGAGAATTAAAAGTATGGTTTCACAGTATTTTATATTTTATAAATACAAGTGCAATGCAGTCATTATTCTCAACATAAATGTTATTAATTCTCCTAAAAGTTAGCATGACAGAATTTTGGCAATTGGCATGTCACCTAAGTAAATAAGTAATACCTGAGGCATATTAATTTTTTATGGTTTTTATTGTAACTAATGACAAACCTGTGAGTAACTTGGTGGAAAAAAAATTTTTTTAATGAAATATCACTGTTTTATATGATCTTCATGTGAAGAGAAACTATATCATTTCCCATCACGTATTATATATATATATATATATATATATTTTTTTTTATATTTTAATAAAGTCAAGAAAAATAAGCATAACATTGGTTAAAAAGTAATCATTCTTTTCAAAAATCTTCATGTTAATTCATAGATTTTACACTGCAGTCAAACAGAAACATATATATATATACATAAATATATGTATGTATAGTTGAAATGTCAGAATAACCCAGAACAGTACACAGTAGGCAAACTACATTATCCTTTATTGTTAAAATATTGGTTTCCTACTTAATAACATATTTAAGGTTCTTACTTAATCCCTCAAATAATTTTAAGTGAGTGTATTTATTTGTTCTGATGGTTTTATAAATATGATAATTTAAGCCAATACATTTCTTCTTTTTGCATTAAAATGTCATTTATTTGTTAAATTTGTCTAACACGCTGGTAAAAGTAAGAAATCATTTTGTGTAGCATGCTGGTAAAAGTAAGAAAAGCTCAGTTTGAAAGAATTATGTTATTTCACATTAATGTTTTTAAGAAGCTAAGCCTTGCAACTATACTACTCGTGGCAGATTGATTCATCTTTCTTTAAAGAGCATAATTAGATATTACAAGCACTCCTTTTTTGTTTTTCCTTTTTTTAAACATTTTTATTGGAGTATAATTGCTTTACAATGGTGTGTTAGTTTCTGCTTTATAACAAAGTGAATCAGTTATACATATACATATATCCCCATATCTCTTCCCTCTTCTGTCTCCCTCCCTCCCACCCTCCCTATCCCACCCTTCTAGCTGGTCACAAAGCACCGAGCGGATCTCCCTGTGCTATGTGACTGCTTCCCACTAGCTATCTATTTTACATTTGGTAGTGTATATGTCCATATATACGCTACCACTCTCTCACTTTGTCCCAGCTTACCCTTCCTCCTCCCCCTGTCCTCAAGTCCATTCTCTAGTAGGTCTGCGTCTTTATTCCCGTCTTGCCCCTAGGTTCTTCATGACGTTTTATATATATGTGTTACATACGGTATTTGTTTTTCTCTTTCTGACTTACTTCACTCTATATGACAGACTCTAGGTCCATCCACCTCACTACAAATAACTCAATTTCGTTTTTTTATGGCTGAGTAATATTCCATTGTATATATGTGCCACATCTTCTTTATCCATTCATCTGTTGATGGACACTTAGGTTGCTTCCATGACCTGGCTATTGTAAATAGAGCTGTGATGAACATTGTGGTACATGACTCTTTTTGAATTATGGTTTTCTCAGGGTATAGGCACAGTAGTGGGATTGCTGGGTCGTATGGTAGTTCTATTTGTAGTCTTGGTTTTTTTTTCTTGTTTTTTTTTTTTTTTTTTTGCGGTACGCGGGCCTCTCACTGTTGTGGCCTCTCCTGTTGCGGAGCATAGGCTCCGGACGCGCAGGCTCAGCAGCCATGGCTCATGGGCCTAGCCGCTCCACAGCATGTGGGATCTTCCCAGACCAGGGCACGAACCCGTGTCCCCTGCATTGGCAGGCAGACTCTCAGCCACTGTGCCACCAGGGAAGCCCTATTTGTAGTTTTTTAAGGAACCTCCATACTGTTCTCCATAGTGGCTGTATCAATTTACATTCCCACCAACAGTGTATGAGGGTTCCCTTTTCTCCACACCCTCTCCAGCATTTATTGTTTCTAGATTTTTTGATGTTGGCCATTCTGACCAGTGTGAGATGATATCGCATTGTAGTTTTGACTTGCATTTCTCTAATGATTAATGATGTTGAGCATTCTTGCATGTATTTGTTGGCAATCTGTATATCTTCTTTGGAGAAATGTCTATTTAGGTCTTCTGCCCATTTTTGGATTGGGTTGTTTGTTTTCTTGATATTGAGCTGCATGGGCTGCTTGTAAATTTTGGAGATTAATCCTTTGTCAGTTCCTTCATTTGCAAATATTTTCTCCCATTCTGAGGGTTGTCTTTTGGTCTTGTTTATCGTTTCCTTTGCTGTGCAAAAGCTTTTAAGTTTCATTAGGTCTCATTTGTTTATTTTTGTTTTTATTTCCATTTCTCTAGGAGGTGGATCAAAAATGATCTTGCTGTGATTTATGTCATAGAGTGTTCTGCCTATGTTTTCCTCTAAGAGTTTGATAGCATCTGGCCTTACATTTAGGTCTTTAATCCATTTTGAGTTTATTTTTGTGTATGGTGTTAGGGAGTGTTTTGATTTCATTCTTTTACATGTAGCTGTCCAGTTTTCCCAGCACCACTTATTGAAGAGGCTGTCTTTTCTCCATTGTATATTCTTGCCTCCTTTATCAAAGATAAGGTGACCATATGTGCGTGGGTTTATCTCTGGGCTTTCTGTCCTGTTCCATTGATCTATATTTGTTTTTGCAAGCACTCCTTTTAAGAAAAGAAGGATAAGTTAGCTTATGTCTCATATATATCACATACCTAACAGTGATTTATTATTCTAAATGTATTTGAGTACTGAAATTTAGAAAATCCTAACATGATGTAGGTTTATGGTAAATTTTACGCTATTGGCACCCAGGTGTGGGTAAAATCTTTGAGGAGAAATAGCCAGAGGATATAGAAGTATAACTCCTCAGGATGTCAAAGAGAGGAATGGTCAGTTGGAAACAAACAAAAATTTATTTTACCAGTGGTGTATCTTTGTTATACATTGAGTTGATTTCAAAACTGGAGAATTCTAATTATTGAATGGAAACTTAAATGAGTAACAGGACTATATATAAAAAATCTTACTTAGCTCTGAAGTAACTCAAAATTAATCAAAATTATTAAAAATTATGAGAAGTATATATTTCAATAAATGTAATTGGGTATTGCTTTCAAATTTTAAAGAATAAATATGAATCAAAATACTATTTGAACAAAATAAGAAAATAACAGGTGCCTATAAAATAAAAACACAGGGTACAAATACTAGACTATATTAAATATTATAAATTTTTCATTCTGTGTAAAGTATTAATTGGCTATATTTTAGCCATTTAAAGAGTAGAAAAATGCTATAAAAGTTTAATATAAATATTTAGAATAAGCAGTAATACAAATCAAAAAAAGCTAAGAATGAGCATTAATGCTTTTATATTCTACCAAGGTAACAAATTGTTCTATTAGATGTTTGGGTTACTCTGAATTCTGACATAATAGGAAATGCCAGACAAGTGTGTAAGTGTATGGGCACGTGCACACACACACACACACAGACCTACACACAGATTCATGCACAGGGACCTAAGTACAATATATTTCTTTGTAAAATCTTAGTGGGCATTTTTCAAGTCATTTTTTCATACCTAAATGCAAAGCCCTCTCATATGTAGCATAAACACATGGCACAAGAAAACAATTCAACAATTGGCATTCCAAATTTCTCAATAATTTAGTTAAATATTTATTCATAATGGAGTTCAATGTTATACTATTTAAATATTATGATTAATTCAATATCACATTATATTAATTCAAAAGATCATATGTGTTTACATTTAGCCTTGATATTGGTCATCTATCTCCATCTCTAACTGAAAGACAACATATTACTATGTTTATGTTTTAATGGATATTTTTGTGATTTTATTCATGATTTCAAATCCAATGTCTCAGTTTTTTTTTAATAAATTAATCATTTGTTTTTTGTTTTTTTGGCAGTACACGGGCCTCTCACTGTTGTGGCCTCTCCCGTTGCGGAGCACAGGCTCCAGATGCGCAGGCTCAGTGGCCATGGCTCACGGGCCCAGCCACTCTGCGGCATGTGGGATCTTCCCAGACCGGGGCACGAACCCGTGTCCCCCGCATCAGCAGGCAGACTCTCAACCACTGCGCCACCAGAGAAGTCCTAATCATTTGTTTTTATATGTAGTCTGGAACTTTTCCACAAGTAAATCATGTATATTAGAATATTTCTGTCCCCATTGGCATAAAGTAAAGGGAATGCTTTATGATATTTGGCTACCCTTTTCAGTGTTTCACAGAGGTATTAGAATCTATGATATCTTCTCTGTGTCTTGCATCCTTACAAATTTTAGGTGGATTCTGTCTGTCTGGATAACTATATAACAGTGATGGTGATGACAGCAGTTATGAATGCCAATCCTCTTAACAAACATAATTTACTTTTTCTCAATTTATTCATACTTTGCTTTCAGATTTATCCAATATGCATATAGGAAAGATAATAGCACATGGACAAATTAATATGAGCACAGTGCATTCTAGGTGGCTTACTCTGGGAGGAAAGAATTGTGACCAGAAATGAGTTTTCTCAAATCTGTACAAAAAGAGCATTTCAGAACAATACAATTTAATGTAATGTAATGGACATATATGGTTATAGAATTTTAAAATTAGTATTCATATTAAAAAAGATTGATTTTAAAATTAGTATTCGTATTAAAAAAGATTGATTAAATAATGCAAGAAGGGCTTCCCTAGTGGTGCAGTGGTTGAGAGTCCGCCTGCCGATGCAGGGAATGCGGGTTCGTGCCCCGGTCCAGGAGGGTCCCGCCTGCTGCAGAGCGGCTGGGCCCATGGGCCGTGGCCGCTGGGCCTTTGCATCTGGAGCCTGTGCTCCACAGCGGGAGAGGCCGCAGCAGTTAGAGACCCAAGTACCGAAAAAATAAAAAAATATAATACAAGAAAAGGACTCAATGAGTTAATTACTGACATTAAAAATAAATGTATATATGCAAGTCTTACTATACAAGGCATAAAAGAAAATACACTATAAAATTCTGATTATAAATATTCAGATATAAATCTAAATTCTATTTTCCCCAAAGGCTTGTGGTTTTGATGGCATTATTTTGGATAGCACATTAATTTTAATCAACATGTATGTCAGGTTTTAGCAAAGCTGGATGTAATTGTTATGAATTTGCTGAAATGAAGTGATAAATGAAAGAAATAGAGGAAGAGAGGATGAAGCAGAATGGAAGACAGGAGAGAGGAATGGAGAGAAATGTAGAAAGAAAGTTCCAGGCACTGTGGTAGGGAACTTAGCATGTATTAGTTTATAGAGACAGAGGGACAAATAACTTAAGTATTGATGGATATATATTAGATAGGTAGAGAGTAATGTGGAGGGTGTTAGTGGTGGGATGAGCATCATGATCAATATTTGGGAGTTGAAATGAGTACTGTAGAAAGATCAGCTCTCTAATCAGTGTACCTTTACTCCCAGAGCATGGGATTTTTCTAAGAGCAGTTGTTAAGCTTTGAGAATATTGTTGATTTAGTTCTGTCTTCCTGTTGAATATCAGCTTTCCGAAGGAGTAACACATTTATCTGAATTTCTATCTTCAGTGTGTAACATTTCAATGTCTTGTAAAATCAGTGTCTGATGTATAGAATATCAATAGATTGATAGTGAGCAAATTAATGGGAGAGTCAACATAGGGAAGCAATGTTGAATAATTTTGAAATGCAAACTGACTTCTAGTTTTGGAAGCCTTTAATGTAACATTAAATGTTTAGCTCCATTAATCTATAACGATTGACCAGCTGACATATATTGAGACTCTGATGTGCCAAGCAGCTAGCTACTAGACAAAGTTAAAAGAGAAAACAAGATTCCTCCTAGAGTAGTGGGAAAAAAACATACAAATAGAAAAGTTCAATAAATTCCCATATGGGCTATGAATCATTTATGTAGTTGCCATATTAGGACACTCTTATGGGTTGAATTATGTTTCCCTAAAATTCATATGTTGAAGTCCTAAACTCCAGTATCTCAGAATGTGACTTGATCTGGAGATAGGATCTTTATAGACTTAATAAAATTAAAATGAGGTCATTAGGATGGGCCCTAATCCAATATAGAAGGGAAAAGTTGGACATACACACACAGAGGGAAGATAATGTGAAGAGACATAGGAAGAAGACAGCCATCTACAGGTCAAGGAGAAAGCTCTAGAACAGAAACTTCCCTCACAGCTCTCAGAAAGAACTAACCCTGCCGACACTTTGGTTTTGAAATTTTGGTCTTCAGAATGGTGAGAAAATAAATTTCTGTTGTTTAAGGCCATACAGTCTGTAATACTTTGTAACAACAGCCCTAGACAATTAGTACAGGCACTCTGACAGATATTGTGTATTGGTTCCAAGTTCTGTTCCCATCCTCCTTAGCTCTCCACAGTTTCACAGGGGACCTAAAAACCACACTGCCTAGACTCCCTCAACAGCTGTTTTCTACTCAGTTGCTGTTATTGGGATTCCCTGATAGGAAATAAGGGAATATAAAAGAGAAAGTGTCATTTCTCACTCTGACTGCAGTAGAAGAATCAGCAGATTTGGGTACCTCCAGGAAACTGTGGGCTGCAACACCATTGGCAGCACAACAGGGGAGGCTCCACATGAAAAGGTAGACTAGTGGGCTCCAGCTAGCATGGTAGCATCTTCCACATTTCTATGAAATCTTCGTTTTTCCTTTTTGCAATTTTAGGCCATCTAAAATAATTTGTGACTAAATGTTTATGTGCTTGAAACATCCAGAAGATGTTTTAGTTCTCCTGTCTGTACACTGACTGATACAGAATAGACTACAGAAATGAGTAGAAGAGAGAGAAATTCAGATGAAGAAACACCTTCAATGGGGAAATAGGACTACAGGCTAGAAGGTGTGAAAGTTTCCAACTGGTTGTGGTAACAGTACATAATATAATAAAATTACAATAGCCTACTTTGTTGAATAGAATGTGTTTGGAGGTGAGGATGGTAATATAGGGGTAGGCCAAATCAAAAAGGGCAGCACAGGTAGATTAAGGAGGTTTGATTTCTCCATAGTAGTTTATATTTTCATATTTGTCAACAGCTTTGATGTTGTAAAATTTTTATGAGGAAGGACAGGCAGGCATTATTATTTCCATGTTACAAAAAAGCAAATTACAGGTCAGTTGAAGTTAGCCAGTTGTATGGCTAATTTAATATTCGAGTTTTACTATTTTTTTTCACAATTTTTAAAAAAATTAACAAAAACATATTTTTGAGGCATTACAACTGTCTTATATTGATTTGGTTCTGAATATCATTCCCTGTGATGTTATCCAACATGTTTTAGCCTGTTTCTCAATATTATTTTTTAAGAAGATATTACAGCTTCTTTCTTATTCAACTACTTTAAAAAGTAGTTGAAACATGTTAATCTTAAATCTCAATTCTCTGTTTTCTTCAAATTTTATTTAAAAAAATCTTATTTACACAGATGTTATAAAGTAAATTCAAATGCAAACTATCAGTAGAGAATATACAAGGGAAGGATGGAGAGTCTCTTTTATGCTAAAAATGAATGTCTAGATATTAGTCCGTTCAAGAAATATTTAACTCTATTACAAACTAATTTATGGTAGCATTCAAGAAATGATGTGGAAGCTGAAAGTCATTCTGCTTTACAAACTTCAATCCACATAATTAAACTTACTTGAGACGATATAGTTTGACAAAGAACATCCTTGAATATCAGAGACCACAAACTATATACCTGGGGAAAAGCCAACCTCAAAAGAATTTCAGAGCATAAGAAGTGTATAAAAATGAGCAGGAATTAATTACATTTCTGTGATTGTGTGTCTGACTGCCAGCACAGACTGCCCTGCATTTGATCTCTTCTTTATAAATTATGTCAGTGTACATAAAAACACATTTGACATCCTGGGAAGCAATTAAATCAATAGAAAAGGTAATAATTATATTAGACTTAGGCTAATATTTTAAAACATTTAGGAAGATGGACATTGTGAAATGACACTAGCCACAGTAATAAATATTCTTAGGTTAACTGATATGTACACATGGGTTTTCATTTCTCAGTAATGAGAATGGGTGGGAGAAATTTGGGGATGTCAGTGGGCAATGAGCTCATTCTCTAGTGGAAGAAAATATTGAATTTATATTCTGGATAAGTCACTTACTAACTGGATAAACTTCAGTGAGACATTTATACTCTGTAAATTGAATTACTTATTTATAAAAATATGGGATAAAAAACCTCAAACATTTGTGATGACTGAGATCTTATTTAACATATTAAGATTTAGGAAGTGCTCAATAAATATTTGTTAATAGCCTATTTTCAAAATGCTTTCATCTTTTATGAAAGGAATTATATATGGTAAAAAACTGTTTGGAGGAGAAATAACAGTGAGCCTGATAATGGTAATAAAAATGTCAATTGTTAATGTTCATTATATTTATTTTGTCGCTAAAATCAGCCTTAAAAAATTGGAAATTTCTACCTCAGTCTATCCTTAGCTTTGCAGTACAAATTCAAGTGTTTTCACTTATCACAATTTAGAATTCTTAGTAAATATTTCACAGTAAACTCGAGGAAAAGGCTACCCATAAATTAAAGAGTGATTAAGATACATAAAATTTAACTTTTATTATTTCCTAAATTAAAAATTTTATTTTCCTCTCTGTTTTTTTCTACATGACACCAAAATAAACTAAGTGCAACTAATTAGAGGGTGATAGGTTTATGGACAAAACCTATGGTGATAGGTTTTGTGTGGATCTATAGTGGTGTAAGGCCAGGGGAGGGGGATGTTGAAATTTTCGATAAAGGCAAGATAGATCTGAGTGAGAAGGCAACATTTGAGTGAAGTTATGTAATAAGAGTGTGATCCAAATGAATTTCTGGTACAGGAAAGCTCTAGTAGGAGGGAAGAGCCAGTGCAGGAGGAGGGCCTGATGCAGAATTATGCCTGGAATCTTTGGGGAATATCAAGTTCAGTTTGAACAAATGGGAAACTAAAAGGAGAATGAAGTAAGAGAAGTCAGTGGGAAGTAGGGAGAGAATGGGTGCAAACATTTAGGGCTTCTTAGGTACCTGCTACTGAGAGATAATATATTATCATGGCTGGAAGCGTAGACTCTGCAAAAAGACTTCCTGGCCTCAAATCATATACTACCATTATTAGCCAGAGAGTATGGGTCAAGAAAATGACCCTTTTGTGCTTTAGTTACTCCATTTGTAAAATTGTGATAATGCTGCCAACATAATAAGATTGTTCTTAGCTATTATTTTATACTAGAGACATAGGGAGTCATAGACTTTTTAGCAGAGCAGCAATATAATCTGACTTATTAAAAATTTACTCTGGTTCAAGTATTGATAATATGCAGTAGGAAGGAAGCATGAAAAAGTAAAACTAGGAACACTCAGGAAGCTATTACAATAATTCATGTGAGAGACAATTGAATATCTTGTGCTGATAGTGGGGGTATTGAGAAGTTTTAGATTTTAGACATATGTTGACGAAATGTAAACAGGAGTTAATGACTGATTGGATATGGAACTATGATAAACAAGAGTCAAGGAAAACTTCAGTATTTTTCACCTGAGCAACAGAAATGATGGGACCACCTGAAATGGAGAAGAGTGGTATAGAACAAAAAATGAGATATAAAGCCAGTAAGTTTTGAAAGTAGAAAATTTGAGCTTTCTATCACATACTGATTGGACAGTTGGATATAAATATTGAATAGACAGTTGGATTGTATGAGTGGAGAGGGAATAAGGCTTGAAATATAAATTCTTAAATGTCAGAATATTGATGATATTTAACCCATGAAACTATATGAATTCATGGAGTAAGTCGACATGCACACACATGCTATATATATATATATATATATATATGTAATTTCCTAAGGAGATATATACCCACACACTTTCTTGAGCATAATTGATGAACTGATGTGTTTTATAATATACACCTGGAAGAAAACCCTTAACAATATAGTGACTTCTGTTATGAATCAGTCATTAAATTATACAAGTTTCTTCCTGGGCAAACTTGTCTTGTGTATATTATTTGGCAAGTGGTAGATACTTGAAAAACAGAGAAAGCCAGTATCTATTTCTGAATCATGGCTTATAGCATGAAAGGATAAATTGAGTGAAGGGTCAGTAGAGCAGAGCTGAGCACAAGATCGCTCCTGCTGTGAACACAGACTTGCCATGGATGTCACATTCAGCTTCTTGAGTAGCTTCAAAGTGTCACTATGAGCCATCCTCACCATCAACTGAAAAAGACAGCCTCACAAATCAACCAGACCTCTAATGCTGAATTCCTAAGGAGGTGCATGAAAGTAGGTAAAGCTAGAAATTGTTTCTCGGTTTATTACAGAGAATCCGCTAAAGGATAAGCTGGGAGCACAATGTCAAGCAAAAAGATATAACTTAAGACACATTAGAATATTTCCACCTGGTAGATGAGAAGATAGAAAAAAACAGAGTTTATTTTGAGGACTGAGAAAATCTTTGCCTAGTGCAGCAAACCAATAACCAATGTAAATATAGGTCTAAAGGATTGATTGAGTTGTGAACAAATATAGTAGCACTAAAAGCTTAGAGATTTTCATAAAGGGTACTGAAAAAGGAAATACACCCCAGTCCTATTTAGTAAGTTCTTTATCTTGATGAACACATATCACTATTAAGAAATATAAATTATGGTTTCTTTATAACATTACTTAAATTGTGTGTTGGACTTCAGTAATAGAATTGCAATTATTTATTTTTATTCTGAAAAACTAGATTATAGATAAAATGATTTAAAAATTTATGCAATAGTTTGCAAAAAAAAAAGGGGGGGCATTCTAAATGCCAGAAGTGAAGAATGCACTGAGCACTAGACAGAGGTAAATAAGATGATACAGCAACAGTCCTGTGAAATTATTGAAATAGTGATGGTTTGAGTACTGTGCTTTCAGGCCTACAAAATTCCTATAGAGTAGATTCTGTCAAAGGCCTTTAGTATTAGTGGTAAGGGAACTAACTAAATCTGCCACCAGAGGAAATTAAGCTTGCCTTTGTCATAACTCTGTGTGGGGCAACAATTCTCACAAGAAATCAAAAGAGTAGCCCTGCAACTTTGATGTGTTTGAACATGAATTTACACTATGCTCATAATATGGGGATATCCTAAGCTGAGAAAGTAGCAATTAAAAAATGATCCTGGTGTCATGAAAATCCTAGGGAGTCTAGAAATCAAATGCAAAATTGCTCTGGAGGGACACATTGGTCCATGTAGGATTTATAAAGGAGAAAATCAAAAGAGGCCAGATTAAGATGAGCTCACAAGCTCAAAATCAGAAATTACAAAGTTCATAGTAAGTGAAAGTCATCAGTCACAAGCACCAGGAGAACTCAAGCTATTGGATTTAAAACCTCAAAGTAAAATCCAAGAGCATGAGATCACGGGATGACAGAAAAACTGCACACACATGTATACATACATATAGCCTAAATGTCTAAAAGGATTAAAGAGATAGCAGTGCCTTCTGCTTACATGCAGTAAGCTTGGGAAGACAGAACCTTAATTTAGCAGTGGGGAAATTTAAGAATGAAGTAAACCCATCCCCATAGAGCTTCCAGAAGCCATACTAATTGGTGACAGTAAACTCTGAAAGGTAAAGGAAGGTGACCTTTACAGCAGGTGGACTGGTTGAAAGTCTAATTGAGAAGAAATTATACCCAAGTATCCTCCCCCATTCCAAGCAGGCAGGAGATTGTAACTTCCCTACTTAAGAGAAGACTCAGAATTATACTCTAGAGTGTAAAATATAAATTTTCTTTCTTGGAGGAAAAGTTGAAGCTTGGGAGACGATCACATGAGGATTAAGGAACACCCAAGGGCTTTTTCTGCTATTTGGTATTCTAACTGGGACAAAGGTATTCACACTTAAGGCAGGAGACGGACATTATCTTCTCTACAATATATGGGAAGTCCAAGCAAATGAAAAAATAACTAAATAAAAAATATTATCACCAGGGATATCTACAATAAGTGCCAGCAAGATCAGTCTACAGTAAGGATAGAGAGGCCAAGTATTGCCACACACCTGTTAGTTGACCTTGCTTTTTAGTATCCCTATCTTATACATAAGATGCTTGATCAAGATCACCAGGAAAGAAAATAATATGAAAACAAACCAAAGCAACTTGAGAGAATCAGTTTATTTATGGGGAAGAAATACTACTATTATCCTTAAAGATATGAGAGAATACTGCATCCTTCAAAAGTCAGATGTAATATATCTTTATATTAATATATAATACATATATATGGCATAAATATATATATGTGTGTGTGTATATATATATATATATATATATATATATATATATACACACTTCTGATACAATGCTGAATAGAAAGCAGACAGTCTTGTTCCTGAGCTCAAGGGGAAAGTATTCGATCTTCCATCGTAAGGAAGATATTTGTTGTAGCCTTATCAAAGATGCTCTATATCAGGATAAGGATGTCTCTGTGGCAGCCAGGGGAGTGCTCCACTCAGAACTCTCTTCAAGAGAGAATCTGTGTTGGAAAGAGTAAAGTTACTTGAGAGCCTCCAATTGCCATAACTTAAGGATCTTCCAGAACATTTTATCAAACCACACTCTTCCCAGACTACTCCCAGCCAATGACTGAACATGGTTCAGGTACTTGAGCTATGATACATATTCCTGCCTAATATGTGATTCCTTAAATGGGACATCTTTGTCCTGAGGCTCTGATCATCCTGGCCAATACTTTGTCAGAGCTGCATCACAGGCTGAAGCTCTTTCTATCCTTCCTTTTCTTCTCTCCCTGCATTTAGGTTTGAGGGTCCATTTTTCTCTATGCTCCATTTTTCCACTACTGCTCCATTTTCCTCTATGCTCCCCAGTGTAGAATTCTATACCTAGTTAAATATCATTTAAAATGGAAACAAAATAAATATTTTATAACATGAAATATGAGATAATTATCTCCAGGAGATCCATACTGAAAAATGTTAAATGTTGTTCTTCAGACAAAAAGAAAGTAACAACCAAATGGAAATAGGGATCTACACAAAAGAATAAAGAGTACTTGGAATAAACATGGGTCAGAAAATAGACTCTGCTTAAATTATACTAATTTAGAGTTGTTTTTATGGTCCATCTTATTAATTACCTTAGTTAATTGTACTATGTACACTTGAGAGGAATATTTAAGCTTCAGTGGTAAGTTGTATTTGTCCTTTAGATGTCAGTTAGGTCAATTAGATCCACAGAACTTAAGTTGGTTGATAGTACTGATCAAATATCTGTATCTTTACTCATTTGTCTACACTTTCTCTATCAATTACTAAGAGAGTATTATTGAAATATTTAACATTTATTATGGATTTGTCTACTATTTTTAGCTTTGTCAATTTTTCTTCAAGTATCTTATAGCTCTGTTAGTGGGTAAACACTTAGGATTGTTAGATCTTCTTGAATAATTGATCCTCCTTTAATTATAAAATACCCTTTTTAACTCTGGTAATACATTTGACTTGAAATCTACCTTGTCAGGTATTATTATAGCCACTACAGCCTACTTTAGCTTAGTGTTTTCATAGTATGTAATTTTCAACATTTTAGTTTCAGCCACTATGTCTTTTTTTTTTAATGTGTTTCTTATAAGCAACATATAATGTGGTCTTACTTCATCATCTGGTCTGAAAATCCTTGCCTTTTCATGAAGAATCTTAATTCAAACATATAAAATTAATAATGGATTTGTCTGGGTTAAGACTCCTGTCTTGGTATTTGGTTTTAATTTATCCCATTTGTTTTTGTTTTTGATTTTTTTTTTGTTCATCCTCTTGAACAATTTTATACAAGTTTCCTGGTTAAATATTTTATTCTTCTTCATTAACAATCTTGCCTCTTATTTTCCTGGCAATACCTTTTTTTTAAAAAAAAATTTAATTTTTTATACAATTTTTAAAAGTTACTTTCCATTTACAGTTATTACAAAATATTGGCTATATTCCCCGTGTTGTACAATACCTCTTTCATCCTATCTTACACCCAATAGTTTGTACCTCCCACTCCCCTACCCCTACATTACCCTTCACCTCTCCCACTGGTAACCACTAGTTTATTCTCTTTATCTCTGAGTCTGCTTATTTTTTTAATATTCACCAGTTTGTTGTATCTTTTAGATTCCACATATAAGTCATCTCATACCATATTTGTCTCTCTGTCTCACTTGTTTTACTTAGCATAATGCTCTCCAAGTCCACCCATGTTGCTGCAAATGACAAAATTCTGATCATTTTTATGGCTCAGTAGTATTCCATTGTGTGTATATATATATACCATATCTTCTTTATCCATTCATCTGTTGATGGACACTTGGCTGCTACCATATCTTGGCAATTGTAAATAATGCTGCTATGAACATTGGGGTACATGTATCTCTTCAAATTAGTGTTTTTGTTTTTATTTCTTTGGTTTTTGTCCTCTGCCTATTTGTGGTGAGTGTACCCTTTATTGACTTATTATCTATATATTTTTGAGTTTGCTATGCTAGAGATATTAATACATAATAATATGATATTTCATAATCATTTTACAAAACATCAAACCATATCACAGTAAAATATATTTACTTCCCTTCAAATATTTGTGGACATCTTATATTTTACTTCCTTCTGTATTATAAACCCTCTAACATATTTTACTCTAATGAGTCACTAGGTTTTTAACAATTTAAAAAATATAAAAATACAAATACTAAAACAATGATGTTCTGTTATTTCCCTAGAGATGTTCTTTTTCTGGGTCTTCATCACATATATAAATCTGGCTTTTTATCTGTTTTCCATTCCACTTGAAGAATTTAGTTTAACCATTTATTATAGTGCATTCACTAGATGCAAATACTTTCAGGCTTTGTCTGGAAATGTCCTTTAAAATCCATTAAAATTTAAGCAATATTTTTACTGAATATAAAATTGTAGCTAAAAATTAGTATTTATTTTCTATTTATTTATGTTTTATTTTTTATTTATTTATGTTTTCCCTGATGGGATGTTGACATCATTAGTCACTCATTTTGTTGTTCTACTATATGTAATGAGTATTTTTAGCCTTGTCCCTTAAGATTTATCCTTTTTTGGTTTTAAATAATTAATTTATAACATGCTGGGTGTGGTTTCCTTTGTATATTATTTGCTTGGAGTTTTGCTGAATTTCTTGCACATATACAATAATATCTTTCATCAATCTGGAAATCCCCAACTCTTTATTTCTTCAAAAAGTTCTTCTGGTTTATCCTATCTTTCCTCTCCTTCTTGGATACTAGTTACATACAAGTTTTTCATTTGCTGATGTAACACATATCAGCCATGCTCTATTCTTCTTTGTTTCTCACTCTTTTTTCTCTTTCTGTTCCACTTTGACTAGTTATTTTCAACCTGTCTTCAAGTTTTCTGGCCTTCCTATTTCAAATCCAGTCTGAAGTTAAGGCTATCTAGTGGAAAATATTCAAAATGAAACACAGAGAGGAAAGAATAAGGCAGCACAGAAAGGAGCATTATAGACAAGTGCAAAGTGGTGAAAAAGTTTAACCTGCATACAATTTGATTTATAGGGGAAAAGGAGAGAAGAAAATGGAGTAGAAGTAATATCTGAAGATATATTCACCATGAATTTTCTAAAACTGAAGAAAGATACCAAAACACAGATTCATAAAGCATTGTGAACACCAAGTAGTATAAATGAAAATAAAATGACATCTATAAACATCGTAGTAAAATATTTGGGAAAAACAGGGAAAATATTCAAGAAAACAATTTTTTAAAGACAGTATTTTAAATTAAGAACCAGTAGAACTGACATCTGACTTCTCAGCAAAATCAGTGGAATCCAGAAGACAGTGGAATTATATCATTAAAGCAGTGCAATAAATATAAAATTCTACAAGTAGTAATCTTCAAAAATTAAGATATTTTATAATACTTTAAAACAAACAAAAATAAAAGTAATATTTCATCAGCATTCCTATACTACAACACAATTCTGTAGAGTGAAGGAAAAATGATCCCAGTCAGATATGGGGATTAAGGGGAAAAAAGTGTACTTGACAAGGAATTGAATGTCAGGGTAGACAAGTTTGAAATTTTTAAATTAATGTGCCAAGTAGATGAATGGATTGATAAAATGAATTTAAAGCAGACAAAGATAAATTAACAGAGAACTAATATACAAAGAAGATAGCTGTATAAAGGGAATAGAAACAATTATTCTACCACTTTATATTTTTAACTATCCCAACTTTAAAAAGTGATGAGATTATGTGAATTGAAAGGGACCATTTGTTTTCAGGGAAGTGAAATGTTGAGGAGCAATGTCCAGGCTGCCAGTATATTGTTCCAGGGAAAGTTAATGAAAAGTGAAGCAGGTTGAAACCAATCTTATTTTTTTGGTTTTTTGTTTAATTAAAGTGCATTTTAAATAGTTGATCATAAACAAGGGGAAGGGAAGCACAATAGCAAAATAAAAGCAAAACTATCATAGCTTTCTGAAAATCTTCTTCAAAATATTTCTGGTTTAGTACCTTCTGATTTACTCATATCCAAGATGAGAGATGGGTCTCAAAATTTCAAGTATGTTTTCTTAAGTCCATTAGTGTCCATTTATTGGATTCTGTTGAAATGTGACACTAGTATTGCCCACCCTTACTTAATTGCACTCTCCATAACTACCAGCTGATCTACTTGACAATCTAAAATTGTCATCATTCTTACGATACTAAAGTTTTGACTGCATTTATCTCTACATTCAGTATTTCTCAGGTGGATCAACCTCCCAGAATGCAATGTTACATTATTGGCCCCTCTCACTCACATCCTGTCTTGTTTCTTAAAGTGTCACCACACAGGGACATAAAATAAAAGAGCTACTAATAAAGGATAGGTACAAAATCCATTTTTGAAGAAAAGTGTGGCTGCCATACAGCAGCAATTGCAAGAGAGGTGTGGCTATTTGGGTTTGTAACCAGCTTGAAGGCAGTAGAAAAGCTTTTTTTTTTTCAAGCAGCAAAATTTCTGTATAGATTAATTAGTCAATTGTATCCTTTATTTATTGCCTATAAAATGTATTTATCTATGAAACCTTGAAAAACTGTTTAACACTTTTCATTATATCTGTGCCTTTGTGTGCCTTAATTTATCATTTTTCAAGTGTATTTAAAATATGTCTTTTATCTCATTTGATTCTTACTCAATGCTCTGAGATAAACTAAGTGTTACTAGCCACATTTTAAACATAAAGAAACTAGAGACTAGTGAGGTTTTAATAGCTTGCCCTGGTGAAAGAAAGAAAACGGGATTGCAGAGGTTGTTGTCATTTCTATTGGGTTGGCCAAAAAGTTCATTTGGGCTTTTCTGAAACATCTACTCCTGCCTCTCTGTCTTAAGAATAAAATGAGGCCAACTGCTTTTTTTGAAACATATTTGGATAAAATATAGATCCAGTTTTTAAAGTCTATACTTCTAATTGCATCTATTGATATTGTCATTTAATTTGCTTTTAGTAGGCTACAGTTTGAATATATGGGAGACTTTTTGTGTATTCTTATGTTTCGATTATTTCCCCCAGGATTCCTTCCTTCCAGGGTATGATCTTATTTAATCAAAGAGAAATAGTCCATCATCTCAGTACTTAACCCTAATATAATGTGCATCCTCAGCAAACAATATATAAAACATGATGCCAATATAATACATACTGGTTTCTATCATGAGAATAATGTTATGGAAAAGTAGCAATGGCAATGTTTTACTGAGTGCTTACTATGTGTCAGAATATTTCTCTGTCTTTTACATACATTAGATCATTTAATTCTAAAAAAAAAGAGCAAAATAAATTAGAAAGGTATTATTGATTGGTATCCATCCTCTAGAGATGAGGAGTCATTGGGAGGAAAGCAAATAATTTGCCCAAGGTCATCCAGCTAGTAAGGACAAGGTTAGGATCAAAGCCTAGGCAGTCTGGTCCCTGCTCCTCTACCTTCACACTCATCCACATTTCCATGTCCAGCTCCCAAATCTGCTTCTCCCCAACTTGTCTTATAAGCAGATTGAAAAGGAATTCCTTGATACGCCTATAAAACTCAGCAGTTTCCTCTAGGTTGCAACAAGATGTGTTGTATTTCCTGTTTTTGGCTTCATCGCACTAAGCTCCTTGACCTTATTTATACTTTGCAACCCAAGCACATCCCTAGGTAAGAATTCTTACTCAATAAACTATGGTTGAATAATAAATGATAGGATGAACACATTATCAAATTTTATTGAACACCTGCTATGTATTGGGCATGATCTAGATACAGTGAAAGCAGCATTAAACAAAAAACTAGCAAAATATTTTGTTGCCATGGAGATTATAATTGTTTCAAAGGTCTTAAACAGCTTCATATGATCCTGAAAGACTAAATCCTATTTCAAATTAGTTGAGTTTCCTGGCATCTGAGGCTGAAATAGACAATATTTACTAATTTCAAAATGATGCAAATGTCAGTTCATTTAATTTTTTTAAAAGTCTAAACCTGTGAACCAAGCTTGTCAAGATGGTGCAACATAAGTCTTTCTCCATACAGTTTAATTAGACTTTGTTAAGTTGAGTCATTTGTGCTTTTACTTACCACTTTTTTTAATCCCACATTAAATAGGGCTACTCTGCTGTCCTTATCTACTTTTTCTTTCTGTATTTTGTTTCCACTCTGTATAAACACCTAGTCTTTGACTATTTCAATTCAATCATAAATTTAGTTTAAAAAAATCTTCTTCTGCATGATCAAACCTATTTGAAGTGCAGGAATCAGAAATCATCCTGGTCGATCTTATAGTTTTTGTCAGAACTGAATTTACCTCTGAGAAGGGAGCTAAGTGATTCATTGAAATATTGTAGAGTTGTCTCCTAAAAACCTCAGTATACTTGTGTGATTCAACTCATCACAAAAATCATCTATTATTTAAAAAATATATGTACTTACCAAAGGAAATAATTTATTATATCATCTCTGAATAGATAAGTTCAGTTTTTACTACCTTTAATATCACTTGTATATATATGAACGTTTGCTAATTTATTTATAAAAATACATTTTAAAAAATGCTTTAATTTTTCTATGCTTTGTCATTTTACGTTCTATAGCAATAGGGTGCTACAAACTACGAGCCAAATTATGTGTCCGAATTTACTTAGCGTTTGTGTACTTTCTGTGATACCTTGTGTGTTCTTTCTTTTTAAAGTTATCTGGTTGATTCCCGTTGGTGTGTTGAAAGACTTACCATTTCTCAACCATATAATTTTAGGCCTTTTACTTAATATCGTAATGGCTTATTCCCTACTACCACCACTAATGTAGAGATAATAATACTTGCCTCAAAAGGTTATGGAAAATGTCATCATATTAAACAACTAAATGTGTGAAGTATTGCCTAACATGTAGTTAAGTATTTATTAAATCTAGTTTTATTTTCATATCCTGATTTCATTCATTCATTCATGAAATCTTTTTGGATAACTTTTCATGCCAAGAACTGCATAATGGTTGGAAATTTTAAAAATACATATATATATAATAAAGCATTCTCTACTTCATGGTGCTCCCTGGGTATCATAGGCGTTTAAGATGATGACACAATACAATATGCTGAATGTCAGAAGTGGAATTATCTGCAGTCCCAAAGTAGGCCATTCCATGTGTATGGGCACACAAAGAAGGGGCATTGATCCCAGTTAGAGAACTAGAGGGAAAGGAAGGAGAGGAATTGGGATTGGTAGGAAAGAACAAGAAAAGCAGGTACGTAGGATGAAAATGTGGTGACCACTAAAATCGCTGATGTAAATAGAGAAATCTAGAAAGCAGTTGAGATACATGTCAGAATCTAGAGAATTATTCTAAGCATGAAGTATACTTGGAGATGTAATCAACATCTAGAGTGAATAATAGCATCAGGGGAGGAGGGCAAGTAGAGTGAAACAGCCAGTTAGTGGCTAGCGAAGGGAAAGCTAGGGAACCCTAGCCTTTAAGGAGCATGGAGAGGAACTCTTGAAGAGTGAGAGGAGGCAGCCAGAGCTGTCTCAAAACTACATGATGGGGCTTCCCTGGTGGCACAGTGGTTGAGAGTCTGCCTACGAATGCTGGGGACAGGGGTTTGTGCCCCGGTCTGGGAAGATCCCACATGCCGCGGAGCGGCTGCGCCCGTGAGCCATGGCCGCTGAGCCTGCGTGTCCGGAGCCTGTGTCCGCAATGGGAGAGGCCACAACAGTGAGAGGCCTGCGTACTGCAAAACAAAAAACAAAAAAAACAAAACAAAAAAACTACAAGATGGGTATAAAGTTTCCAAATACATAAGAACTGAGGAGCAAAAAATTTTGCAGAAAGGTCAGTTGATTTATATAAGGATTGAAAACCTTTTCAGATTTAGAATTAGAAGTTCCCCAGAGACTTCATTTTTTTTAGTAGTAATTTTTAAAAATTTTATTGGAGTATAGTTAATTTACAGTGTTGTGTTGGTTTCAGGTATACAGCAGATTGATTCAGTTATACGTATGTTCATTCTTTTTCAAATTCTTCTCTCATATAGGTTATCACAAAATATTGAGTAGAGTTCCTTGTGCTATACAGGAGGTCCTTGTTAGTTATCTATTTTATATTTAGTAGTGTGTGTATGATAATCCCAAGCTCCTGATTTATCCCCCCCCCCCATTTTTCCTCTTTGGTAAACATAAGTCTGTTTTCAATATCTGTAAGTCTGTTTCTGCTTTGTAAATAAGTTATTTTGTGTCATTTTTTAAAGATTAGATTCCTTATATAAGTGATATCACATGATATTCGTCTTTGTCTGACATACTTCACTTAGTATGATAATCTCTAGGTCCATCCATGTTGCTGCAAATGGCATTATTTTGTTCCTTTTTATAGCTGAGCAATATTCCATTGCATACATGTACCACATCTTCTTTATCCATTCCTCTGTCAATGGACATTTAAGTTGCTTCCCTGTCTTGACTAGTGTAAATAGTGCTGCAACGAACACTGAGGTGCATGTATCTTTTCGAATTATGGTTTTCTCCAGATATATGCCCAAGAGTGGGATTGCTGGCTCACACATTAGTTCTATTTTTAGTTTTTTAAGGAACTTCCATACTGTTCTCCATAGTAGTTGTACCAACTTACATTCCCACCAACAATGTAGGAGGATTCCCTTTTCTCCACACCCTCTTCAGCATTTATTGTTTGTAGACTTTTTGGTGATGGCCATTGATTTTACATTTCTCTGATAATTAGTGATGTTGATCATCTTTTCATGTACTTTTTGGCCATCTATATGTCTTCTTTCGAGAAATTCCATAATGATGAATATAAAAGCATCAAATCTCTTTGGACAAAAAAGTGTAGAGACTGTGAATGGCCTGTGTAGTGGAAAATACAAAACAGTGGAGGAAAGTGTAAGATATGGCATTCACAAAAACTGATCTAATTATATGCATAGAAGGATGGTTTATTATTGCCAAGTAAAGGACCTGACAATTATCATCCTGTTTTTCTTTCTTTTTATCCTCTCTCCAGAGACTTTAAAATTTGAAAATTTCAGTAAGATTATTTTCTAGATTATTTCAGTAGAGTAAATGTAAACTACTCTCTCAAAACACAAGATAAAAAGAGAACATATAGGTAAATTTTTCCATTTGGATTATCAGTCAATATTATCACTAAATATTGACCACATGCAATTTAAAAGCCTGTTTCTATATTTTTTCTATTTAATGTTTCTAAATATGAATATGTAAATTGTAAATGTAAATTTTTAAAAATTGTTATTAAATCTAAATATTTTCTGAAAAGTGAAGATATTCCTTTTAAGTTCTTTGCTCAAACTCTCCTATTTGATAAATTCTCTAGTTGGATTTTAATGGAATTTTTCTTCCAAATTGTGCATTTTTCCTATATAAAATTCAGGTCATTATCATTCATTTCTGCATTAAATTTCTTAATCTTTGAAAATTTTTTCATTTAAAAATTAATAACCTATATTCTGTATAAAATTCATATTCAATTTTTCAGAATAAAGAAAAAATTGAGTATTAGGACTTCAAATTGTAAAAATTTACATATACATTTTAAAATGTTTATCTTTGCTATGATTTTTTCACAATCTATTGTTTTTTTCTTTACATGTACCCACTTACTTCCTGACCTAGTAAGGCAGCTATTCTATTTCATATACAAATGAAGAGAGGAAGGACGAGCAAATCTGAAATGTTAATTGTATGTGCTTTAAAAAGTCAAACAAAAACCCTTAAATGATCTTGGTGCTTAGACTATAAATTCAGTGACCCTATTTTGGTCTTTTTGGTGGTTAGTTTCTTAAAGTCTGAATATCATGTATGCTGAGTTGATAGTTATGGATTTTTTAAAAATCATAAACCACTCAGGTGATTGTGGGCTTCTATACTTTTTCTGCACCTATTATTCCTATATTCTACCCTGTCTTAATTTTTTTTTAAGTTATAAAAGGAATTCTTTGTATCATCTTTTTGTATTCTCTCTCCCACGTCTGCCTCTAACTGTAACCCATTCTCTCTCTATTATCACTTAATTTTAGCCTCTAATTATGTCCCTGCTGTCTTTTTATTTCTCCCTCTTTGTCCATATTAGCCCTTTGAACCATAACTTTCTGAGAAAATGGAAATGCCCTCCATCTGCACTGTTCAATATGGTAATGAGTAGCCATGTGTAAATACTGAGCACCTGAAATGAGGCTAGCAAGTCTGAGGAAGTGAATTTTTAATTTTATTTAATTTTAATTAATTGAAATTTGAATAACTTCACATGGCTAATGGTTACCATATAGGACAGTGCAGCTTTATACCCCTTATTCGTTCTCATTTTCTCATTCTTTCTCCTCTGCCTTGGTATATATTTCTTCTTTGTCTCTGTCTCTAATTCTAACTGTAGTTATTTTTTTTTTTCAGAACTTAGGGTCACTTGCTTAACCCAAATGAAAGGCAGAAGCTATACTTCAAGTGCAACCACAAGGCAATGATCCTGTTCATAACATTAACTCCTCTTCCAGCACCTCCAGGGGCTGCTGACTGGAGCTGTTTGAATCTTTTGCTGGTTCAGTTGTGATAAACTCTGAGGGGGTTTATCATACACTACTTTTTTTTTTGGTTATTGTTCTTGAACTCCACAAAAATCAGAAGCCATTAGGACACTTTCAAGTTTATGATTCTTGAAGTGAGTTGAAGGCAAGGAAATGTTGCAAACGACTTTAAGCTTGAACAATGTAGGCCTTTACTCTCATGATCTTTTACTCTTTCCAACATTGTTCCTCGCATTATTTGCCCTAACTCACTTATCGATCTTATACATTTTGCATCTTCTTTCAGATACTACTCTATTAAAATACATCTTCAGTCTATTCTTTCAATACTTAAGCCATGTCCAAAATTTGATATATCCCATATTTTAGAGATCAGGTGAAGCCTCAACTGAAGCAAAGACCATTCAGTTTTAACTTTTACAGCATTATTTCTAAAACCACTGTATTATAAAGCTGTTTACTTTTCAAATTCTTAGATCCATGGGAAATTTTATTTTTGCTTATATACATTGTAGGATTTACTGCTTCGTTTAAGAAAAGTTAACTTACTAATCAGGAAAATGAATCAAAAGCCTTTAAGTATTTTGTATAACACTAGTAAGAACAGGCTAAGGATTTTTTAAAAGGGCTGGCTAAGCTTGGTCCCAGAAAACTTGTGAGCACATTACAATTGCATGTTAAATTGTAATCTCTCAGTAAACTGATTCTGTCATTTTAAATTGTGTGAATCTGTGCCTTCCTAATGATTTTATTTTTCTTTGTGATAGAATGCCTCCTTTTCCCTTTCTGTCACATATACATGTGCAGACACACACACAAAGGTTTTCAAATTCTTGTGCTGGATTTGAAAAGCTCTGAAAGCCAACCAAACTAGTTTCACTCCCTTTGAAATAAAATAAGCAACCTGTCATTTACTGAGTTTAAAGCACTATTCCAAAAATATGTTCAATAAAATTTATATGTTTTAAAGTTTAACTTCGGATTTTTTTCTTTTTGTTTTGTTGCTTTTTACAAATGGAGACATTCATATTTCATGGCTATTTTTTTGGAAGAATTTTCAGAAACATTTTAAAGAAGAAACTTTAAATTTAATTCAAAATTAATTTATTTATACATTCACGTTTATAGACAAGTTTTAAGATTCCTGAGAAGCCCCAGTTTCCCAAACAATACTAACGCATTTATTTTCACCACAAAATGAAATCGATCCAAAAAAATGACTTTTATGATTCTATAAAACCAATGCTTATCATCTTACCAACAATGACCAAAACTATATTTGCCTCTGAGAGGTGGGATAGGGAGGGTGGGAGGGAGGTGCAAGAGGGAGAAGATATAGGGATATATGTATATGTATAGCTGATTCACTTTGTTATACAGCAGAAACTAACACACCATTGTAAAGCAATCATACTCCAATAAAGATGTTAAAAATAATAAAAGCTAAAGTGATATACACAGTGTTTCACTGCTCCAACTTCAGGTAAATAAGAATGACAATAAAATACAGTGTGTGACAGGATGAAGTCAGGTAACAGGAATCCAGTAGATCTTACTGAAGTCACCATTCATCCTGCTTATACAGGTAACAAAGCTTGGCTGACATGCAGGTGATAGATGGCTGGCTCTATCCACTCACTGAGTGGAACATGTAGATGAATAATCGTGATTCAGATCTGTGCCTTAGTTATTCAACAAGTTACTCTGTATAGTGATTTTGGGGGGTATCTTGTGGGTATCACAAGAATAAACACAAAAGTAAAATCTGCCAATATTAAATATGTAAATTCTAATTTTTTCTTATCTGGACTATTGTCTCCTGTAAATAAGAAAATTTAAAAACAGTCAGTGTTGGCTAAGAGAGTTTCATATATACTGTATCCATACTTTTTGTGCTCTTACTGTTGTTTTAAGATTTTTCTTGTTTCTGTTAACTCAGGCCAATTAAAGCAATTCCTTTTGTGGGCATTTGGGTCATTGTTTTCAAGTTTATTGATTCAATCGCATTCTATAAATATTTGTGAAAAATCACTTCTTGTCATACTCCATGCCAGATGCTGGCAAAATAAAGATAAATGAGGCACAATTACTATGGTGAAGGAAGTAACTAGATACCATAGTAGATGATGGAGTTCTACAACTTGAGTATGGAAGAGGGCTGCAGTCTGTAGTACCTTATTACCCACAGAATTATGAAGACAGAACACATCAGTGTGGAGATTTTGGTGTGTATATTAGATGTCACCTCCAGAAAGAATTGCAGTCTTTTTTTCCAGTTTGCCTGGTGCTATTAAGAAAGTACAGATCCACTGAATTCTGAATACTAATCTTGTGACAAGTACTTTCAAATGTATGACAACTATAGGTTTCATGTTGTGGACAGCTTGGCTACAAAACACTAAATAAATGGAGAGCCTAAGTATAGTGACACTAGGTGGGAACACTTAGGCTTTCCTGAGAGTAGAGTAATGAGTATCCACACAGATCTGCATTGCTATCAAGGAGCAAGGCTAACAGTTTCATTGATGTCACTCCCCACTCCTTGATTGCAAGTCTGTTAATTAAAACAGTGTAGGCTGTCTTGGACACATCATGTGCTATGTAAGATATTAAGTTTCAATTCCTTGTCCCATAAAGTTGACAAGTTCTTATATTATACCATAAAAAATCCTCTGTCTCTAGCAGAAACCAATCAACATATAGGAAAGAGAAGATACTTAATATTATAAAAAGAATGTAAAGTTAAAGGCAATGTAGTAAAGAATTATTGGCAAACAGTTGCTATTTGTGTTGATCTTTCCTTTCTTTCCAAGTTTTGATTTTAGATTTTAAGGATTTTTAGGTTAGCAACATCATATCTAGGTTTTCTCATATTTTTGTATATCAGCAAGATTTCACACTTCTTGATATGTTATGATTTTAGACGTTTGTGCTTTAAGAGTCCCCCCAAAATGTATCTTGGGTATTGAAATTCACAGAACAGGGACCATGTCTTATTTTTTTTTGTATCCCTCACACATTGCTTTGTAAATAACTATTTATTTACTAAGATATAGGGTTTACTAAATAATATCTGAATGACAAGTCAAAAATAAGTAGTTTTTTTTCTAATTTGTCCAGGCACTTAGGAAAAATTCTCGCTAACAATTTATAGCATAACACCAAATGTAACACGTAGGGAACATAATGCATATTTAAATGCTATGTAAGCGGGATTAGACATGAATTATCTGTGGAAAGATCATGTTTTCCTTAATTTACAATCCCTAGGTACATATTATTTATTATATGTGAAACAGTGTTCTAACACACTGTTTTTCCAAATAGTCTGAGACTTGGTAGGTAAATTAAATTTCACTGGTGCTACTTTCACTGGCCTAAGTCATTCCTAGTGGTGGCTCACACTCCTGTTTCTTGAATTCAATGCTGCCCACAACCTGGGGTTACGCTTTTGTTATTTGATAAAGCAATGACCATGTTATTGAGGAATAAACATCTAAGTCCCTAAAATAAGCTCATATTTTTCTCCACTTACCCCAAACATAACTACCGTGTAATATAATAGATGCTGAAGAACTGAACATTTCCCACTGACCCTTGCTAAACACTAGACCCAACTATTCCTCACTACCCCTCTTTTTTAAAATTAATTTTTTATACTGGAGTATAGTTGATTTACAATGTTGCATTAGTCTCAGGTGTATACCTATTCAGTTATACAAATACATATATCCATTCTTTTTCAGATTCTTTTCCCATATAGGTTATTACAGAATATTGAGTAGAGTTCCCTGTGCTATACAGGAGGTCCTTGTTGGTTATCTATTTTATATATAGTAGTGTGTATATGTTAATCCCAAACTCCTAATTTATCCCTACCCCACCACGTTTCTCCTTTGGTAAGCATAAGTTTTCAAAGCCTGTGAGTCTGTTTCTGTTTTGTAAATAAGTTAATTTGTATCATTTTTTAAGATTCCACATATAAGTGATATCATATGATATTTGTCTTTATCTGACTGACTTCACTTAATATGATAATCTCTAGGTCCATCCATGTTGCTGCAAATGGCATAATTTTGTTCTATTCTATGGCTAATATTCCATTGTATATATATACCACATCTTTATCCATTCCTCTGTCAGTGGACATTTAAGTTGCTTCCATGTCTTGACTATTGTAAATAGTGCTGCAGTGAACACTGGGGTGCATGTATCTTTTCGAATTATGGTTTTCTCCAGATATATGCCCAGGAGTGGGATTGCTGGCTCACATGTTAGTTCTATTTTTAGTCTTTTAAGGAACTTCCATACTGTTCTCCATAGTGGTTGTACCAATTTACATTCCCACCAACAGTATAGGAGGATTCCCTTTTCTCCACACCCTCTCCAGCATTTATTTTTTGTTTGTAGAACTTTTGATGATGGCCATTCTGACCGGTGTGAGGTGATACCTCATTGTAGTTTTCATTTGACCACTCCTCTTGTTATACCCAAGTTGACTCACCAACAGAGGCTAAGCCTGGCTTCAGACATAATGTCTTTATATATGATCCTGTATTTGTCATAACCACATACAAATACTCAGAACAAACAAATCTGACTGATCATCTTCAATCTAAGGTATATAGATTTGGCTGAGAATCAGAGCATGGCCAAGGAAGACAGAAGGAGAAACCAGAAAGTAGTTAGCTGAAATACAGGGCAAAGCTGATGAAATTGGAAACTTGAATTTATGTGGTTTTCAAGGTCACATATAATCTTTATCAAAATTGTCTATATTGGTTGCTGAGAAGTTATTAACAAAGATTGAAATCAGATATATATATATATTAATCTATATTTATCCCCTTTTCTATAAGTTATTTACATGTTAAAATGACCAAAAATTTTTGTTATATAAAGGAATGATCAGGGTTGAATCTGGAAACAATTTTAACTTTTATCTTTTGCACTCTCCTATATAGTAATATACACATATGTATATCTTTATTTTACTGTGTATATGTTTATATACATATATGTACATATATAAAATATATCCATATGTGTGTCTATACACACACACATATATGCAAAGATGCACATTTTCTAGAAATATATCCCAAAATTTCTATCCCTGTGCTTCTCCTAAGTGTATAGTACCCCAAGTTAGTTTTCTTTGACTCTTAGAAGCATGTAATCTGTTGGAAGAGAAGATATTGCATTAATGAGTAATTTTTATCTTTAAATGTATAACTTCCTATGGATACTTACATTTGTATACTCAAAAATAGTTCAAGTCAACAAAACCCAGTAGCAAAAACTACAGTTGATGGCCAGATCTTGTTCCGTAATACCATTCTCCAAAATGCAACCAGTACTCTTTGGAGAAATGGCTGTTTCTAGGACTGGGACAGAAAATGTGTATGATGATTGTAGAGTATTTTGTAGTGCCAGAGAGTAAGGAAGTGACACACACACACACACACACACACACACAATGATGAAGAAATACAAAAATGATACAGGGGCCAGCCAAAAGACCTGGCACAATTTGAGAAACAAAATAGAATACTTTTAGATTATAAGGTATAAAATATCCATGCATTCATGTTGATATAAAGAAATGGTTGAATAAATGAGGAATAATAGACAAATTTCCTGCACAGAAGAATTTAAAACCATTTATGTAGATATGCTACCCTTCAGAAGGTACAGATTAACTCCCCACAGCTTAAGTGTGAGCTGTGCATAGTGACTGTTTTCAGGAGTACAGTATGGAAAGGGAAGAAAGTTACTTGACAGTGGAGAAACCTAATAAACACTACCTCAAGTTACATGAACAAGGTTAGCATCAAAAATGGTGTCATATTGACAGTATATACTCATGAAGCAATGTGCTAAGGATGGCATTTTACTTCTGAGATCTTCCTCCAAAAAATACACAACCCCAGTCTAATCATGAGACAAAAGTCAGACAAATCCCAATTGAGAGACATTCTACAAAATGGTGAACAGTAATCAAAACTGTTAAGATCATCAAAACCAAGGAATGTCTGAGAAACTGTCATAGACAAGAGGAGTCTAAAGAAACAACACTATTAGATGCAAGATGGTATCCTGGATGAAATCCTGAAACTGAAATGGGGCATTAAGAAAAAAATGAGGAAATCATAATAAAGCATGAACTTCAGTTAATAAAATATATCAATATTAATTGTGACAAATGTATCATACTAATATAAGATTTTAATAATATGGGGGACTGGGCATGGGGTATATGGGAACTCTTTATCTTCACGATAATTCTGTAAATCTAAAATTGTTCTAAGTTTATTAACACAAATAACTCAATTTACCAGAAAAATTATATTTATATCAGTCCTTAAAGCACATTTTTGTGTATATGTATTAGTTCATAATATTATTTGCTTTCACCCACTATTCCATATCCCTTGGGGTATAGTATGCTTTTCTTCTGCACAGATTAGGGATTTGCCTTTGACTTGGTTTGTTCAATGATCTGGAAGTGGTTTTGGTTCTTGTGTGGTTTGGCTTGAACTCTTTTACTCCTGGGTCGACCATGAAAGTAATATCCCTGGGTAGTGCTTGCCCACGGAGAATGCGAACACATGTGGAATATATCTGAACCCTACTCAAATCCCAGAGCCAAGTTGAGCTCACTGAAATATGATGCAGTGTCACCCAGTTGTTAAACAGACCATGAGTAGAAGAATAAATGCTTGCTAGATAGGCCACTGAATTTTCTGGTGGCCTGTTAGTTTATTGCAACAATAACAGAATAATTTAGTGTGTAACACAAATCTTCATGGAGATGACCGTTGCTCTTTGCTGTAATGTATGTGCATCCCTATTAATTGTGTGTGTGTGTGTTCAGTATGAGCACAAGTCAAATTTCTAAAAAACTTGTTCTACTGGGAAAATGCCAGCTAAGTGTATAATACTATTATAACTAGTATTCAATAAATCAGTAAAACCATATGTAACTGACATACTTTGATTATAGTCTTTTATTTAGGAAATAATTTTAGTTCATCATAGTTACGTGGTTTTTTTATTCAAGATTTTGTGAAGCAGACCCAGTCCAATTTCACAGTCATGCCATTTGTAAAATGGTGTAATCCAGTGAATTATGAATGTTGGAATGGACTCATATATTAGGGGCTCTCTCTCTCTGTGACTATTGAAATGTATTTTGCTGATATAAGTGATAATTGTTTAAAAAGAAATTTAACAGCATCAGCAGTAAATGAAGTACTATTTGAATATATGTATATGTCTTGATTTTTTAAATACATGGTGCATACTCACGATATGTTTTTGTGCATATATAACGTCATGCATTTAACACACAGAGATATATAAAATCTCATGTACGCCTCCCTCCAAATATGTATAAATGAGTAAATACCTAGGCAGTGAGCTAGATGGCGATATAGCATATAAAAATGTAATTTTACTTTAGAATCCATGGATTATGACCCCATAGGTCTAGGTCTTGAGAAACTCTAGCAACAATAGTCTGTATGAAATGCATTAAGTATTATTTTTCTCTTATTGAATAGAATTTAATTGTAAATATATGGAATATAATCTTCCTGAGTCACATAAAAATGGCACTGATAGTAAAGGAAAAAGTTTTAGCAAAGAGTATTTCTGTTATGCTCCTTATATGTTGAAACATTTTTCATAAGAGTTTATATAGTTAAATACTGAACTATCAAAATGTGTTATTTTTGGCAATGTGCTTTGCTGACGAGATAAGCATATGTTTATTGTTTTAATTTATATATTTCACTTTTTATTTTTACAAGCTTCTTTCTTTGAATAATGAAAAATATTGGGGGCATAATATTTAACTTAATATATGATATTACGTTGAATGGCAAGTAAAGTGTTTAAAAGTTTTTCTTACTGTGGTTATTATATTAGCCATAATTTCAGGTTTCAGGGCCAAAAGAAGGATATCCTAAAAAGCACAGAATGTTTCATAGCTTTCCATCCTTCTTAACCTTCTACATTGTCCTCCTGGTAACACATCACATGTCAGGAGATCATTAGGCAAATGCAGATAGTTGGCAATTTTGATTAAACGTGAAAAAAACTATTTTGTAAAGAAATAAAAACATGTATCATAGTGGACTAAGTGTCCCTAATAACTGTGAGTAGGTTGACACATATAGTAACTAGAAAATGACTCTAAAATAAGACATTCTGTACACACACAGACACACACCCATAATTCCATTGATTTTTAAGTTACATGTAGCATCCTGAAGGAAAACTAACAAGAATAGTAAGTCAATACTTTTACAAAGGTCTGAAAATTTAAGGGACAAACTTAACAGTAATATCCAACATCAAATGTATGTGTGCAAAGCATTTCCTGAACAGAAAGGAAAGAAAAGGCATGGTGAGAATAGGTTGAGGATGGAATAATAATATTTGTGGACAGGGAAATTATTTGTCCAGTACTGTGTTAGTTTTCTTAATATTGACTATAATTGTATCAAAACTCCTTTCATATTTATTTTCTAGCCATCTTTCAAATATGCCACTGAGAATTATTCTATTCCCAAAGTGATTTTCAATGTGTTTATTGAGATGTCAAATACCATAAAATTTGTGGCCCTTGTTTTCTAACAGTCACCATCGTGAAGGGTAAAAGTAGTTGGCTCTGTACTTTCATGATGCTGGATGTCAGCGGTGGAGGATTCCATGCTTTATAGTAGGAGATATGAACCTCCCTCCCCATTTTTAAAAAAATATTTATTTATTTATTTTTGGCTGCGTTGGGCCTTCATTGCTGCACGCAGGCTTTCTCTACTTGCGGCAAGAGGGGGCTACTGTTCGTTGCGGTGCACGGGCTTCTCATTGCGGTGGCTTCTCTTGTTGTGGAGCACAGGCTGTAGGTGCACAGGCTTCAGTAGTTGTGGCACGTGGGCTCAGTAGTTGTGGCTCGCGGGCTCTAGGGCGCAGGCGCTCAGCAGTTGTGGTGCACGGGCTTAGTTGCTCCGTGGCATGTGGGATCTTCCTGGACCAGAGCTTGAACCCGTGTCCCCTGCATTGGCAGGCGGATTCTTAACCACTGCGCCACCAGGGAAGCCCTCCCTCCCCATTGTTTTTACCCACTCTGTTATCTTATCACTCTTAGTCTTCAGTTGGCTCTATACTTAGGGCCACACGGAGACAATTCAGGTATCCCTTTTAAGTTGCACCCTATTAACAGAGCCTACTGAATTGAGAAGTAGGAGTGTAAGGCCAATTAATAATCAAATGCTTTTGCTTTTTGTTTTTGTTCATGTTTGATGTTTTTCTCTGTTGAGAATCTCAGGAGAAGGAGTGTTGTCTTATCTGGTAACAATCCAGTATTCAGTAGTCTTAGGATCATCATATCTTATATTACATTTTGCCTAAAATGTATAATTGTGGGCTCTAAAAATAAATCTAAGATTAAAATATGATTGAAGTAAAAAATATATATATAAACAACATTTTTGAATGCTGTCAGAGACAATTTTCTTAAATAATTTTCTCTAAAAGAGAATAATAATGGTGGTTGAAAATGTTGTTTCATGATCCAGGCAATGCAGGAAAGCAAAATTTTAGAATTGCTTAGAAAATAACACATTGATTAGAATTAAAAATTTTATTTTCTGCTTTTTAAAAAAATTTTGGGTTTTAGTGTCTTCACTCCTTTATGTCTTGCCTACTTTTGACTTTTTCTTTTTACCTGGATTCAGTTGTCATCTCCTAGATGAACCAATCTTGCTTACCTAAACAAGTTATACTTAATTAATTGTAATATTTGTACTAGTGTTATAAGCTGAACTGTGTTCCTCCAAATTCATATGTTCAAGTCCTAACCTCCAGTACCTCAGGAAATGACTATATATGGAGGTAGGTAGTTAAGTTAAAAATGAGGCTGGTTTGGTGGGCCCTAATCTATTCTGACTTGTGTCTTTATAAAAAGAGGAGATTATAACATACAGAGAGACACCAGGGGCACATGTGCACAAAGGGAAGACCAGGTGAAGACACAGAGAGAAGGTGGCTATTTGCAAGCCAAGGAAAGAGATCTCAGAAGAAAATAGACCTGACCATATATTGATCATGGCTTCTAGCCTCCAGGATAGTGAAAAAATAAATTAGTCTTCTTTAAGCCACCTAGTCGGTGGTATGTTGTTATGGCAGCCCTTGCAAACTAATACAAATAGTAAGCATTAACCTTAACATTTTGGAATGTTGACTAATACTTTATACATTTTACGAGTCAATGCTCATGTGAAAAGTAGTTTTTCAATCACATAGCACATTTCTCTTCTTAGGAAATAGTAAGATGGGCTGTTTTGCCCAAGAATCATGGTAGTTCAATATTACTGGCATGGTGCACATTTGATCATGCTCTTGAGTTTCCTCCAGTTAAATATTATGAAAATGTAGATGTCCAACATGACTAATGATATCACTAGTTTATTCCTTTTGTATGTCCTGAATTTACATTTTACAATTTGATTGTATTAATCAGTAAATATATATATATATATACATTTAAAAAATTCTCTCTCTATATATAGATATAGATAGAGTTTTAATACTTTCAAAGCAAACGAAAACCCTGCCGCCCTCCACATAAAAGAGTTTGTTTCCTTATTGAACAATTTGTTTTCTGCTTTGTTTACTAAGTTCCTAAAATATCACAATAATATAAGGCAGGTCATAGAGGAATTAATTTCTAATATAGCAAAATTAACTTTAGTGTTAAATAAAACCCACCAATATTCATTCATTTATTCAAAAAAATACTCAGCACCTCTTAGGTACTAAGCACTGTGTTTTACATTGCAGATACAATTTTGAACCAGACAGAAATGGCCCCTAATCCCCTAGAGTACAAACCATATTGACTGAATAGAGCGTGATTTTCTTTTCCCGACACTGATGAGTAAAAAAGTTTTGAAACAGTGCCATTTATTAATAGTCTTTTATACCTAATGATTATCTAATTTATACTTATACCTCAGAAAACCAAACATTAATAATTTAACCTGTTATTATGATTTAATAGAAGAGATTGCAAAATTTGGAACAAAGACATTCCTTAGTTTACAACCTAGCTTTGCTGTGTCATAGTTTTATTATTTTGGGCAAATTACTTAAACTATTCAAACCTGTTTGCTTATGTGTAAGCCCTCATTATTAATATTTACTTTGAAGCTTGACTTAAAGTCAGAGATCATAAGAAGTACATGGTGGGCCTATAATAATTATTACCTTTATTTTTATATTAAAATTAATAGTATTAGGTTTAATCAGATAAAATTATGTCAGAACACATATGTCAGAATTACTTTCAAAGCAATCTTGGGTTCCAGATCAAGCTACTTGCTTTTTGATGGTCAGGCTTTTAACCATTGTGCATTTTACTTAGCAAATATATAAATTTTTTAAGAGACAAACAAAAAAACCTTTTATTATATTCACCAGAATTAAACACAGTATCCGATATGGCAATATGGTTCCAGTTTTTCATTTCCAAGTGTCATTCTAACAAGATTCAAATATAATATTTGTTAGTGAGGTTCTATATAAATTCACTAATGAGAACAGTTGTGTTGTTTTAGCTTAATTTTTTTTCTGCCTCACATTGTGCCTGAGAATTCTTTTTTATTCTTATGGTGTGTGTGTGTGTGTGTGTGTGTGTGTGTGTGTGTGTGCGTGCGTGCATGCATGCATGCATGCATGTGTTTGTGTGTGTTTAGTGTCCTGTTCTGATTCTATTACCCTAGGGCTTGATTTTCTTTTGTGAGTTTTGAGATTCCGTAGAAAGAAGACTGCTTTCAACATGTAAATGCTTCTGCCACTTTACGTTTAGTGAAGCAGGTCGTTTTAGCTTCCTTCCAGCAGTAAGATTCATTATTTTAGTGAGTTTTGACATAGGCTCTGATTGGTTAAAAAATCCATGTTCATCATTTGCAGTTTTACTTTTGTTTTGGTATTAGGAAGAATATAGAACATATTCAGCAGTAAAACCCTAGTCAAGTGATTTAATCTGTAAGAAAAATAAGCCTTACCTTGAAATGCTTTTAAATATGTTTTTTGTTTATTTAGGGGTTGGAGGAGGGAAAGGTCACTGTTAATAGAGAGCTTTAACCAATTCTGACAAATCTGTAAACTAAAATGATGGTTCATCATAAGATTATGAAAACTCCTAAAAAGGGCACAATGGAAATATTTAAACTTTCTACTTTAGGATAAATGGTATTAAATCATGACCCTCATAGTCATCCTACATAAAGTTATGCTGCGATCACTGATCTTTCCTCAATCTCCTCTGGAAAGTGGTATCAACAACATTGACACATTAAAAAAGGAAAGATAAACCCACTAGCATTTGATGAGTTAATGTGATAATAATTGGCATTATGCTATTCATTTAGAAGTATTTAGAAAAAGAGTAAAAACCTGCAGAAACCTATCACCTTTATATGAGGCTCCCAAGCTGTCTCTAAGCAGACTGGCTGTGCCTCAGTGGTCACATGAAGCCCCCTTTGTCATATGACTTTAGGGGCATGAACATATAACTACCCTCTTGAAAACTGTATCTGAATTTAAGCTTTAAATGATACTAATTAAAATGGTACTAATTAAACGTAAATGGTACAGTTACTCTCACAAGAATAGGTACAAAATATTTTTGAAGTAATCTGCACTTCTCAAATTTAGGACTATGTTTCTAATTATTTTTGTATATTTTCTTGAACATTCTTGTTTTTCTTATCTTCCAAATGATGCGCCACTGGTTCTTTTTTTTTTTTATCTTTATTTTTGGCTGCGTTGGGTCTTTGTTGTTGCGCGTGGGCTTTCTCTAGTTGCAGCGAGCGGAGGCTACTCTTTGTTGTGGTCCGCAGGCTTCTCATTGCGGTGGCTTCTCTTGTTGCAGACCATGGGCTCTAGGCATGCGGGCTTCAGTAATTGTGGCATGGGGGCTCAGTAGTTGTGGCACATGGGCTTAGTTGCTCCGTGGCATGGGAGATCTTCCCGGACCAGAGCTCAACCCCATGTCACCTGCATTGGCAGGCGGATTCTTAACCACCGTGCCACCAGAGAAGTCCCATTCCACTGGTTCTTGTTTTGGGTTTTCATATTACCATTACTCGTTTTAGTGACTCTAATTCTTATTGAAAAAATTAAAAAGCTACATACCCATTCCTAACAAAAACAATTGGACTTCCCAAAAAACATAAATGGACTCCATAGATCAAGAATCCCAACTTTGACAACCTTTAATAAACTTAGAAAATGATAACCCATTTGTCTTAATATATTTATTCTAATATTTTCTACAATATACATTTTTGAGGCTGCTAAATACTGTGTGTGTGTGTGTGTATACACACACACACATATATATTTCTGAGATTAAATTTGACCAGCTCCTAAATCTGAGACTTGGAAGATTTGGATATACTTTTCTCTCTCTCTTTTTTTTTTTTTTTTTTTTGCGGTATGCGGGCCTCTCACTGTTGTGGCCTCTCCCGTTGCAGAGCACAGGCTCCGGACGTACAGGCTCAGCGGCCATGGCCCACGGGCCCAGCCGCTCCACGGCATGTGGGATCCTCCCGGACCAGGGCACAAACCCGTGTCCCCTGCATCGGCAGGCAGACTCTCAACCACTGCGCCACCAGGGAAGCCCCTACATTTCTCTTTATGTTAGAAAATGAAAGTCCCTTTGCACGCCATGGTAAAATACACAATTCCCAGGCTTTTAAAATACTATATCCCATATAGTAGTATTTATTGATTTATTACAATATAACACAATTTCCACTTCATTGAGTGGACATTTATTACTATCTAGCCTTCAAGTTAATTTCAGTGATATTATTAGGTCAGTTTTAACTTTTTGCACAAAATGTGAGCCCATATCCATTATTGGATGTCATTAACGTATCTAAAGGTGTAATCTGGCCATTGAATGTGAAAATAGGTATGCTTTTCTTCGCCTGTCAGTGCTATTAAACTACAGTATTTTTCACTTCCATAGTAATTTAACTGTATTTTTTTACTTGATGTTTCTACTATGATTTTTTTAAATTGAGCTTCATACTATGTCTGCCATCAAATTTCATCCAAAAACCTATCTCTGCCAGACTCAAATGGATACAATTATTTTCCTAGAAAAAATATGAGCCTGGAATATGTCCACTTTGCTTCCGTTTGAACTAATCTAAGCTTTTATGATTTTAAAGTTCTCCATGGATATTCTTGGGCATGTCAGAGATCTTTTACCTTTGTTCATCAGTATATGTTGCTGTGAGTTGGTTCTGGTTTGTTAAGCACTTTAAAGAAATGGAAAACTTTAAATTCTACAGGGTTAAGAAAGGGAATCTTATAGAAGAAAATATGCTTTACTGTTATCCATGAATTTAATCTTTATCTTTTAAATATTTATTATTTATACTAAGTGAATTTAACAATATATGTGATCAATAATGAACTTTTAAATATAGAAAGATGTGTGGAGAACATGAACTGAACGTTTTATGACTATTTGACCAATGTGAAACTATCCCTGGCTAAAGAAATTTCATTTTCTGGCTCCTTAATCTTGAAATAAAGAATGTTTAACATAAAAACATCTTTATAATTGGCTCTAATATAGGCAGAAGGAGACCGAACACACAATTAATACATAATCTCAATTTAGGAATGATTTCAGAAATTTCTGGAAAAACAAGTGATTTCACAAGAAAAATAATAGTTGTAGAGCATCTTGGTCTGATTTCTCTGAGCTTTATTTGCAAAGGAAAGAAGTTATGAACGACTGTTGAAAGAAGGTAAAGTCCTATCTGATCCAAAAAGACTAAGCTTCCTGAAACACTATTTTTTATAATACAGTCAGGCCACCATTCAGTATGGTGTTAAAATAACAATCTGAACTCTTTTATTTAACTGAATATTCGCAAATAATAGATTTTCCTGTGACCTCACCAAGCTCTACAATGTCAAGGCTACCTCCTTAAGAAAGGAGGCAGAATTAATGCCCAAGCATGCCTTCCAGTTATATCTCACTTTGGCTTTCCTGTGTCCAAGGAAATACATTTCTGTCTCTTGTACCCTGCTTTGAGTGGCATTAATTTCTATTGATTGATTATTCCATTTCTAATTATTTCCATAAATGATACAGGGAAAAACATTAAATACATTTTATCTTCTAATTTGTGTCTGTAAGATATTTCGAGTAATCCACCTATTTGTTATTTGTGTTAAAATTTGACAGGTCAATTTGCCCAAATAAGGGTAACCTGGATGCCTCAGGATCTGAAAATAATATCAAATGAAAAATGATTTAAGAGTTGGAAAAGGCATTTAATCAAAAATCATGTGACATATATGGACACCTTATCTTTGATAAAGGTGCCAGGAAAGTACAGTGGAGAAAGGACAGCCTCTTCAATAAATGGTACTGGGAAAACTGGACAGGTACATGTAAAAGTATGAGATTAGAACACTCCCTAACACCATACACAAAAATAAGCTCAAAATGGATTAAAGACCTAAATGTAAGGCCAGAAACTATCAAACTTTTAGAGGAAAACATAGGCAGAACACTCTATGACATAAATCACAGCAAGATCCTTTCTGACCCACCTCCTAGAGTAATGGAAATAAAAACAAAAATAAACAAATGGGACCTAATGAAACTTAAAAGCTTTTGCACAGCAAAGGAAACGATAAACAAGACCAAAAGACAACCCTCAGAATGGGAGAAAATATTTGCAAATGAAGCAACTGACAAAGGATTAATCTCCAAAATTTACAAGCAGCTCATGCAGCTCAATAACAAAAAAACAAACAACCCAATCCAAAAATGGGCAGAAGACCTAAATAGACATTTCTCCAAAGAAGATATACAGAATGCCAACAAACACATGAAAGAATGCTCAACATCATCAATCATTAGAGAAATGCAAATCAAAACTATAATGAGATATCATCTCACACCAGTCAGAGTGGCCATCATCAAAAAATCTAGAAACAATAAATGCTGGAGAGGGTGTGGAGAAAAGGGAATACTCTTGCACTGCTGGTGGGAATGTGAATTGGTTCAGCCACTATGGAGAACAGTATGGAGGTTCCTTAAAAATCTACAAATAGAATTACCATATGACCCAGCAATCCCACTACTGGGCATATACCCTGAGAAAACCAAAATTCAAAAAGAGTCATGTACCAAAATGTTCATTGCAGCTCTATTTACAATAGCCTGGAGATGGAAACAACCTAAGTGCCCATCATCGGATGAATGGATAAAGAAGATGTGGCACATATATACAATGGAATATTACTCAGCCTTAAAAAGAAACGAAATTGAGCTATTTGTAATGAGATGGATAGACCTAAAGTCTGTCATACAGAGTGAAGTAAGTCAGAAAGAAAAAGACAAATACCATATGCTAACACATATATATGGAATTTAAGAAAAAAAAAAGGTCATGAAGAACCTAGGGGTAAGACAGGAATAAAGACACAGACCTACTGGAGAACGGACTTGAGGATATGGGGAGGGGGAAGGGTGAGCTTTGACAGGGCGAGAGAGAGTCATGGACATATACACACTAACAAACGTAGTAAGGTAGATAGCTAGTGGGAAGCAGCCGCATGGCACAGGGATATTAGCTCGGTGCTTTGTGACAGCCTGGAGGGGTGGGATACGGAGAGTGGGAGGGAGGGAGACGCAAGAGGCAAGACATATGGGAACATATGTATATGTATAACTGATTCACTTTGTTATAAAGCAGAAACTAACACACCATTGTAAAGCAATTATACCCCAATAAAGATGTTAAAAAAAATCATGTGACATAAAAACCATGAAGTTTTATCATCTGGAATCCTAAATTCCTGCTTCCAGCTCCACTATCTAGAGCCAAACCTGGCTAGTTCAAATCAGACAGGTTTAATTTTTCCCATATTGTGGAAGAGATACTCATATGCCTAAGAAGTTCAGTGAAAGACTGATGCAAAATAAAATCTTACCACAGGGTGAGGGACATGAATATATCCTGATAAATTGTGGGAAGAAGGCAGAGGTTAAGCAAACAGTAAAATAGTGACCCCGTCTGCTCATATTACCTATGTAACTTGGAAGAGAATTAAAAGTTATCAAATGCTTTACAGAACATTGTCTTTAATATCCTATTCAAAATCAGTGCTTCAACTTGTCTTAGTAACAGAATATCTATTCCCATTTCCCAAATCTGTTATAGAAAGGCAGCAGGGCTCCATGCACTTAAACACAGCTGTACAATAATACTTATTGGTTTACTATTCAGTATTAGCCACCTGAATAATATTTGGGATTTCTTAGAAGCTCTATTTGGTTTTAGTATATATTACACTAAAGACACAAAGTCAAAATGTTGTATTCTAAAGTCATTTGAAATAATTATCTTTTGTGCATGTATGTTTAGGTCCCCAATATGATATATGGTTGGATTAATTTATTTTAGTTAGTTTTCAATTAGAGGAAATTGCTTTTGTAATTAATTTGGTTTTTATTTTTTTAATTGAAATACATTTGACATACATTGTTTAAGATGTACTACATGTTAAATATGTATTGTAATATGACTGACATTGTAGTGATAATTAGTAGCTCTTTCACATCACATAAGTATTTCTTTAGTTGGAATAATTAAGATAAGTTTGATGATTATAATACAGTATTGTTGTCTATATTGACTATACTGTGCACTAGATCTCTAGGGCTTATCTACTACTGGTTGCAAGTTTGTACCTTTCAACAACATCTATCCTATCCCTCCCACCTCCATTCTTAGCCCCATCCCCTGGTAACCACCATTTCACTCTCTGTTTTTACAAGTTTGGCTTTTTTAGATTCCACATATAAGTGATATCATATGGTATTTATCTTTGTCTGACTTGTTTCACTTAGCATAACATTCTCAAAGTCTATCCATGTCACACATGGCAGAATATTCTTTTTTCTCATGGCTGAATAATATTATATATATATATATATATATATATATATATATATATATATATATACACACACCCACACACCCCCACACACCACATCTTCTTTATTCATTCTTCCATCGATGGACACATAGGTAGTTTCTGTATCTTGGCTCTTGTGAATACTGCTGCAATAACATGGGAATGCATATATCTCTTCAATGTCATGTTTTTATTTGGGTATTTACCCAGGAGTGGAATTGCTGGATCATATGGTAGATCTATTTAATTTTTGGATAAACCTCCATATTGTTTTCCATAGTGGTTGAACCACTTTATATTCCCACCAACAGTGCAGAAGGGTTTCCTTTTCTCTATATCCTTGCCAACATTTGTTATCTCTTGTCATTTTGATGATAACCATTCTAACAGGTGTGAGGTGATATCTTATTGGGTTTTGATTTGCATTTCCCTGATGATTAGTGATGCTGAGCATACTTTCATGTACCTGTTGGTCATTTGGGTGTCTTCTTTGGAAAATGTCTATTTAGTTCTTCAGGGCATTAAAAATTTTTTTGTTGTTATAGAGGTGTATGAGTTCTTTTTATATTTTGGATATTAATTCCTTATTGGATATACAGTTTACAAACATTTTCTTCCATTCTGTATGTTGCCTTTTCATTTTATTAATTGTTTCTTTTGCTGTGCAGAAGTTTTTGGTTTTATATAGTCCCATTTGTTGAATTTTGCTTTTGTTTGTGTTTTTGGTGTCTTATCCAAAAACTCATTGCCAAGATCAATTATTTTCTTCTAGGAGTTTTGTGGTATCAGGTGTTATGTTTAAGTTTTTGAAATTTCAAGTTAATTTTTGTGAGTGGTGTAATACAGGGGTCCAATTTTATTTTTCTGCCTGTGTTTATCCAGTTTTCCCAGCACCATTTGAGGAAGAGACTATCCATTCCACAATGGGTGTTCTTGGTTCTCTTGTCATATATGAGTTGACTGTATATATGGGGGTTTAATTCTGGGCTCTCTGTTCTGTTTATTTGTCTATGTCTATTTTTATGTCAGCATCATACTGTTATAATCACTATAGCTTTATAGTATAGTTTGAAATCAGAAAGTGTGATACCATAATTTGGTTTTTAAATATGTAAAATTATACCATTCCAAAGGCAGAACTATAAAATGATAAATATTTAGAAAAACAAACGCCATATTTCTCTTCCTATTCTCTCCAATCTATGCCTTTCACTCTTTAAAAGAAACAATTTGTATTATAATTGTGGTTATTTCAGTGTTTCCTTTTTCAAATATATATTTGCATATTTTCCTTCATTTCTTTCATAAAATGCAGCTAATATGTGTACATACACATACAAACTCTCTTGCACCTTTTCCTTGTCTTCTTAAGAATATTTGCATGAAGGTATGACTCCATACCAATGTATAAAAATTTTCCCCATTCATTTTTATGGATTCTTTGTATTCAATTGGGCAGGTATAACAAAACTTATTCATTCAAGCCCTTCCATTAATTTGGGGTTGTTTTAAAATTTTAATGTCATAAATAACACCAAAATGAACATATTTGTGTATAAGTCATTCTTGGAGAAGAGATCAGTATTATCTTTTACAGCTTAAATTTTTTAATTTATTTTAGGTTTGAGAAGAGAAAATAAAATTTATATATTTGAGGTCAGTGTGTACAGACAAAAATGGTTAACAGGCTGATTTTATCTCTTGCAGCCTAGGTTAAGTTGGAGGTCCAATATTTAGGTGGACACTGTGATAATGCTTTTCTTGCATTAGACTTGTGTCTCCATTGTTACACTGTAGTATTCGTATATTGAGTAGAAGTACCCATATAATATTCATATACTGAGTATAAGTACCATAGAATAGCTAGTCCAAAGATAGAAGTTATACAGTGTTCAATTGCCAAAGACACTCCAAAAGTAAGCATTAAATGCCCTAACATAAGAAGAATGAGGTCATGTTGTTGAGTACAGAAATTCCCTATGCACTAAATCACTTACAAGATTGTATTTAGTGAATTCTTAATTTTATAAAAGGAAGTTTTCAAGAAAAGATGAAGAAAATGTTGCACAAATATATATCTCATTATAAAAAGCAGAATGAGTAGATTCTTAGAATTGAAATTGCTAGGTGAAAGGGTAAATGTATATATTGTTGATATCATCAAAGGAATATAACATTTTTCATTTTATTGTGGAAAAATGCCTATTTTCCCATAGTCTTGTCATTACAGTATATTCTCAAACTTGGATTTTTCCAGTCAGATAGGTAAGTAAATTTAATATTTATATGAGTTTAATATTTTTAAATTCTATATTCAGTTCTAAATATATACTTAATTTACATAATCTCATTTTCTTTATTGATATTACAGATTCTAAGTGTGTGACATAAATTACAAATACTTTTCCTTTGTTTCCTATTTGTGATTTCCGTTTTGATTTTTATTTTTAATGCATGTAAAGTCTGATTTGGTTTGTTTGTTTGCTTTTTAAATGAGTTGTATTTATCAATCACTATTACTATTGCTTTGGAATTTTACAATGGTATTACGCATTCCAAGATTACAAAGGAATTTAACCATTTTTAACATCTGTATTATTTCACTGTTTACTATTTAGATCACTCATCCATCTGGAATTTATCCTTTATACAATACCATACAGGTTCAATTCTATACTCATCTGAATATCTATTAAATAATTTATTTAAAAAGTTAACCTTCTTTCATTGTAATGTGATGCCAAGTTTATCAGCTAGCAAATTTTACTATCTTCTGTGTATATTCCTGGTATTTTAAATTTTGATATGTTGCTCTTATATTTGTGCATTAATACCACACACAATTAATTATAGAAGCTATACGTTTAAATAGCTGGAAGAACAACCCCTAATATTGCTTTTCTACTTTTTCTTTGTCTATTTATTTTGCTTACTCATGTTTTCCAAATGAACATCATAATCAAGTTAGCTGGCTCCATGAAAAGCAATTGTTGGGAATTTTATTTTATATGAATTTAATTAAATCTATAAATTAGGTTATGGAAAATTGACTGTTTGTGAAGTTACAACTTCCTATTCAAGAGCATAGACATTTCTTTCTGTTTAATAATATATACTCTTTGCGTTCCAGTTTTGCACATTACTGTTTAGGTTTGTACTGAGGCACTTTTCTGTAACTGTTTTTTGTTGTTAACTCAAATTGAATCTTCTCTCTCATTACATCCCGTATTTACTGTTTTACTTTTATTGTCACATTTCTGGTAGTTATTGTGTTGATATTGGTTTTATCCTAATATTCAGTCATATACTCTGATGATGAATGTAGTTTTATTTCCTTTCTAATTATTTAGATTAGAACTGAATTTTCTTACCTAACTGCATTAGTTAATACCTCGAATGCTGAGTAAAACTGTACTAGTCATAGTGAACATCTTTGTCTTATTCTTTAGTGAGGTAAGGGCTTTGTTTCTGACACCTGAAAAACAAAACAAGTATTTTCCTTTTCTCTTGACAAAAATAGTAATTACATTTTTATTGACAGATTTTGGAAGGAGCAAAGAAAAAGGCTTTATTAAAGAAACCAGTGAGCTTTACCCAAGGAATTTTATTATATACAGGAATTTATCTCTCCCTATCAGAATCCATTTCAAATGGCAGAACAAATATAAAAATATTAAATCCGCAATAGTTCTAGAATTAAAAATCAGAACCCATTTGTTCTTGCTTTTAGCAGTATTTCATTTCTGTTAAGTTCTACAGCAAATTGGACCAGAAGGTGCTCAAATCCAAAGACCTATAAAATCTACCACTCAACACCAATAAGAATAAGTCCATCAAAAAAAATACTCTTAGTATAATTCCTCATTATTAGCAAAATATATGTGGGAGAGTTGAGAGCTGGGCAATGGAATGAGCCTTGGATTTTCATTCCCAAACAATTGACTAAAGAACAATGAAACCACTCTGATATAATGAATGTGAGAGTAGGATTAAAAAGTAGTTCCCCCTCTTTAAACAAAAGGGAGAGAGAATTCAATGGAAGAACCTGTTCAAATGTGAGTCCTCTCAACTCTCATGTAGAATCATGGAGCAAAGACATTTTATTTCTTATCAGAATTGTCTCCATACTCAGGAAAACATCCCTCCTTTAACTAAGGAAACTAACTAGAGTGATATCCCTCTAGATATCTGTGCTGATCAAGCAAAGGTCTGGATTACAATAAGAAAAACACATATCTGAGGTAGCATAACTATCAAAGAAACAAAGTATCATACTTAAAGACATGAGCAATACTCAAAATATCTTTTAGAGAAAAGAATATTTGAAAAGTACATACAGTATTATTATCTATATTGTATTATAAACAGAAAAGCAAAAATAGATGAATAAGCATTTATTTTGGAAAGAGGCAAGTAGAGGTTTCAGATGATAAAGCCAAATGTTTTTTGATGTGGACCATTTTTAAAGTCTTTTATTGAATTTGTTACAGCATTGCTTCTGTTTTATGGTTTTTTGGTTTGTTTGTTTTTTGTTTTTGGCCACGAGGCATGTGGTATCTTAGCTCCCTGACAGGGGATTGAACCCACACCCCCTGCATTGGAGGGCAAAGTCTTAATCACTGGACTGCCAGGGAAGTCCTAATAAAGACAAAAATGAAAACAAAAAATCTACATGTAGTGTGAATAACAGAATGCACAATCCAGAAAAAGAATTAGAAAGCCAGAAGGTAGTCGAGACTTATTTCTCTAACATACCACAGAAACAAATAAACACACCATATAGGATAAATAATTATGGTAGAAAATAAATTCAGAGTTCTTCATATATACTTGGTAGGAAATACAGCAAAATATATCAGACATAGAGGAAAGTAATATTTAATGTAATAGAATGTCAAAAAACATTCATTTTTGTTTGAACTTTTTACAACAATCAAGTGGTCAAATGTTCCAGTAAAAATTTTACAATGTAAGCTTATATCCCTGTGGTACTTGAATAGTATCAAAAGTAGATTATGCTGCTTCCTGACACTATAGATATAATCCTTCTAGAAAAGGAACATTAGCCTCTCAAACTCCTACATTACAAAGGGCTTAAAAAAAGAGATTGTTATATATGGGATACTGCTTAAAAATAATTTTTAAAATGAATAACTTCTAAAGATTTTTAAAATCTTAGAAATAGTATCTCAATAAATTTCCATGTATGTTGTAGTTCACACTACTTTTGATGTTTCATTTTTTGTTGTTATTTATCACTATATGAAACATGCCCTCATCCTTTAGCACAGCCTAAGGCTTTCTCTGGGAAAAAAGTGTTACAAGCAGCTTCTTCACAAACAGGAAAAATACTGCAAATTTGTGATTGATATTCTTAAAAAGGTATGTATTAGTTAGTGTGCTATATAGCACTAAAAATGTACCTTTAGGGCTTCCCTGGTGGCGTAGTGGTTGAGAGTCCAACTGCCGATGCAGGGGACGCGGGTTCGTGCCCAGGTCCAGGAAGATCCCACATGCCGCGGAGCAGCTGGGCCCGTGAGCCATGGCCGCTGAGCCAGCGCGTCCGGAGCCTGTGCTCCACAACGGGAGGGGCCACAGCGGTGAGAGGCCCGCGTACAGCAAAAAAATAAACAAATTTTAAAAAATAGTACCTTTATTACTAAATTAAGATGATTATTCTGTCAGTAATATTTATTGGGCCCAGAATTTTGAAGTTTTTGGTTAGCTATGATTCATAAAGATAATTTAGAAATATATGAATTAATTGTAAAAAAAAATCATTTGATCTTTCCTAATTCTGAAACCATAATATTTTAGACATCTTTAAAGCATGATAAGGAAATAATTTATAACTAACTGTAAAAAGAATCATACATGACAATTACTTCTCTTAAACAGCCACATCGCTAGTAATAAAAATACAATATACATTTAATACATATACATTTAATAAGTATGTACTGAAGCTACTACTTATTTATTGCTTTTATTATTCAATAAACATATCCATTACTATCACTTAAGATCATTTATCATTTTAATAGAGAAAAATGTGCCAGTCTACCCAATTTCTAAGGAACTAGAAATCATGAAGTGTGATATAAATACATTGATTATCATCAAAAACAGTAACAAGTTGTTCACCATCTAAATTATAATTTTTTCTTAATTTGTACAAATAATTTTATAATTTTTGCATTCTTCTTTTCCCGAGACTAAATAACTTTTATTATCATTGTATCGTTACATGATGAAGCAAAAAAAAAAAGGGGAGGTAGGTCAATGTAACTCATTTTTTCTCGTTTTAAAGGCAGGATTATTGTGATTTAATATACCTAAAGTAAATTTCGTTCTTTAAAGATGTACATTTCTATGAACATGTAGATACTTTTCTCTTACTAATGTTTCAGATATATCACAAAAACTTAAAAGCCCAAAAGACAAAACTACCTCAGTTTCCTACCCTCAATCCCCACAGCACATGCTCTTGTTTTTTCTTTATCACTTCCTGAACAGGAGGGGACGTCTGTCTTCTTACCAAACACTTTCCTGTCTTCCCCTCCACTTCCACTGCCTGGCTGTGGATCCCATTGTACCTGACATCTCAACAAAGTTATGCCATTATTTTTTCTTTCTTTTCTTTGGTATTGCTACCTTTTCCTTCTCTACCATTTCCATTAGCATGTATACAGGCATACCTTGTTTTCTTGTGCTTCGCTTTATTGCCCTTTGCAGATATTGCATGTTTTACAAATTGAAGGTTTGTGGCAAGCCTCCATCAAGCAAGTCTATTGGCACCATTTTTCAACAGTATTTGCTCACTTTGAGCCTCTGCATCACATTTTGGTAATTCTTGCATATTTCAAAATGTTTTATTATTTGTTATGGTGATCTGCGAATAGTGATCTTTGACATTACTATTGTAATTGTTTTGAGGTGCCACAAACCACACCTATATGACAGCAAATTTAATCAATAACTGTGTGTGTTCTGACTGCTCCACCGATGGGCCATTCTCCATCTCTCCCTCTCCTTGGGCCTCCCTATTCCTTGAGACACAACAATACTGAAATTAGGTCAGTAAATAACCCTTCAATGGCCTCTAGGTTTTCAAGTGAAAGGAAGAGTTACATGTCTCTTACTTTAAATCAAACTCTAGAAATGATGCAGCTGGGTGAGGAAGGCACGTTAAAAGCAGATAGACTGAAAACTAGGCCTCTTGCGCTGCCAGTTAATCAACTTGTGAATGCAAAGGGAAAGTTCTTGGAAGAAACTACAAATGCCACTCCAGTGAACACAAGAAAGCAAAGCAGCCTTATTGTTTATATGGAAAAAGTTTTAGTGGTCTGCATCAAAAAATCAAACCAGTCACAACATTCCCTTAAGCTAAAGACTAATCCAGAGGAAGGCCCTAAATCTCTTCAGAGGAAGGCCCTAAATCTCTTCAATTCCATGAAGGTTGAGAGAGGTGAGGAAGCTGCTGAAGGAAAGTTTGAAGCTAGCAGAGACTGGTTCATGAGGCTTAAGGAAATAAGTTGTCTCCATTAATGTTAAGTGCATGCAAGATGAAGCAGCAAGTACTGATTTAGAAGCTGCAGCAAGTTATCAAGAAGATCTAGCTGAGGTCCTTAAGGAAGGTGGCTACCCTAAACAACAGATTTTCAATGTAGACAAAACAACCTTATATTGGAAGAAGATGCCATCTAGGACTTTCATAGCTAAAGAGGAGAAGTCAATGCCTGGTTTCAAAGAACAGGCTGACTATCTAGCTAGGGTCTAAGGCAGCTGGTGACTTGAAGCCAATAATTTACCATTCTGAAAATCCTAGGGTCCTTAAGAATTATGCTCAATCTACTCTGCCTGTGCTCTATAAATAGAATACCAAAGCTTGGATGACAGCACATCTGTTTATAGCATGGTTTGCTGAATATTTTAAGCCCACCTTTGAAGCCTATTGCTCAGAAAAAGATTCGTTTCAAAATACTACTGTTCATTGACAATGCATCTGGTCACCGAAGAGCTCTGATGGAGATATACAATGAGATTCGTGTTGTTTTCATGCCTGCTAACACAACATCTATTCTGTAGCCAATGGATTAAAGAGAAGTTTTGACTTTCAAGTCTTATTTAAGAAATACACTTCATAAAGCTATAGCTGACATAGATAGTGATTCCTTTTAGGGACCTGGGCAAAATAAATTGAAAACCTTCTGGAAAAAATTCACCACATTCTAGATGCCATTAAGAACAGTTGTGATTTATGAGAAAAGGTCAAAATATCAACATGGGTTTGAAAGAAGTTGATCCCAACCGTAATGGGTGACTTTGAAAGTAGCAGGAGAAGTGGAATTAGAAGTGGAGCCTGAAGATGTGACTGAATTGCTGTAATCTCAGGATAAATCTTTAACAGATAAAGAGTTGCTTCTTATGGATGAGCAATGATAGTGTTTTCTTGAGGTGGAATCTCCTCCTGGTGAAGATGCTCTGAAGATTGTTCAAATGACAACAAAGGATTTAGAATATTAGATAAATTTAGTTGATAAAGCAGTGGCAGGGTTTGAGAGGATTGACTCCAATTTTGAAAGAAGTCTACTGTCGGTAAAATGTTGTCAAACAGCATTGCATGCTATCGAGAAATTGTTCATGAAAGGAAGAGTCAGTTGATATGGGAAACTTCATTGTTGTCTTATTTTAAGGAATGCCACAGCCATCCCAACCTTCAACAACCACCACCCTGGTCAGTTGGTAGCCATCAACATCAAGGCAAGACCCCCCACTAGCAAAAAGATTACAACTTGTTGAAGGCTCAGATTATGTTTAGCATTTCTTAGCAATAAAGTATTTTTCAATTAAGGTATGTACATTGTCTTTTTAGACATAATGCTACTGCAATTTAACAGATTATAGTGTAAAAATAACTTTTATATGAACTGGGAAATTTTTTTAAATTTGGGACTCACTTTATTGTGATATTTTCTTTATTGCAGTGGTCTGAAACCAAAACACAATACCTCCGAGGTATGCCTGTACATGTTCCATTCTCTTTGATCTAAAGACAAGCAATCACAAACTCTAAACTGCAGAACCACATATACATCTTTAGCTCAAATCTAACTTGCTGAAAGCATTGTTTCCATTTAGGGTTCTGACTGCTGACTGCCTAACCTCCCATTTAGTAGTTCCACCCTCCTCTCCATTTTTCCCCATCTCTCCAATTAAAATATCTACATCCCTTCCTTCAAATAATTGCTCCCTCTTTCAATCCTTTCTTCCCTTGACTTATATAGCACTAGAGTCTCTCACTTCTCCTACAAATGTTTTGTCTGAACTTTCTATCTGATAGATTTCTTTTCCATGATCTTATTTTGTAAATTGAGATTCTCACCTCACCAAAAATAGTTCAATGATGACAGAATGCCCAGATATTATGTACAGCATCTGGCAGAGTATAGATGGAAATATTTGTTGAAAGAGTAAAAGAAAAAATAAGGAAGGCAGGCAGGCAGACAGGTGAAGGAGAGGAAGAATTAATGAAGCTAATTTCCTAATTTTCCCATCAAAAGATAAAGTTTATTTCCTTTTCTTTTAAGAAAAAGTAAGTCTCTTTTTCTATTAATTACTGTGACTGAATGTGCATATTGTCATTGCATTGAACCAAGCACTAGTTAGGACACAAGATTTTGTCTCCTAACATTGACAAATGGAAAATTTTAACTATTAGTGGCATATTTACTAAAGTCAGACATACAGAGTTCACAAATTGTATATTTTCACAAGGAAGGACACCCATCTAGCTATCAGTAGATGGAGAAATTGGTCATAACTAGCATACCAGATTCTTCTCATATGAACCCTCCTGTGAACTAAACCTCATTCTCTTTAAAATAATTACTCCTACCAACAAAAAATCCTTTAAATTTATATAAGTGTACTCATGCCTTATGTGTTCTTTTTTCTCTAGCTTCTTTGGCCAAGATTTAATTGGCTATGGTGGTGAGATAGATCTATATTACTGTGTTTTGATAATTTGGCTTATGAATTGGCAGTTACCTAAGTGAAAAAGTGGTGCAGAGTATCAGACTCACAATGATGCATTTCCTTCTTTTAGGACTTAGTCCATCAAATCTACTCTAGCTTTGTATCTCTCTGATGCCCACAAATAATATTCTTTTAATTTAACGAACTTACCTATTTTTTTCCAGCAGTTGAATTCATCTGTTACAAGCTATTCCAGTATTGTAAAAAGCAGAAAATACCTAAATCCATTCTTACCTCCACAATTTTGCTATGTATCTTCCTCCCTGAAATGTTTCTTATGCAAGTCTTCAAATGCTTTCTGAAGTGACATCATTCAGTATGAGTAAAGGAAAGGCTGGTGTCAGATTTAATATAAAAGACATTCTTAGAAATAATACAGTGATGTATTCTTGCCCTTTGAGAAAGAAAAGCACAGCTCATACCAAAGAGGATTCAAACTTGCAGTAGGTTTAAGTCTAGAAAACCCAATATATCAGAGGCAGCTTGCCCAGTGAAATGTTGTGAGTTTTATCATTGTCATAAATATTTCTAAGAAACACTGAAGGATCTGAACCAAAAAGGATAAGCTCTCTATTTATAATAGTAATATGATAAAGTTAAAGAGGATATTGTATTGAAACCTGGCTTTGCTCCAGTCATTAGAAAAAGAAGTTGCAGACAGAAATACAGAATGACTGAGAGAACCCCCACGAATATTATTGTTTTCTTTTTACTTTTATTGAGCATGCCACTCACTCTTATAAGGATATTACCTGTATTAACACCTTTGCATGTATTAACCTTCTACAGTAGTTGTCCCCATTTTGCAGATAGAAAAAAATGGCACAGAGACAGACAAAGTCAGAGCTGGGGTTAAAACCAATCTCAGGGATTGTAACAGCTCTGACATACTAAATCTGGCATTGCATTGAGACAAAACTCAACCAGTAAACTGACCCTTTGAGAGCAGATCTAACAAATGAAGTAATGAAACTAGAAAAGTAATGACCCAGTGGGGCCATAACACCAACATACACACACCTCCAGTAATATCAATCCTAAGGGAGAATTCAGGAAGCATGAAGATTACCTACCTTGTCATCAAGTGGAAAAGGGGTTCCACTTATTTGCTGAATTTAATGAATATCTTTATTTACTAGCTCTTCAGTGCCAAGTTTTAGGCTACTAAATTCAGTTGAAACATTTCAAAGGCTAGAAGGAAATAAAATAATATTTCTTAGTTTATGTTGCATTAAACTCCCTTCCCCAACAGTTATCAACTTGCAAGTCAAGTTCAAAGTAATTCTTTCTCAAAATGTCTCCCCTCCTTGCATTGGCCTCCATGGAACTCGCTCTATAAAAATCTATGTCTACACATTTTTTTGTTTCCATTTTAATGTTAATTCCCATCTTATAAAATAATATTCAAATAAATAAAAGGTATGGCTGGTAACTTTCAGGCACATACCAACTATGAGATTTTAAAAATTATTGGCATTTATATGCCTGTAAAAAAAAAAGGGAAGAAAAATTAGAGTTAGCAATTACAGTTCCTTTCACTCTCATAGATTTTAGATAACTACTCCTCTACAATTCCCCTCATTTCTATAAATTTCCATGTTTTTCATCTTCTTGGGAATTCACCAGACCATTTATATATTGTTATTACTATAAATATATATAAATGTATATAAATATTAATAAAGAGTAACTTAATGAACTCATATAAATAATGTTAATTAAAATACATAGTAGGCTTCTATTAATTTATAAACTTTATATGAATAATATATTGTTGATATCCTTCTGGAACATGGGATTTTTTTCGGTATTTTAATGTCGAGATGTGTATGTTTTATTTTTTTAAAGGAATCTCATTATCTTTATTTTTTTAATTTTTATTTATATTGGAGTATCATTGATTAACAATGTTGTGTTAGTTTCAGCTGTACAGCAAAGTGACTCAGTTATACATATACATGTATAAGTTCTTATTCAACTTCCTTTCCCATTTAGGTTATTACGGAATATTGAGCAGAGTTCCCTGTGCTATACAGTAGGTCCTTGTTAGTTATGTATTTTAAATACAGCAGTGTGTACGTGTCAATCTCAAACTCCCTATCTTTCCCTCCCCCCTCCCCTCCCTCCCCAGTAACCAAAAGTTCATGCTCTAAGTCTGTCAGTCTGTTTCTGTTTTGTAAATAAGTTCATTTGTATCATTATTTTAAGATTCCACATATAAGCGATATCATATTATATTTGACTTTGTCTGACTTACTTCATTTAGTATGATAATCTACAGGTCCATCTATATTGCTGCAAATGGCATTATTTCATTCTTTTTTTATGGCTGGGTAATATACCATTGTATATATGTACAACTTCATCTTTATCCATTCCTCTTTTGGTGGACATTTAGGTTGCTTCCATGTCTTGGATATTGTGGACAGTGCTGCCATGAACATTGGGAGCATGTATAATTTCGAACCATGTTTTGCTCCAGACATATGCCCAGGAGTGGGATTGCTGGATCATATGGTAGCTCCATTTTTAGTTTCTTAAGGAACCTCCATACTGTTCTCCATAGTGGCTGTACCAATTTACATTCCCACCAACAGTGTAGAAGGTTCCCTTTTCTTCACACCCTCTCCAGCATTTATTGTTTGCAGGTCTTTTGATGATGGCCTTTCTGACTGGTGTGAGGTGATATCTCATTGTAGTTTGCTTTGCCTTTTTCTAATACTTAGCAATGTTGAGCAAATTTCATGTGACTCTTGGCCATCTGCATGTCTTCTTTGCAGAAATGTCAATTTAGGTCTTCTGCCCATTTTTTGATTGGGTTGTTTGCTTTTTGATATTGAGCCACACGACCTGCTTGTAAATTCTGGAGATTAATCCCTTGTTGGTCACATTGTTTGCAAATATTTTCTCCCATTCTATGGGTTGTCTGTTCATTTTGTTTATGGTTTCCATTGATGTGCAAAAGCTTTTGAGTCTAATTAGGCCCCATTTTTTTATTTTTGTTTTTATTTCCATTACTCTAGGAGATAAGGAAAAATATTACTGAAATTTATGTCGCAAAGCATTCTGCCTATGTTTTCCCCTAAGAGTTATACAGTATCTGGTCCATTTAGGTCTTTTATCCATGTTGAGTTTTTTTTTTTTTAAATTTATATGAAGCTGTCCAGTTTTCCCAGCACCATTTATTGAAGAGACTGTCTTTTCTCCATTGTATAGTGTTGCCTTCTTTGTCATAGATTAGGTGAGCATAGGTGTGTAGGTTTATCTCTGGACTTTCTATCCTGTTCCATTGATCTATATTTCTGTTTTTGTGCCACTACCATACTGTTTTGATGACTGTGGCTTTGTAGTATAGTTAGAAATCAGGGAGCCTGATTGCTCCATCTCTGTTTCTCTTTCTCAAGATTGCTTGGGTTATTCAGGACCTTTTGTGTCTCCATACAGATTTTAAGACTTTTTTGTTCTAGCTCTGTGAAAAGTGCCATTGGTAATTTGATAGGGATTACATTGAATCTGCAGATTGCCTTGGGTAATATAGTCATTTTGATAATATTCTTCCAATCCAAGAACATGGAATATCTTTCCATCCGTTTGTGTCACCTTTGATTTCTTTCATCAGTGTCTTATAGTTTTTGGACTACAGGTCTTTTGTCTTCTTAGGTAGGTTTATTCCTAGGTATTTTATTCTTTTTGAGGTGATGGTAAATGGGATTGTTTCTTTAATTTCTCTTTTCAATCTTTCATTGTTAGTATGTAGAAATGCAACAGACTTCTGGGTATCCTGCAAATTTACTGATTCATTGATAAGCTCTAGTAGTTTTCTGGTAGCATCTTTACGATTTTCTATGTATAGTATCATGTCATCTGCAAACAGTGATAGCTTTACTTCTTCTTTTATAATTTGGGTCCATTTATTTGCTTTTTCTTTTCTGATTGCTGTGGCTAGGACTTCCAAAACTATGTTGCATAAAAGTGGCAAGAGTGCACATCCTTGTCTTGTTCCTGATTTTAGAGGAAATGATACACACGCGTATGTATTTATATGTGTATGTACATGCACATATTTACATATAGGTGTGTGTGTATACATTGTATATATGTATGTGTATGTATCCTATATATGATATGGGTATGTATATATACGACGAATTTATACATGCAGTACATACATATTTTTATTCTACATGCTTTTATATGTAGGTGTATATGTGTGTCTATATATGTACGTGTATGTATTGCATATATTATATGTGTATATATGTATACTGTATATATACACACCTAAATATCTTTCTGTGTGTATATATGTATGATATAGACATACCTAGTTGTGTATATTGCATGTTATATGTATGTGTACATACTGTAAATATATACAAACTATGCATTTCATATGTGTGTATGTATAGTGTATATGTATGTGTCTATTGTATATATTATGTGTATATGTGTGTATACATACTGTATATATACAAACTATGCATTTCATATATGTGTATATATATGTATTTGTGTATTGTATATACTATATGTGTATATGTATGCGTACTGCATATATACACAGCTGTATATTTTTGTATGCGTGTACATATGTACGTGTGTGTGTATATACACACACACCCTATGGATTCTGTTTGTCTGGAGAACCCTCACTGATACGGACACTTATGACAATTGAGCACCTGCTCTTTGCCAGCCAGGGAGCCAAACGCTTGTCCTTTCTGTGTCTCCCTTAAGTGTCACAAGTCCCGGGAGGGAAGGTGATGCCGCTCCTACCAGTTGAGGTGCCTCAGGGTCAGAGAGGTGCACAGGGCGGGGGGCTGGAGCCTGGTGGAGCCCAGGTGCAGTTCTAGCAGCAGTACAGCCTAGCAGTCCCACTTCCCCGGGTGCCTCTCACAAAGACGCCGAGGGAGAGACGGGGTCTGAAGGAGGGGATGAGGAAGCTTCCGTGGGTCTGCAAGCCCAGACCAAGGCTGACTCGTCAAGGGTGTTAGAGGTCAGGACTCTGGTTACCCTGGGGATGGGGTTACACAGAGCCATTCCCATTCGGAAAAAGTATCCATTCTGCTCTTGTTTGTATGTTTACCCCCCTCCCCCAAATCTCTTAAAAACAGATTCTCTTGGTTGCTGGGAGCACACACGGGGAAGTTGTGTGTGAGGGGGTGTGATCCAGGGGACAGGGAGGATAAGCCCCCCACTCATAGGGCCAGGAGTGGCTCAGCTTTGTGAGCTAAGGATGGCCCGCGAGGTCCCAGAGAGAAAGGTCCCTGCTCCGTCCTTGCTCCGTGCACCCCATTCCCAGCCTGAGAAGTCCAGAGCCCCCCCACCCCCCACAAACACACCAGGGAGGAGAGACAGTCACCCTGACTCCCAGGCTCCGGCTCCAAGGCTCCCGGCACTAGGAGCTATTTTCAGCTTTCATGCCCTAGGACACGGCCAGAGCTATTGTCTCCGGAAACTCTCTGTCTGTCTCTCGCCCGCCCGCCATCCCTCCCTCCCTCCCTCCCTCCTCCGCCTCTTCCCCTCCTGCTCCAGCTGTCCTGCCCTCCACCCTGCATTTCTACACAGGATGGCTCACAGACAGCTGCTCCCCGTGCCCACCCGCCACCATTCCATAGATGTCAAAACAAGCCCTGGGGACTTCCTTGGAGGTCCAGCGATTAAGGCTCCGAGCTTCCACTGCAAGGGGTCCGGGTTCAAAGCCTGGTCAGGGAAATAAGGTCCCACATGCCGCCGGCACGGCCAAAGAAATAAATGAATAAAAAATAAAGTTATAGTGATGAAACAGCACTAGTGGTGCAAGAATGGGACGTATAGCTCTATGGTAGAGAATAAGGGTCCAGAAACAGAAAAGTGAGAACTTGATATGACAGAAAGTGAGGAAATTAAGGAGTTTTCAATAAATGGCATTAGGACAATTGCATATCCATGTGGGAAAAAGTAAATTAGAAAAAAAGAAAACAAGCAAGCCCTGGTCAGGTGTGACCTTGGGCCCAGGGCCATTGGCACACGTTGTCGTGTGGGATGTTCTTCCTTAGACTCCTCCCTCCCTCCTGTGTCACTGTCACTTCCTCCAGAACCTTCCTGGACTCCCCTACACAAGCCCGGGGTGTGCCCTCACCCGCCCACCCTGGATCACCGGAATTCCAATCCCGGCCCACCCTTCCCCACCAGGTAAAGAACTGTGCCTGGTCAATAAGACCGTAGAGGTCCTTGGCCATTGCTATTGCAGTTGGAATTGTTACTGTGTTTACACAGGGTGACCAACACCCGCCCCCACTTTGCCCAGGAACGCTCAGGTTTGAGCGCTGGAACTATGGGGAAACCCTCATTTCTGGGGAACCCCAGAAGGCTGGTCAGCCTATTTAGGATGAATCTTTCACTTGATATCCCAACCCCCGAGAGCCAGAAAGGGAATCTCGACCCTCCTTCCATGGTAACCTTCATTCATTCATCCACTCATCCCTTTATTCAACTCCTTTATTCAGCAAGTATTTATGAAGCATCTACTACATAGCAGACACTCTTCTAGGTGCTGGGGACAGTAAACTGAGAAGGTGTGATTTCTTACATGGGGATGATGTCTCGGAGACCACTGCAGGGCATGGGAGGTGGGAGAGGGAAGGGGCAGTTCTAAATGCAGGCCCTGACGGGATTGGGGCAGACCTTGCCCTAAGCCAGGCTGCTTGCTTCAACACAGCTGTCCTCACCCAGGGCCATCCTGCTTCCGCCTCACCCAGTTCTTCTGTGATGTCTGGGGAAGATCTGTGGTTGTCACAACTGGGGGTAGGGGACGCTGGAATCAAATGGGTGGGGACAGGGATGCTGCTGAACCCCACACAGTGCCCAAGAGGGGCCCCCAGCAGAGAATGACCCGCCCCAAATAACCCCAGTGCCATGGGGGAGACGCTGCACTAATATTATTCAGACCCGCTGGGGCCCCGAGATTCCTGCACAGGCTGGGACACTAACCGGGTCACCTCTGTTTCCCGAGGTGACCTAGAGTGGGGCAGCCAGGAGGGCTGAGTATCAGGGATGAAATGACAAATCTCTGTGCCCACTCTCCCCGCCGCACCCCAGGGTCGATGGCCTCTATCTCCTCCCTGTGCAGCTAGCTTTTCCCTGAGCCATTTCTTCTTGTCAAGGTCCCTGTCGCAGGTTGTGTTCCCCGAAGATGACGTTGAGAGCAAGGATTGGAGTGCACGTGGTTGATGTGAGACGTGCAGAGAACAGATACAGCTGCCATAGGGTCCCGCAATTCCACTCCTGGGCATAGGTCTGGAGAAAACTCTAATTCAAAAATATACATACACCCCTGGGATTTCCCTGGTGGTCTAGTGGTTAAGACTCTGTGCTTCCAGTGCAGGGAGCATGGGTTCCATCTCTGGCCAGGGAACTAAGATCCCACAGGCTGTGTGACAAAAAAATAAAGAGAAAGAAAGAAAGAAAGAGAAAGAAACAAAGAAAGAAAGAAAAAGAAAAGATACATGTACCCCAATGTTCATTGCATCACTATTTATAATAGGCAAGATGTGGAAGCTACCTAAATGTCCACTGATGGGTGAATGGATAAAGAAGATGTGGTACATATATACAATGGAATATATTCAGCCATAAAAAGAATGAAATAATGCTATTTGCAGCAACGTCGTGGATGGACCTAGAGATTATCATACTAAGTGAAGTCAGTCAGACGAGAAAGACACATATATGATCTCTCGTATATGTGAAATCTAAAATACGACACAAATGAACTTGTCTACGAAACAAAAACAGACTCACAGACATAGAGAACAGACTTGTGGTTGCCAAGGGGGAGAGTGAGGGAGGTTGGATTGGGACTTTGGGGTTAGCAGACGCAAACTATTAAATATAGGATGGATAAGCTACAAGGTTCTACTGTGTGGCACAGGGAACTATATTCAATATCCTGTGATAAGCCATAATGGAAAAGAAAAAGTTTTATTTATAGGTTCCATCCCTAACTGAGCTGGCCCATCCCCTCCCATGGTTCTAAGTGCAGCCCGAGGCTGCAGACTTCCCACCCTGGTCTTCAGCTCCAGAGCAAGCCACCTGCAAACCAGCCGCATCTTCACAGGGGCTGGCAACTCTCCTTTGCTACTGATTCCAAGACACATCCAGATAGCACAAATGTGACCATGAAAACAAACTCAGCCATGTTCAAATCAGGGAAATAACATTCTTATCTCTGTTTAGTAGTTGCTTAATTTTAGAATAGCTTAGAGTTACAAAAAAGTTGCAAAGATCTGTACAGAGTGTGCAGAGTGCTGTGGACCCCCGACCCAGTACCCCTATTTCCAACACGTTAGTACGACATGCTTATCCAACTAAGGAACCGAGATGGATACGTTATTATTAACTAAAGTCCACACTTTATTAGAATTTCCCTAGCTTTCCCCTAACATCCTTTTTCTGTCCCAGTCTCCTCTGGGCTGTGACATTTCTCAGACGTCCCTGGGTTTTGATACCTTGAAAGTATTGAGGACGACTGGTCAGGTATTTTGTCCCTCAATTTGTTGGTTTTCTGATGTTTTTCTTATGGTTGGGCTGGAGTTATGGGGTTTGGGGCGGAAGATCCAGAGATAAAAATGTCATTCTCCTCGGGTCACATCATCAAGGATACACACCATCAAGGATACACACATCAAGGATACACACCATCAACGGGACTTGTGACAAACAATTTTACCCTTGATCACCTGGCCAGTAGCGTCTTTTTTTTTTTTTTTTTTTTTTTTTTTTGCTGCGTTGGGTCTTCATTGCTGCACACGGGCTTTCTCTAGTTGCGGCGAGCAGGGGCTCCTCTTTGTTGCGGGCACGTGCTTCTCATTACAGTGGCTTCTTTTGTTTGGGAGCACGGGCTCTAGATGTGCGGGCTTCTGTAGTTGTGGCATGGGGGCTCAGTACTTGTGGCTCCCAGGATCTAGAGCGCAGGCTCAATAGTTGTGGCCCACGGGCTTAGTTGATCTGCGGCACATGGGATCTTCCCGGACCAGGGCTCGAACCCGGGTCCCCTGCATTGGCAGGTGGATCCTTTTTTTGTTTTCTTTGTTCCGTTTGGAACCAAAACTTTAATCCCAAGGAGTCTCACAAAACATATTACAAATGACAGCATGAAAAAAAAATTGCACAGTAACTCAAAGTTCAGCTCTACAATATACTCTTAATCTGGCAGGACACTGGTGTCTTGATAATCTCAACTTCCAAAAAACTTTACAAAGAGCTATGTATTCATGTACAGCAATCACAGAGGGGACTTATGACCTAACTCAAAGGTTAACTAACTTCCTTGAAACTTCTTAGATGCTAAACTCACTGGACAACCTCTTGTCCAGTGTGAAGACTAGTGGAATTCTTAAACCTCTAATCTAGGGTAAGGGTGCGGCTTTCATTTCTACCTGCTGGCTTGTGTTCACAGTACCTTTTAAAGACTGCTTGCTTGACTACCGCTGCATACCATATCCCAGCTACAGAAAGTCTTTTTAATGTTTGCCAGTGTTGTTTCCATAATAATAAACATCACACTTTAGGTGGGCAGGAGTTAGAGTTTTATTATCAGTCTAGGCAAGACCAAAAATTCAAAGCAAATTCAATTCTGCTTAAGAGAACGTTGTAAAGAAACAATTCTTCATATTACATGCCTCATATGACCCATTTCAAACCACAGAGAATGACACCTTTATGTGTCACTGTCCCAAGAGACAGACAAACGGGAACAGCTAAAACATTTAAAAGGTGCATCAAGCTTCTGAAGTCTCAAACGAAACTTGAATTTTCTGTACATACTCCTGTCAAATGAAGGTATTTCCTGTGCACCACTCCTCTTGCAAAGTGGTCTACTATTTCCTTTCATTTGACCTGGATCGGCTAGGAGACCTAGAGAAAGATCGGGACGGCTTGCGATTTCTCTCCCGGGACAGTGATCTCTCTCTTCTCCTATATCTACTAAAGGGACCTGCTCCGGCTGCGGGAGAAGCTTCTCCGTCTTGGAGATCTGTGGTGAGGGGGAGGACTCCTCCTCCGATAATCATCTCGAGGGCGACGACCCCAAGAAGGAGGCGGCCACGATTTCGACTTCTCCCTTCCCCATTCGACAGGTCCACTCTTACTCGGCAGCCACAGAGTGTTCTCCCGTCTACTTCTCAGACAGCATCCGCTGCATCTCGGGGATCTTCATTTTCAACAAGAGTGAAGCCGGGAGGGTTTTTAGCAACCCACACACTTCGGAGTGGTCCATAATATCCTAAAGCTCCTTCGAATTCAGTCTTCTTACCACTGTTTCCAAGACTCCTTACATAAACGTTCCAGTCCAACGGACAGGAATCCCGATGCAAGACCCTCCTGGCTCCTGGCTTTCATGGGCCACAGGGTGATCCCGGGCCTCTAGAATCTGGCAGCTGAATCGGCTCGCACAAGCTGGCCTGTGGGGATGCTTTTCTCCCTATGTGTCCAGCCCGGGGCCATGCTGTCTAGGCCCGACCTCCAGGGTGACAGGGTGAACCCCAGGTCCCTGGAGCAAACACTCAGAGACCTGGTGACCAGACTCAGGGGGCTGGGGCGGCAGCTGGACATGTGTGGCCACCCTGGTGGTGTTTGGCCCCATCTGCAGTTCCAGTTCCAGCTGAGAAAGAGCCTCGCTGTCTTATTTTCTCCTGGTTGTGTAAGGATCCCCGGTGTCATTTGACAGAAATGTAGATGGTGTGTTCTTTCTCTCTTTTCTCCCTGCTTCCTCTCGTCCCTCTCCTCCTCCCTCTCTCCCTCTCCCTCTGTCCCTCTCTCTCTTTCCCTCTCTCCCTCCCCCCTCCCTCTCCCCCCTCCCCGTCCCTCTCCCTGTCCCTCTCCCAACTCCCTCTCCACCTCCGTCTCCCCCTTGCTCTCCCCCATCCCTCTCCCCCTCCCCTCCCCCTCCTCGCTCTCCCCCGTCTCTCTCCCTCCTCCCCCCTCCCTCTTCCCTCCTCCCCCCTCCCTCTTCCCTCCTCCCCCGTCCCTCTTCCCTCTCCTTCTCTTCCTTCCTCTCTCCCTGTCCCTGTTTCCCTGTTCCGCACGCTCTCCCTCTACCTCTTTCCCTCTCCCTATCCCTCCACCTCCTTCCCTCTCCGGAGAGGGAAGGAGGTGGAGGGACAGGGAGAGAGAGCAGGAGAGGGAGGGGGGAGAGGGAGAGAGAGGGGTGAGAGGGAGAGAGGGAGAGAGGGAGGGAGCGAAAGACCGTCTCTCCCTCCCTCCCTCTCTCCCTCCCTCCATCCCTCTCGCTCCCTCCCTCTATCCCTCTCGCTCCCTCCCTCTCTCCCTCCCTCTCTCTATCCCTCTCCCTCCCTCCCTCTATCCCTCTCTCGCTCCCTCCCTCTATCCCTCTCTCCCTCCCTCCCTCTCACCCTCTCCCTCCCTCCAACTCTCCCGCTCCCTCCATCTCTCCATCTCCCTCACTCCCTCCCAGAGAGGGAGAGATAGAGAGGCAGAGACAAGGGAGAGGGAGAGAGGGAGAGGGGGAGATGGAGGGAGAGGGAAAGGGAGGGAGAGGAAGAGAGAGAGAGAGATATGGAGAGGAGGGGGGGGAGAGGGAGATGGAAAGAGGTCTCTTCCTCCCTCCCTCTCCCTCCCTCTCTCCCTGTCCCTGTTTCCCTGTTCCGCTCTCCCTCTCCCAACACCTCCTTCCCTCTCCAGAGAGGGAAGGAGGTGGAGGGAGAGGGAGAGGGAAAGAGGGAGAGGGAGAGCAGGAGAGGGAGGGGGAGAGGGAGAGAGAGGGGGGAAAGGGAGAGAGGGATAGAGGGAGGGAGCGAAGACGTCTCTCCCTCTCTCCCTCTACACCTCTCTCCCTCACTCTCTCCTTCTCCTCCCTCTCCCTCCATGTCTCCATCTCCCTCACTCTTTCCCAGAAAGGGAAAGATGGAGGGAGAGGGAGAGAGGGAGAGGGAGAGATGGAGGGAGAGGGAGAGAAGAAGAGAGAGAGGGACAGAGGGAGACCGGAACAGGGAAACAGGGACAGGGAGAGAGAGAGGGAGAGGGAGAGAGGGAGAGAAGGAGGAGAGAGGGAGAGGGAGGGAGGAAGAGACCTATTTCCCTCTCCCTCTCTCTCTCCCTCTCCCTCTCCCTCTCTCCCTCTCCCTCCATCTCTCCCTCTTCCTCTCTCCCTCTGCCTTATCTCTGCCTCTCTGGGAGGGAGTGAGGGAGAGGGAGAGATGGAGGGAGGAGAGTTGGAGCCAGAGGGAGAGGGAGGAGAAGGAGGGAGGGAGAGGGAGAGAGGGAGGGAGAGAGGGAGGGAGGGAGAGACATCTTTCGCTCCCTCCATCACTCTCTCCCTCTCCACCCTCTCTCTCCCTCTCCCCCCTCCCTCTCCATCTCTCTCTCCCTCTCCCCCCTCCCTCTCCATCTCTCTCTCCCTCTCCCTCCACCTCCTTCCCTCTCCAGAGAGGGAAGGAGGTGGAGGGAGAGGGAGAGGGAAAGAGGTAGAGCCAGAGCGTGCGGAACAGGGAAACAGGGACAGGGGGAGAGGAAGGGAGAGAGGGAGAAGGGGAGACGGAGAGGGAAAGGGGGAGAGGGAGAGGGGGAGGGAAAGAGGGAGAGAGAGAGACGGACAGGGAAAGAGGGACAGGGAGAGAGGGAGGGAGAGAGGCAGAGGGAGAGATGGAGGCAGAGGGAGAGTGAGAGGCAGCGAGGTAGAGGGAGAGAGGGAGAAAGGGAGAGAGAGAGAGAGAGAGGGAGAGCGGTAGAAGTGCTGAGGAGGGGGGCTCCCTCCCCCTCCCACTCCCATCCTCTCCCTACTGCTTTCTCTTTTTTCTGCTTCAACAAACCCCAGGCGCCTTTTAGATCAGCCCTGAAGTCAACGTTGATGCTTGGACAGCCTGACCTCCCCGCTGACTTCCAGCCCAGGACCACCGCTGGGAGATGAAGTCTGCGGGGCCCTGGGCGCAGGCTGCACAGGCACCTCCTCTGATGCCCAATCTCTCCTCGTTTACGAGGCAGCCGACACTCCCCTCCCTGACTCCCCAAGATTTGGGGCCTTTTTAGTATGTGTCGATAATGCCATGAGCGACTATTTAACTCTTCCACGAGGACCCATCTCCCAAAATGCAGTGGTTTTCAGCCTTGGCTGCACTAGAGAACCCCCAGGGAAGGGAGAGACGTCTCTCCCTCCCTCTCTCTCTCCCTCTGTACGTCTGTCTACCTCTCTCCCTCTCCCTCTCCCTCTGGGGTGATGCCCGATGAGCTCAGAATCGCAGATGGACCCCCCCCCCATCCCCTCTCTGTGGCTTGCATGGGGGATGCACCTTCTCACTGTGGCCCGGGCATGGCCTTGACATTCAGACATCGGGTCCTGCATGGACACTTGTGTTTGTTCCATAGCGCATGTGGCTGCAGTCTGTGCTTCTGTAGATGCGGGCTGTGCGTGAGCCCTTCATCTTCCCCGCAGACACCACTGGTGCTCGCTCGGCCTCGCGGGGGATGCGGGGGGCACGGGGGACAGTCTTGTGTCCCCACCTTCTTGGGCTGCAGACAGGCCACGCTGGTGCTGTGGTGACTGGGGGCTCCCAGGAGAACCCCGCTGCAGACCGGAGAGGTGGCCCCCGAGAAGGTGGCGTACGCCTGGGGCCGGGCCTCATCAGTGAGCCACGGGCCACCTGCAGCAACAGGTGTCTCACCGTCCAGGGGCTGGGTGTTCGGGCGCCGTGGGGTTGAGCTACTGTCTGCACGGCAGCCGTGTTTGTCTTGTTGAGCCCGGGGAGGCCCCTTGGTGGCTCCTGGAGAGCCTGGCCGCATTTCTTCCTGCCCTTGGCCTTAGAGCCCATCACGTTCATGCCGTTTCTGCTTCCAAAAGGACCTGTGTTAATAAAGACCACGTGTTAGGACAGCACCAAAGTGTCTAGAAATCTGGGCCAGGAGGAGGAGGGAGGGGGATTGGCTGTGCCCGCCAGTGGCCTGGGAGCCCTGCCCGCCTGCAGGGACCTGGCCCGGGGCCCGTGGGGAGGGCGTGGCCCTCGGTCCCCAGCGCCTTCCGTCTCTGGCTTCCGGGAGAACTGCGTGATCCTCAGGGAGCTGGTGAGGCTGCAGGCCCTGAAGTCCCGCCTGCTGGGGTTCCGCACCATGCCGACTCCGTGCTGGAGATGAACACGGACAAGACCAGCCAGGTGGTGGCCACTGTCCTAGGTAACACCGCCTTCCCCTGAGTCCCAGTGGGGACGGGGTCAGGCGGACCTTGACCGGACGTGGTGCTGCCTGAGACCCCACTGTGTCAGCCCTTGGGGGTCACCTTCCCAGACCCTTCATTCTGCCTCGAGGGGCACAGGGTCGGGGGTGGCTGGGGGGCCGCCCCAGGGACGTAGCCGAGCCTCTCCCCTCCGCCCGCAGGTGAGCTGGCCCAGAAGCTGAAGCCCCTCGGGGAGCAGGAGCGGCCGTGATCCTGGAGCTAAAGAAGGCCGAGTGCCAGAGGCGGGGCCTGCACTTTGACGGCCCCATCAACGCCTGGGACCTGCGCTACTACGTGAACCAGGGGCAGGAGACGCGCTACCACGTGGGCCAGTACCTGCTCAATGAGTCTTTCCCCATGCAGACGGTCACACGCGGGCTGCTGGGCATCTCCCAGGAGCTGCTGGGGCTGACCTTCGACCTGGAGGAGGGCACCAGCATGTGTCACGAAGACGTGAGGCTCTAAACGGTCTGGGACGCGGCCTCGGGCAAGGTCATCCATCGGCAAGTTCTACCTGACCTCTATCCTCGGTGCGTGCGTGGGGGAACCTGTCGGCCGTGGGCCGGGGCTCCTCTGTGGAAGCGGGGCCCCATCCACGTCCCTCCGCAGGGTGGGGAAGTCCGGGCACGCGGCCTGCTTCGGCCTGCCTACAGCACGATGGGAGCTGCCAGATCGCCATCGCGGCCATGGTGGCCAACTACACCAAGCCTACGCCCAACCTGCCCTCCCTGCTGCGGCATGATGAGCGGGAGACCAACTTCCACGACGTCGGGCATGCGATGCACCAGCTCCGCTCCCAGGCGCAGGGCTGCAGGCAGGGGGCGGGGAGGGCCCGGGCATGCGTGGTCCTCAGGCAGGCCCTCGCCGCGGGATTCTTTCACTGACATCACCCCACACGTGGTGACGCCCTCGGTGTCAGCTTCCATCATCAAACCCCAGGCACTGGGCGCGTAAGTAACGGAAATGGATGTCCTCGAGGCTCTAGAGGCTGGAAGACCCAGATCAAGGAGTCAGGGCTGGTTCCCTGCATGTTAAATACATGTACTCAAGAGTTGCCTTTAAAAAAGACAAAAGAAAAGAAAGGAACGTTGCCTGCAAGTCTGCTGACAGCCGGTGATGAGAACCAGAGGGAAGGCTCTGGGGCCGGGGGCGCAGTGCCCTGTGAGCTCGGGGGCTGCTGCCAGTCTCCGTGGAGGCTCAGCAAGTCCCGGTGACTTCCCCACGTGGGGGGCGCCAGCTGAGAGTCTGGGCCCAGGACCCACTGCTCGTTCGGTCTTCCTGTGGTCAGCCCTTCATCCTGAGAGCGATGCTCTCACAGGCTGCACCGGGGCGTGTGGGGACAGTTTACTGAGCCGTACAGACGTCACTACTGCTTTGGACCATTTCCATCATCCCGAAAATGTCCCTCACGCCCTTCGCTATCACTCCGTCCCCTCGCCAGCCCCTGACAACCAGGAACCCACTCGCTGACTCTGTGGATCTACCTGCTCTGGACGTTTCTCCTCAGTGGGGTCACGCCCTGTGTGTCCTTCTGTGTATGACTTCTCTCGCTGAGCATCGTGTTCTCAGGGTGTACCGACGCGGCAGCGAGCGTCAGGGCTTCACCGCATTGCGTGGCTGAGGGACGTAAAGAAGACAAGAGAAAAGAAAAGCACGTTGCATGCAAGTCTGGTGACAGCCGGTGATGAGAACCAGAGGGAAGGCTCTGGGGCCGGGGGCGCCGTGCCCTGTGAGGCCCTGGCGCTGCTGCCAGTCTTGGTGGGGCACGGGCAGCACCGTCCCTCAGGAGCTGCTGGACAAGCTCATCAAGTCCCGGGAGGCCAACCCAGATGCGGCCGGACTGAGGGAAGGGAAGGGGGCTTCCGGTCTGCCCGGCTGGCAAGCGCGGCCTGGACACGGTGCCAGCCCCCCGTCTCCTTCCTCCCACGCCCCAGGCCTCTTCAACCTGTGCCAGATCGTCCTGGCCAAGGTGGTTCAGGCCCTGCACACGCAGACGCCCGCGGACCCGGCCCAGGAGAATGCCCGCCTCTGCCAGGAGATCCTGGGGTTCCCAGCCATGCCACGTAGCCAAGCGCGCGCTGGGCTCACCTTAGCGGTCGGTTGGCGGCTACTGCCCAGGTCAAGAGGATCGTCTGGTGGTGTGTGAATGGGGACCGACTGACGGGCTCCGGCCGAGGCCCGCTGCCCTCTGGCCTCCTCCTGCCACGGCTCCTTGGCTGGTCCCTCCAGCTGTGGCCCACGGAGTCCGAGGGTGGAGTGGGAGGCTCTGCACATGCTTTCTAGAGAGCCTGGAAGAGGCAGGAGAGGGCTTTGTACCCCGGACAGAAGGCATCGACGAGGTCTGCCCATGCGTGTCGGTGCGGACACGCGGTTCACTCCCTCGTGAGCGCTTTAACCAGCGATCTCCCCGTGGTGGAGGGAGAGCCCTGACTCATCTCTCGCAGCCTCGGCAGCTGACCTTGTAAGAGGCTTAGGAGTGAACCCTCGTGAGCTTCAGCAGAAAGTCGGCAAAGATTTATTTGTGTCCCTCCACTGAACTGCCAGCAAGGTCCCCGTTTTCTACAAGTGTTGGGCCAATACTCTCTCTAGTGGCAGGGGACTCAGACAAGGCTGCTTTGAGGCCCCCACCCCCGCTCTGGGGCAGGGGCACTGAGCGGCCAGGGGGCCGGCCAGGAGCCCCTCCGCGTGTGTCCCAGTGACCCACCTGCCTGCGACCTTCGGTCGCCTGGCAGGAAGCTACGACGCCCAGTCCTATGGCCAGTCATTCCTGCAAGAAACACTGGAACCAGTTTCTGCCAACCCACCAAAAAAAACGACTTCAAAGGCAACGTGGTGTCACAGGAAGGGCTTGTTTCTGTGCTGGTTTGTTTTTAGTTCATTAGGCCTCACTTAAAATTCTGATTCCACAATGCACTTGCTTTGGGATCTTGAGCAACACTCATAACCTCTGCAAGTTTCAGTATAGTAAGTTTATGTGATTACCTTCATCTGTAATATCCCTGTGTTGCAATCTTAATTAATTCAGATTAATTCATCTTAATCTTAATCTCAAATTCAGATCAATGACTAGTTCCTCTGTGACTTCTCCTCTGAACGGATTCAAAAGCCGCCTCTCCCGTCCTCATTTGGCTTCTCTTCTCTTCGGGAATCTCATAAGAACTTCTATGACCTCTTTGGGTTTTTGTTGTTGCTGTTGTCTGTTTGTTTGTTTTTTAATTGAAATATAGTTGATTTACAATGTCGTGTCCGTTTCAGGTGTACAGCGCAGTGATTCCGTTTTCAGAGTCTTTTCCCTTATAAGTTATTACAAAATATTGAGTACAGTTCCCTGTGCCATAGGGGAGATCCTTGTTGTATCTATTCTATGCCTTCTTTGAATGACCGTAGCACTTGTTGTCTGTATCATTTTTATGTCTGTTGTGGCTTTGTGACTGAAAATGAAAATTTTCTATTTGTTCATGCCCTGGCCCTTCCTTAAAAATGTGTTCATTTACCTATTTCATATTTATTGACTACATCTTAGACACCGTGTTAGCTGCTTGTTCTAGATGTTAGTAAAACACAGACCTTCCTGCTCAAAGGGTCACAGTATTTGTGGGAAAACAAAAAAATGAACAACTTACGTCTCAAATAGCTTTGTACTTCCCAAAGAGAGCACACCTCGTAGGTACAATAAATATATGTATCATACATAAATGTATAAAGAGTTAATGGCATTAAAAACGTGAGATAACTGCTTTTCTATTCTGAGGAAATGAGGATTACATTTCACCAGGAGCTCAATACCACTCTGAGAATGAGGGCTTAACCCCCGACCTGGCTCACTGCATCGCTTTCTTATATGAAAATAGACAAGTCTGTACACGCTCTCTACAAAAAGGCTTATCTGGCATGAATTTCAGATAGCAAGAAGAAAAATTCAAGAGGTTCAGAGAAGCATCCAGAAGCTCAGATGATTGTCTGGCACTGATACAACTTGCTTGACAGGAAAATAGAGCTGTAAATCTCACAAAATTCGATGATCTTCTAAGAATTTCAAAACCGCCTGCTATTAATTAGAAATCCTAGAAGAACCGCTTCTTTTAAAGCACACTGATAATATGCTTTACAGCTTAATATTCAGAAGCCTATGTTTTGGCTAAGTGAGCTTCAGGAATGAAGGAAACTTGTGGTTCAGTTCCCTCTACTCTGGAACCTCTGGTCAAAACACCTACTTCTGTGCTCAGCCATCTTATCATCTGAAAAATGGAGGCAACTCTAAGAAACACATAGTTACAGAGATGTTGCACAGTTTCCTGTGTCACTGTCTTCATTTGTTTCAGAAAACCAATAACGTCTAAGCTGCTACTGCAAAGAGCGCAGTGTTACTTGGGGTCATCTAGTGCAGCTCTGTCAAAGTAAAGAAAAGGAAAGGGGCCTAGAACAACTATAATTTTCCCAAGAGGACACTATTATTTTATGGTAAATCTGAGTCAAGAACCCTGATCTCTTTGATGCCATTCCATTGTTCTTTCGTTGGGTTCTCAACAACCCAGAGAAAGAAAGAGAAATAAAACTCCTATGTGCTGTGTCACTGGTACAGGACGTGGCAAGATTGGAATCGGAGAACTACATATTAACAGGTATTTGGGAAATTCTTCAAACTGGTTAAGATATACACCAGGTACCTAAAAAACAGTATGTTTTCCCAAGATGATTCTGTGGAGTGAACAGAACTGGTAACTGAAGGTGCCTGTGTGCTGCACTTCCAAACAGGATGGGTGAATGCTTGTTTTCTGGCACCTTTAAGACTCCACCCCAATATACACATTAAAATAAAATTAACATTTCAACTGGGTCATATTTAATTCTGCATGCTCTTCTAAGTCAGCAAAATATTCCATATATCATTTAAGTTGTCACTCACTCTCTTTTCTTTTTCTTTTTTTTTTTTGCGGTACACGGGCCTCTCACTGCTGTGGCCTCTCCCGTTGCGGAGCGCAGGCTCAGCGGCCATGGCTCACGGGCCTAGCCGCTCCGCGGCATGTGGGATCTTCGCGGACCGGAGCACGAACCCGTGTCCCCTGCATCGGCAGGCGGACTCTCAACCACTGAGCCACCAGGGAAGCCCGTCACTCACTTTTTAACTTGAGTTTTAATTTCTAAAAGTCTTTCCAAACACAAAACAGAGGTGGGAAAATGGTATATGGGAAGCTGCAGAGATGAAATAAGCTTACTTCATTCGGCATAAAGATGAATACCCAAACAACTTCTGCATAGCTGCAAGTGTCCAAATCTACTATCTTCGTTTCGTAGTCAAGGCTTCCGGAAAAATATGCTAACGGATTCCTAATTACCCAAATGCCCCATATCCGTTTCAGTAAGTATCGTTATACATTACGGAAAATTTTCTCAGTGACACAGAAAGACATCCTGGCCGAGCATCCCCCTTCCCATGACACAGAGATGATGGGTCTCAAGCTACGTTGAAGGCGTTGGAGCCCACTTTATCCATTACTAATATTAATGGAGGACAAACCTTCATATTCTGTTTGTTTGCTCTGTGTTTGCTAAATCACTTCTTCCCTTCATTAAAATGGATGACACATAATTGAGTCTGTAGTGTGTGTATCACTGGAACCTGAACACATTTTTGCTGGTTTTATTAACGTCATAGGTTTCTAGGGAGGGTCTACTAAATAACTAAGTCTAGTTTCACAGTTACAAATAAATTAGGATGTAATTTTGAATAAATTAAGCTCATCATAAAGGAAGGATACTGATAGTTGCTACTACCCCTTCCTTGAGGGGCTCTTGTAAAGCACTAAATAAAGTAACAGAGGTTTATATGCATGCATATATTTTCAATGATCTTTGAACACACTCGAAAAGAACTCTACAGAATGCATTATAAAACCTCGATGCTGTGTGTCCCTAGTTCCCAGCTCTCTCGTTAAAACTATTTAAATGAACAAAATGTTATCTATTAGGAGAGCTATCAGAGTACTCCAAATACTACTTCTTGCAGTACCCTGTCCCAACCATTTGCCTTCCTCTTCCCATTAGTCCTTAATTCAGAAACCCCAGAGATTTGTTCATTAATTTATGAACACATTTCTTCATTCAGCCAAGAAAATTGATGGCTCCCTTACCAAATTTCAGGCACCCTTCTTCAGTATGTTTTCTAGGCATGTTCAGGAAACACAGCAGTGATTAACACAGATGAATATAGCCTCTCTCGAGCTGAGGGGAGAGACAAAAGTAAAGAAGCAAATATAAAATCGTAAGTGTAAATACGTAAATAAAAATTGAATAAATGGGTAGAATAACTAGTATATCAGGTAAGTGCTGGAGAAAAACGGCAAGCAGGGAAGGGGGATGGAGATTGTTAGCTGGTAGGAGGAGGCTGCGATCTGAAACTAAGTGATCACTGAGGGCTTTCTGGGGAAGATAAAATTTAAGAGGGAACCTAAGGTTGTGAGAGGGAGCAAGGTGCATATCTGGGAAGTGAATAGTACAAGCAGAGGGAACAGTCAGATGGAAAGGCAATGAGGCAAGAGTGGGCTTGGAGTATCCAAGGAGCAGAAAGGATGTCAGTGTGTGGAAAACAGAGGGAGCAAAGTGGAGAGGAGAAGGAAACAGTCAGAGAGGAAACAGAGGCCCAGATTTCTAGGGCTGTGGAGGCACTTTGAGGACTTTGCTTTTCCTGTGAAGAAGCCACTGAAGAGCCTGGAGTGACATGATGTGACTTACGTTTTAACAGGATCTCTCTGGATGCCATGTTGATTAGAGACTGCAGGAGAATAAGGACAAGCCCCAGAAGACCAATAGTTGATTCAAATGTCAAGAAACATTTATGCCTTCACCCTTCAACTTCACAAATGATGCCATTTCCATTGAGCTATTGAAAAATATAATCTGGCTTTCAAAACAATAAACCAGAAGGCATTTTCTCACATAAGCAAGGTCACAAACAACTGTCAGCTAAAGTTGAAATAGCAACAAATCAAATAATAACAAAAAACATTTTTTATAGCTTTTAAAACCTTACCAAGCATTTTCTTGTCCATTATCTAAGTTAATCCTCAAATCAACGCCATGAGATAGTTACTATTTTCCCATTAGAAGTGACCGCATATTAAATCCTTAGTGATTGCTCAAGAAAAGCTGAAATCTTGAGTGTACATCTATTAATGGCCAAGGTTGGGTTTTTTACCCATGGGAACATTGGATGCTAAAATCCACAGGGATTTTCAGCTCAAGATGGCAGACTAGGAAATATATTTACTTTCTGGTCCTCCTGAAACCAGGTTTAAATAAAACTGTAGAAATACCCAAATTAATCAACCAATAAGAGCCAAGACATTGTGGAAGTCATCAACCACAGAAAGATTTCAACACATTTCGAGAAGGCAAACAATGAAATGGAGGGGCCGTGAATAAAATAATGAAGAAAAGACTACCCTAAGTAGGGTCTGCACAAAGCCAGTCAGCTTTTGCTGAGCCCTGGTTATAGTAAAGGACAGAGGAAAGAAGAGGGGCTGAAAACAAGGAGACAAAAGTCATTTCAGGAAAACACGTTCATTTAATGAGCTCCAGGGAACACTCGGCCTGCTGCCATACTCACTCACGTATTACAGTGGATTGTTGGCACGCAAGACAAGAAAACAGGGAACCAACGAACAAAACTCAAGACACTGTTTCTTACTGAACTCTTCTCAAACGAGATCAAGAAATTATGGTTCAATGCCATAGCTGTAAATCATTTCTGCTCCTGGAGAGGTTAGAAAGGGCTTATAATAGTTACCCTTTTTTTTTCAGACAGAATTTAGGTCTGAGCAAAAGCTTTTGTGTCCTCCAACCTCAAAGTTTATTGGGGATGCAAGTCCAAATTTGCTTCGACATACCATAAAAAGAATCTCATGAGCAGAGGGTCAAACTACTTTTGGAATATATGAATTATGCCCAGTGTGATTTTAAATAGATTTTAAACAAAAATATATAGATTTTTACTGATCTATATGATTCTGGGTTCTGAAACTTCTACATGTCACATGCCTGATACAGAACACACAATGTCAGTCCCAGGAGACAGAAAACACTCCAATGAAGCAAGCCAAAGAAACAAGATTCGGACAAGGTAAAGTGACGTGTAGACCAAGACCAGGATTTTTCAATTCTTTCCTGTCATGCTGTAGCTTCCAGCTCCTGAATAACAACACATGTTTCCCTTGTCCTAGACACACAAGAGTATGTCTCCTCTATGGGGCATAAGAAGCTCTAGAGTTACATATGTGTAGTAAAGAGTGGACCCAGCCGGCATACTCACAATGACCAAATTGTGTTGCTCGTACTTTATTTTAAACCAATACATCGCTCCACGCTGAAGTTGCAATAAATGATATATTTGCTTTCTAGACATGAATGAGATGCCTTACTGGATATACTCCAGGAAGGCCAGAGAAACTGGCTTCTAATCCATACAGAATAATTCATTGATGAATTCCTTTCAGGATAGCCCATGATTTATCTAGAATATAAGCTTTACATACCTGGATCCTTCAAACTAGACCAAAGGGAAAAATCTAGGCTCCAAGCCTCAATTAGAAATGTGGGATGGTGCTATGCTGACAACTGGTGGTCCCTGACCTATCTTCTGAGATTAGAACCCAGTGTGGTGGATGACCAATTCACGCGTTGAACAAAAGAACACCTCCTACAGGGCAGTGGATGTGTTCATTACAGGTATGGCACTTAGGGCTAAGTATCATAAGGACTTCAAGAAACAAAAGAAAAAGTAACACATGAAGCATATATGATAAGGAGGCGCCAGAGTCCAGAGCACGAGCTCTGGAATCACACAGGCTTGCTTCGAATCCCGGCTAAGCCACTACCATCTGTATACCCTGAAGAACAGTCGAAGGCTGAAATGTTCTTTTACCAAATTTCGAAAAACAAGTGAAGAAAGAACCTACCTGCCAGGAAGGGACATCGTGGGGTGCAGCATCCAGTCGGGTCAGGGCTCTGCATCCCCTGCTCAGAAACCTTCACCGCCTGGCTCACGGTGATGCTGGCAGCTCAGCAGCCCTGGAGAAGGCGCTCCTGCTCCTGTCTCCAGGGCTCGCGGACAAGCTGGGGAGGTCCACGGAGGAGGCGGGCCACAGCCTGGCAAGCTCTGGGTGCCTCCTGCACTCAGCTCTGGGCAGGCTCTGGCCTCTGGGCCCCGTTGCGGGGAAGGGCTGGCCGATACATACCCAGGGCTGAGGGGTCTGCAGAGCCGGTGCCCAGGCAGCGTGAGCTCTGGAGGACAAGGCTTCCACAGTCCCCAACAGTCTCCGCATGGTGGCCCATCCGGTGCCAAACACCTGCCACCCACAGCGACAAGTCCCAGCCGCTAGAAAGTCCAGAAGGGCTCGGGCTCTTTGCCCTCGGGCCGGGTTTCTCCAGGGGCTGGGCTTGTGTGGGGCCCCCAGCCCACCCCCTGACCCGCCCGCCCTTGCTCTGTGACACGTACAATGCAATGGCAACACCCAGGCTGAGCCGGCAGGCCAGTGTTCAGTGCGTGCTAGACCTTGAGAAGAGTTAGCAGCTAGGGAGAAGCTCTCCCACTTTCACTCGCTTTTCTCAGATCAGCCAGGCAGCCCATCTCACCCCAAAGCGATGGACACCACACCTCCTTCCCAGGCTATCGTTTTCCGTTCTGCCCGTTTTCCCTTTCCATTCTGCCCCTCTTTTCCCCAGCACCCCATCTACGGCTTCGGGTGTCATCGGTGCTGCAGCAGGCAGCACCTCTGACCCCGAAGCTATGGACACCACACCACCTTCCCGGGCTTTCGTTTTCCGTTCTGCCCCTGTTGTCCCTTTCCATTCTGCCCCTCTTTTCCCCAGCACCCCATCTACGGCTTCGGGTGTCATCGGTGCTGCAGCAGGCAGCACCTCTGACCCCGAAGCTATGGACACCACACCACCTTCCCGGGCTTTCGTTTTCCGTTCTGCCCCTGTTGTCCCTTTCCATTCTGCCCCTCTTTTCCCCAGCACCCCATTTACGGCTTCGGGTGTCATTGGTGCTGCTCCCGGCAGCACCTCTGACCCCGAAGCTATGGACACCACACCACCTTCCCGGGCTTTCGTTTTCCATTCTGCCCCTGTTTTCCCTTTCCATTCTGCCCCTCTTTTCCCCAGCACCCCATTTACGGCTTCGGGTGTCATTGGTGCTGCTCCCGGCAGCACCTCTGACCCCGAAGCTATGGACACCACACCACCTTCCCGGGCTTTCGTTTTCCGTTCTGCCCCTGTTGTCCCTTTCCATTCTGCCCCTCTTTTCCCCAGCACCCCATCTACGGCTTCGGGTGTCATTGGTGCTGCTGCAGGCAGCACCTCTGACCCCGAAGCTATGGACACCACACCACCTTCCCGGGCTTTCGTTTTCCGTTCTGCCCCTGTTGTCCCTTTCCATTCTGCCCCTCTTTTCCCCAGCCCCCCATCTACGGCTTCGGGTGTCATTGGTGCTGCTGCAGGCAGCACCTCTGACCCCGAAGCTATGGACACCACACCACCTTCCCGGGCTTTCGTTTTCCGTTCTTCCCCTGTTTTCCCTTTCCATTCTGCCCCTCTTTTCCCCAGCCCCCCATCTACGGCTTCGGGTGTCATCGGTGCTGCAGCAGGCAGCACCTCTGACCCCGAAGCTATGGACACCACACCTCCTCCCTAGGCTATCTTTTTCCGTTCTTCCCCTATTTTCCCTTTCCATTCTGCCCCTGTTTTCCCCAGCGCCCCCCCCATTTACGGCTTAGGCCGGCATCAGTGCTTCAGCAGGCAGCAGCTCTGACACCAAACCTATGGACACACCTCCAGGGCTGTCATTTTCCAGTCTGCCCCGTCTCCAAGTAGAACCACTACCTATTTCACACGGCTGTTCCTAGTTCTGGGAACACACCACGCACTGGTAGCAATGCCTCAGCCCATGCCTCGACTCATTTCCCTGCAACGCTGGCCAACAGATAGACCAACACTTCAAAGTTATGACAGAAAGTTGAGTAAGTTATACGCTTGGAATTGCATTTATTATTATTAACAAGCACAACTGTAGTGCTTAGACTATAACAAGTAATATTCTAAGTGCTTAGCAAATATTAACTCACTTAATCCTCATAATGGCAACCCTATAGGTAGGTAATGTTCATAATATTCACCTTTTTGGGGGGAAACTGAGGCCCAGGGGGGTTGAATAGCTTGCCTAATGCCACACAGTAAGTAGCGGGCAGAAACCCAGGATGAAAACCAGACCGTCTAGACTTTCATCACTTTGCTGTGTCACCTTAATAGATGTTGTGGTTTGGGAAGGGACTAAACTGACAAGACTCTGAACTTGAGAAGGGAGAAATTAGAAAGTGACTGATCCTAGAAACTAGAGAGGATTTCAGCTCAGAAATTTCTGGTGGTGAGACCCAGAAGAACAAGAACATGGTTGGAATATTAACTTGGGGTAGTATCTGAATCCATTGAGAAATGGTTTTGTTTTGTTTTGTTTTTTTAACTTAGAAAGGCCAGCTGGATGAAGATTAATGAAACAAAAAGTAGAAAGGGAAAGAGGAAGGTGCCTGAAGTGAGACATAACCTCTTCCCTGTAAGTACTAGGGGTGGGCGTCCTGTGGGAAAGGATGGAGCTCTCTCTACAGGTTTGTCACCAGGATGAACAAGGAGAAACATGGCAACCATTGTACTGGTTTTGATGATTCCTCAAAAACCAAGGCTTTACTTTCCAAGAACTACCCACAGTAGCATACCTACCGTGTGTCAGACATGCCACCAAGGGTGTTTCCAGTCACACATTTTAATTGGAGAAATAGTTCCTATGAGGTACGCATTAGTTCCCTATGGCTGCTGTAACAAATGACTACCAATGAGCTTGCGTAAAACAAAACACACTCATTCTCTTATGGTTCTGGAAGACAGAGGTCCAAAACCAGTTTCCCTGGGCTGGAACCAGGAGTTGACAAGGCCGTCCATCCACCTTCTAGAGGCTCTAAGGGAGAATCTGTTTCCTTGACAGCATTCCTTGACTTCTGGCCACATCAATCCAACCCCAACTTCATCATCACATTCTCTTTGGAGTAAACACTCCCTCTGCCTCTCTCTTACGAGAACACCAGTGGTTACATCTGGGTCCATCCAGGTAGTCCAGAAGAATCTCCCCATCTCAAAACCCTTACTTTCATCCCATTGGCAAAGTCCCTTCTGCCATTTAAGGTGACATTCATAGGTTCTGGGGATTAGAAGGTGGACATTTGGGGGCAATGGTACTATTCAGTCTACTACAAGGTAGATACTATTATCTTTCTCAGATGTAGGAAATGAAGTTTAGGGAAGTAATTTGTCTCAGGTCTACAATTTCCAGAGGAGAGATTTAAATTCTGCCAGGGAGACTTTAGGACACACTCTAAACAACTTTAACCTGTGTCCTTAATTACTGCATAATCCTTGGTTAAGAGTCACACTTAGGTATCAAGACCCAACTGAATATAACACAAGTACTGTCTCCTCTTTCACTATGTTTGCCTGGTGTATTTATGAATCTTGCCCAGAGCAGAAGAGTTCAGAAAATCGTTATACACGTTTACTAGGAGAAAGCATTTACCGTTTGATGTGCACGGAGTAATGGAAGGCTATTTAAAATAAAATAAAGTAAAATATGCCACCAAATCGTCAAGTGTCACAACAGAGGTAACCCCGTGGGAGTCTTGAGGAGACTAAAATTATCTCCAATTGTGCAGGTGAGAAAAGTGTCACTAAAGGCAGTTGTAGTTCAGCCAAGCCCTACGGCACAGAAGTAGGAATCTGGATATGTACGAATGGGAAAAAAGACATTTTAGGCATGGGAAACAGTTGAATGCTGAATGGATGAGAAATAGGCATTAGACCTTTCTAAATCAACTGGCTTATTCACTCAGTAAATCAGATTTGGTCAGTCAAACTAGCTTTAGCTGATTACTTATCCAGGGCATAGCTGTTGAGAGTCATTTTTGTCATAGAACAGTAAATAAAATTGTTGAACTATAGCTTTAGGCTTGCTAAGTGATAACAGATTGCTCTAGCTGATGTTCAAGTGACTTACTTGGTACTATTCACGAAATTGGGGGTTAACAACTGCTTAAGACAACATAGAGAATTGATCTTAAATAGTACTTGAAGTAGTTACTCTGTAAAGTATCTGTTCAGTAGCTCATGGTAAATGGATGTTTATAATCCCCGTTGGACAACCAACTGCTTTTTTGCAAATGGTAATGTGAATTGCTGTTGCATAAACTATAGTAATGACCACCTATCTAATCTGTTGTCCAAACCAGAAATCTTCTAACAATACTGGTCTCCTAATAAAAAGTAAGCATGAAGCTAACACACACTGGGTGTCTCCCGTGTGCCTGTGCATGCATCTATAGCTCACTGAACCCCCATAACAGCCCCCAAGAGAGGGACTCTGAGTGTCCCCATGCTGCTGGTGGAGAAACAGGCACAGGAAGGTTCAATAGTCTATCTACCTAAGATAACACAGAGGGCGGGAGAGCCTGTTTTTAAACCATCTGCCTCCAATTCCAGGTGCCAGGAGCCAGATTCAGCCTACAGGCCTCTTCTGCTCATCTGGAGGTGAAACCATGTGTAAGGATTAGTCAAATCCTGTCTTCACTCCTCAAGGTAGCTTGAACACTTGCACGTCCTCCAAATAGCACGTAGCATAAGCAATAAGATGTTTGCCCCGGGTATTGTCCAGGAACTTGGAATCAGCTGTGTCTAGTTAGGCTGAGCTGGTTAAGACTGGAGAGGACCACCGATCTTCCACCTGGCCCAGTGCCTTTTGACCTCCTGCCATCAGAGGGCCGAAAACTACAGCCTGAGAATGTGCTGAGCCCCGCAGCCTAGTTACGCCAGCTCAGAACAATGATGAGCACACCTTTTCCCAATCACCTTTCCTCATGCTCCCCATGCCTCATACTGCCCTGCTTCTTTATTCTTTATCCCATAGATACCCCAAGCCCCTTGCCTTTGGGGAGGCGGATTTGAGAGCTATTGTCACGTCACTTCCTCGCCTGGCTGCCTTGTGAATAAACTCCTCTTTGCTGCAAACCTCAGCATGTCAGTGTTTTGGCTTGCTGCGCCTCAGACAAAATGGTAGGGAGCAGTGGTAAAGGTCCCTTGCCTGTGAGGGAAGCTGGTTGCTAGTAGTCACGTTGCAGATGTTTTCTCCTCCCGGGGGGGCAGACGTCCTGCTCTTCCAGAAAGAAGGGAGAAAGGCAGGAGCTGGACCCTTGCTCTCAGGGTCACCGTCACCTAGGAGCTCGTTAGAAACACAGAATCCAGGCCCCACCCAGAACTACTGAATTACAGCCTGCATTTAACAAGATCCACAGGAGAGGCATACCCATATTAAAGTTGGAGAGGCACCAAGCTGGAGTCCACGTAGCAGAGAAGCAGACAGGATTCTAGACCACGCAGAGTGTTAAAGGCCAACAGTTTGTTTTCTATTCTCAAAACAATGTTTTTGAGCCATGTTTATGAGCAATGTCCCAACTTGCTTCTAAGGTTTCTTGTGTGAAGAATGGATTGGAAGGAAACAAGATATATGGACACTAGTTAGGACCTCACTGCAACAGACAGGCAAGTTCAGTATTAGGATGTTGAGGAAGAGTTGACAGATTCAGAAGAAATTCAGGAGATAAACTGAAGCGGGCTTAATGGGGTATGAGACGGAGGAAAGGAAGGTCTTAGGGAATTTAAGGGTTTACTCCACGTATGAGCAAAGCCTCAAAATTCATCATTTGAACGTACAGAGGTAGAGCTCTCAAAGGACACTGGTTAGGAAGCAACAGTACGCCCTTTATAATTCCAAGAGACAACACGGATCAACTGTCTCGATGGAAAACTCGGCGGTACCGGTGCGTTTTTTCACTCAAACTTAGTTCCAGTGCCTATTACTCACATTTTCTGTGCCTAAACAACACAGCTTGAGGAACTGAAGGGGATTCCATCCTGGTAATTAAGGAGGGTCCCCAACACTGACAGTCCCATCTTAAAAAGCAGTCCCGCTGCATTTTACCCAAGGAGCAATGGCCAGAGCCTCCCTTTTAAAACGATGGGGAGAAATCAGAACATCACACACTGTCCCTTTCAGCTACTATGAACTGAGCCGCGAGACGACCAGCACCCCCTAGCACAGCGCCGGGGGCCACTGTGACAGGCGACAGCACAAGAGACGGAAGCCCAGGCCCAGGGGCTCCGAGCTCCACCGGCAACGCCCAGGGGCCAAGGCGCATTACCTTTCCGGGATGTGCTTTCCGCCCTTCCTCGTGGCCGACGAACTGGCTCATGTCACCCCCGCCAGGAGTGCCAAAGTCGCCAACCCGGCATCCCCGGTGCCAGCACAAGGCCACGAACCACAGGCGCCTAGGCACAAGCCCACGCAGCTCGCGGACCTCCTTCTACCGCGCATGCGCCACCGCGTGGCGTGTCGAGATGACTGTCATCACGCAGGCGGATTAACGCGCTTGATCGGTAAAGAGGATTCTGATGCCTGCAATTTCCCTCCTTAGCCGGAGGCTGGTAGCACACGTCCATTAGTTCGTGTGTGTACCCTTCAGCATTCCAATCATACGGGACATGGAAAGTTGTCCGACTCTCCCAGTTTCTTGTGTGGTTCTTTCAGATATTTCCCAAGTGCTTACATTCACACTTGTATCTTGTATGTAAGTATTTGTACGTAACAGGTATCCTGTAGTTTATAGAAGAGCAGCACACTATACACGTACTACATACATAGTCTACAATGTGTCTTGGATAGTGACGCTGTTATCTTTCTAAAATATAAACTTGGCTGGATTGCTCTGTCGCTTGAACATCTTCACTTAGCACAGGATACAGCCCAGGTTGTTAGCACAGCATTGAGAACTCTTTATAAACAAATATCAGTCTGTCTCTCCAACTGAATTATAAGTTCAAACTATGACTTACAAGGACCTACATCATCCACCTCCCTCCTTTGCCCTGCCAGCCTCCCCTGATCTCATTCTCTACTGCCCTGCCCTCACTCACTTTCCCCTGTCCAGCCACACTGGCTTCCTTACTATTCCTCAAACATGCCAAGCACAGGCGTGCCTCAGGGACTTTGCACCTACTATTCCTTCTGCTTCAGAACACACCCTCCCACCCCATCTCCACTCTCCCAGAACACACCCTCCCACCCCATCTCCACTCTCCCAGATATCCAATGGCTTGTTTCTCACTGCAAGGCTCTGCTCAATCGACATCTTAATAGAGGGGACTTCCCTGATCACCTACCACATTCCCTCACCTCTTCATCTTCTTTTGTTATTCTCCAAAGCATTTACCACCGCTTGACACTCCACATATTGACTTATTTATTCATCTCTCTCCCCCACTAGAATGGAAAGTACGTAAGGGCAAGAGCTTTGTTCTCTTCCTACTTCCTAGAACAGTGCCTTCAACTCAGAAGGTGTTATACAAATATTTGCTGAAAATGAATGTATGACTTCTTTGCCCTTTCACACTACCCTCTAGTCACACCAGAGGCTGCCCCTCCAGAGCACAAGTTCAAGCCCTGGGCCTTTTGTACCTGTCCCCAATACCTGGGCTGTCCTTTCCTCATTCCGGCAAAATCCTCTTCCCCCAAGCCCAGCTCAAACGCTGTCTCCTCAGTCAGGCCTTCCTCAATTTCTCCTCTATATTCCTGCTGCACTTGATTCTTTTATCATAATTAACCCACTTAGACTCACTACATGTTTCTCTTCCTAGACAACTGGAAGTTGCTACTGAACAAAGACTTCTACTCACCTCTGTATCCCCGTGCCCTAACAACAAACCTATAAGGCTCTCGGTGTTTACTGAAACAATTCATTTTCTGAGTCTCTACCCATTCTAGGGAGTGCGTAGTATAGTCTCCTCCTCATTATCAGTGAGCCTGGCATCTGTGGGAGGGCCTTACAGCAGAGGAAGTCACCAATGGATCATAACTAAGGTCCTGAGACTGCAATGGCAGACAGCATGGTGAAGTTAGCCCACTGCATGCAGAAGACCCACAGAGGAGTCAGCATATGCAATGGACTACACTTGGTATAACATGTGAACAATCAAGGTTTACAAACGTGTTCTCATGCACTTGTAAGGATCTTCTAGCCCACGCGGAACAGACAGAACACACACAAAGGAGCCTGGAGGAAGTGAGTAGGCCGGCAGCTGCGCCCTAACGTCTTAAGAGGTAACATTTCTGTGACTACAGTTTAAACACATCAGATAATTTGCCTCCTTTCTAGACACCCTGGTTATCACAGGACAGGCCAAGCCTCTCAAGTTTTAAAGCTAAAGTACACGGAAGATCTGTGAATAGGGCTGAAGATATTTAAGAGCTAGTACCTGCATTAAGCAACCAGGTTATAGAATGAACATTTATCTTGAAATTCCAGTCTCTCCCTCTCTCTCTCGCCTCCTATCCCCTATCTTCCCACCTCCATCTCTATTCCCTCTCCCCTACTCCCTGTTTTATGTATATACGTGCATCATTTTATATATACACGGAATATTTACTGTCTGTTACATTGATTTAATAAAGTGCACACTCCTCAGGCTAAATTTAGAAAGAGGACAAAATGAACACTTTCACATGGGCGTCAGTGGTGTTCCAAAGACAAAAGATTCCTCAGTCTTAAAACATGGCAAACACCATGTTCCTTCTGATAGTTAGATGCTAGAAAAAGGCAAGTGGATCCTTAAAATTCACACGCTATTAACACCTACTATCAACAGAGTAGATCTTAAAGCGGAAACAAGAAAACACCAGCCTTTTAAGTTCTTCCTGTCTGAAGATAAGAGTAAGAGGTGGTAGTGTTCTTCCTCACTTGCACCCGAAGGGTAAAAGCAGCAAAAATATCTTAAACACATATATGATGAGGAAGCCACTCTACCTGGTCCACTCTGTTTTGTTTTGCTTCTAGGGATCTGTCTCACTCTGAACCTTTGCTTTTTGTTTTCTCTTTTATGTACGCTAAGAACCTGAGAGTCTAAACCTTTTCTTCCACCTCTCAACCAATAAACAGGACAAAAGAACATTTTTATGTTTTTATGTATTTTCCATTCAAATTTTTAAAAAAGAGATAAGTAAGCTAGCTCAGTTCATATTTCTCACAAAGATCACTTTCCAAACTAAACTAAATTGTTTGTGACCATAAACAGGAAAAACACCGTACTCTAGTAGCACCATCTGACATTTCCACCTTAATGTTACCAAACACAACTTGACACGAATGTCAGAACTATTAAAAATGTTAAAAATCCCCAACCCCACTCAAAATGCATACCAAAGTTCAGGTAAAGGAAAAACAAAAACAAACACAAAAGCAACTCACCGTTATCTTTATGTTCTTTCAGAAACCCATTAACAGCACACTGGAATTTAAAACTAGTGTCGTCATCTGACACCTGATGCCCAATTGTACACATTTTTAAATAAGGAAGAGTTTCTGGTAAGTCCTATAAGGCAAAACCATGAAAATATGTATTATTTCCTTTGTAGGGAAAGAATAAAAAATTAATTAGAGAAGGCAGAATATAAACCAGGAGAGTACATTAAACTTTGTATGTCAGTCATTCTGATGAGAGCCATTTTTTCCAAAGCTGCTTTAACCAGTAATTATCACTTGATTTTCATTCAAACTGCAGAACGGACAGTTACCAGGCATGCAAAAGGAAAAGCAAATCTATGTGAATGAATGCACATGTAACTCAAAATGATATAAACAGTTCTGCCTACATTTATGTTCTATCTTACATTTCAAGGGCCATAAAGCGGCTGTGATTTAAGGAGAGTAGTAGAATAGAGTCAGAAGAACTTGGATTCGAATTAGGAAACAGAGGCAATTTCAGGCATTGTTGAGAACTGGTATTCTTGAGGTGGGAGAAAGTAGACTATCAATAGAAGACAGAAAAGGATAAGTGAAAATTCTCTAGTTCTGAATTTAAATGGAAAGTAGCAGTAGGAACCTATGACATATTTTAAAAATATTAAAAACAAACGTACATATTTCCTAGCTCTGACCACTGAAAAAGTCTAGAAACAACTGATGTCATGTCCAAAGGACTCAGGAGTCACCGAGAAGCTCCAACTGGCCAAAGATAGGGCCTCAGTTAGAATAATAACTGTAACGGAGTCCACGGTGAGAGGAATAAATAAAATTTTACAAAACTGGTCAACACTGGAGGATATTTGTGAATCAACTCATTATTTTGAAAACTGTTAAATAAAAGAAGAGAATCATGCCTCTACAACTGAGCAACCAAACAGCTGATGAGGGGAATCTTCTCCTCGTACAAATATACCCAGCTAATAAGTGAAAAAAAGAACAACAGAATTCACCATTCTTTGAAGCCTCAACTGAATTAATGGATGTAGGTATGAATCATCAGTGACTGCTAATACCACAGAAAGACACAACTATATACGTCTCCATGGAAGAACACATCATCACCCATGAAACTGTCTTGCCAAAACAAAACATGCAAGCTTCATTCAGATCGACTACCGATTTACAGGAAATAAAAGGACTGAAGAATATGTTACCAACACATGGAATGTAATCATCGGCATCTAGATGGGACAAATTACCTGGTTTCTTTAAAAACAAAATTCAAGGAGGAAAAAAAAAGTGAGAGAGACATGGAGGGAGAACCTATAGATTAAACAAGACTTCAGAGACCTAACAATCCACGGCAAAGTGTGGACCTTATTTGGATCTAATTCAAAATTCTTATAGACAATTTTTTATGACGTTTAGGAGACAACTGCAAATTTGAGCACTCCCTGGGTATTTAATATTAAAAAATGATATTAAGGAATAAAAGTCCTATATTTTAAATGCACGTACCAAAAACGTACAGGTGTAATTTACATGTTGTCTCGGAGCTGCTTCAAGATAATACGGAATGGGGTGAAACAGGTGGGGGTATAGATAAAACATGACAGCCATCAGTTGGTAAATAAGAAAGCTGGATGAGTTCCTGGGTATACAAGGAACACTCACAGTAGTTTTATACTTTTGTATATGCTTAAAATTTGTGATAATTGTTTAAAAACAAGACGACACTGTAGAAAACAGTTTGGCACTTTCTCACAGGTTAAGCGTACAGCTTAGTATTTGGCAGTAGGCTATGATCCAACAACTCTGCTACTACCTACGCTGCACATCTAACAGAACTGAAAGCAGGGATTTGAACAAATATCTGTACACCAATGATCACAGCAGCATGATTCACAATACCTACAAGGTGGAAAACAACCAAGTGTCAATCAACCGTTGAATAACAAACTATGGTCTATATACACACAATGGGATTTTCTAAGCCAAAAAAGAAATGGCATTTCGTTACGTGCTATAACATGGATGAACCTTGAAAACACGACGTTTAGTGCAATAAGCCAGACACAGAAGGACAAATACTGCAGATTCCACTGACACGAGGTACCTAGAATAGGCCAATTCACAGAGACAGAAAATAGAATAGAGGTTACCAAGGGTTGGTGGGAGGGAAAATGGGGTTGTTACTGTTTGATGGTTACAGAGTTTTTGTTGAGGATGATGAAAAAGTTTTGGTTCTAGACAGCGGTGATGGTTACACAACACTGTGACTGTACTTAATGCCACTGAACTGCATATTTATAAACGGTTACAAGAAATATGATTTCTCTATATTTTACCACAATAAAAAAAAAGCAATAACAGAGCTGAAATTTCAATTCTTCCTTTTCCGAGAGTCAGTTTCATCGTCTGTAAAATTAGTAATTGTAGTTGTCTATCCTCTGAGCTTAGTGCAGGGTAAGCACTCAGTAGGAGATATCAGTACTACTTCCACTTCAAGAGCAAAGGATTGCTGTGAAGATTAACTAAGTCAATGGATATGAAAGAACTTTCTAAATGGCAAACTGCTCTACAAATATCAAAAGACATTAGGTGTTACTGTCTCCCAAGGCCATGGAACAGGTCAGGAGGAGGATAATTCTTTTGCACTGGAATGTCCTACATGGGCCAAGAGAATAGGTGGGTTTCTGTACTATATCAGAAGGCATCAGGAAAAGGAAGCATAAAACTTAGAGAACAATTGTCTTTTACACTGATGCTTAAACATGCTCAGGCAACTGCTTAACATAAGTGCTAAAGACATAATGGACATACCTTTCTTTCTTTTTAGGATACTACTGTAACTACTAAAAGTTTACTTCATTTTCAAAATGTAGAACATGGAAGCTTATAGAATTTCTTAAGCATATCTAGAGCCTACTGCCAAATACTGTAGTTCAATTCATATCTTTCATCTCATTTTGAAACAGCAATTACAAATGTGTATTTAAGGAAACCACTAGCTTCCCTTTTTGAACCCACGAGAGAAGGCCAGGACTCACCTTAGCATAAGATGATAACTACTGAACTACTATGAATTATTACAGTATCAGAAAGAAGGTCATTTTCAATTACGCCTTCCATTTACCTCTGGCTTGTAAGAGCGGCGAGTATTTGCTAAGTCAATAATCAGCCCAAGTTCTTCATTCTGTCCTTGGATTTTGTTAAGAGATCCAAGGGGGAGAAACGTTCTTCTGGAGCAAGATTCTTTTCAAAACTCTGTCAGAAAGAATAAAATAAGGAAGAACAGATGTTTAAAATCCTTTACTATGTTATCCATTTATTCAAACCCTGGGATGCTAACATATGAGATTCAAAGTCAAGTTTCCTCCTCTGCAGCTTACAAGCGATATTACAATCCTTTCTTCCAGAGAGATTAGACGGAAGAAAATAAGCTCACTTCTATATAGTTATTTCTATGTTTGTTTATTTCATGTTGGTCTCCTAACCTGACTCTAAACTCCCAGAAGGCAGGGACCACATCAATTTTGCCTACCACTGTATTGCCAGCTCCAAGCGGAGTGCCTGAAAATAGACACAGAAATAAATACTTCTTGAATATCTACATATAGGAAGGATGGCTTTCACTGCTAAATATTCTTTCATGTATTTGGCTTATACATTGTACCCTGTTCCATTGATCTCTTTGGTTATTCAAGTGTCAGCAACACACACTTTTTTTCTTCATTAGTAGACTAGTTTTAGAGCAGTTTGAGATTCACAGCAAAACTGAGCAAAATGTACACAGTTCCCACTTACACCCTCTCTCCTTCATCCCACACAGCCTTCCCCATTATCAACATGCCATACCAGTGTGCTTCATTTGTTAGAATTCATGAACCAACACTGACACATCGTTATCAATCAAAGTCCACAGTTTATTGCATTCATGGTACAAGTAACCGACTATTTCTTTATTTCTAGTATAGTCATCCCCAAACATTTACATACTGAGATACATATTACTTTCTTATAAATTACTTTATTCTTTATTTATAGTTAGGGCATTGCATTGTTTTTTTTTTGTTTTTTAATTAAGTACAAAAGTTGGTTGTATTTGTCTATGAATCCCATTTCTGGATAGTAAAAGAGGTATTAAAAAGTATTTGCTATAAAAAGGGAAAATGGAGTACGACGGGGTTGAGAGCCAGGGCTCTATATGGTGAATTCAGATTTCTGGAAGAATACGGTATTAACTTTTGCTCACCTTTTTTAAAGGAACTTTGAAAGCAATGAAACGAGTCCCAGGCATCCGCTGTTCAACTGGGAGATAGTCTTTCCACCTGTTAATATAGTTTTTGTTAGGCAAATTTTATGTTAGGCTGTCTCCCTGCACAGGATGAATGCGCCTTGAAAATGGAAATCATATCCCTCTACATCGGCTCCCAGGTGGTCCCAGCGTCCCGACCCCGACCCCGGCCGCGCGCGACACACTTTCCACAAACTGACACACACGGAGCCCGCGCGAGGGCCGGGTCGCGCGGGCTTCCCCGCCGGGTCGCCTGGAGGCCGGTCCCCCGCAAGCCGAGCGCACGAAAGGGCGCCCCAAAGGCGCCGGCCCAAGGCGCCCGCTGCGCTTTCCCTTTGGAAGCTGGGCTGCGGGGCCCAAGCGTAAACCCTGAGACAAGGAACACGCGCACCACGCCGCCACGGGGGACGACAGGCCGGGCGCCCACCTAGCCGGACACCCTGCATTTCTGGAATCACCGGACGCCTGTGTAAATTTCCGTCTGGCCTGTCATTTTCCAAAGGCCACTCAAGATCAGGGGACAGAACGCCTCCTCTCCAAGTGTCCTGCCAGCCCACCCACTCAAGATCAGAGGGACAAAATGCCTCACTAAAACAAAACAAAACAAACACAAAAAAACTGGAGAGAGGGAGGAAAGGGTGCCCTGAAAAATAAAAAAAAATTAAAAAAACTAAGCACGTTGACAGCGCTAAGAATAAACTACCAGGAAAAAGAAACCCTACATGTCAGATCCTAAAGCACAGAAGGGCAAGCCCGCCGACATTCCAGGACCGGGGGGACCGGGGTCCCCAGCCCTGCAGAGCCAACCGCAGACCGGCTCGGGCGCCCCTCGGAAGCGCGGGCTGCCCGCGGCCGAGTCTGTGCCCCCCGGCCGGCGCCGGCTCCCCTCTGCCCACCCTGCGCGCGGGGGCTGGAAACTGCCGCGGAGAACCACGGCGGGGCGGGAAGGGGGGCTCCAAAGAGGGTCTGGCGACTCGAGTCGCTCCGTTTCTCGGTGGGCTCAGCGCGCGCCGTGGGGGAACAGGAGCGGGGGTCCGGGAGGAGGGGACGGACGGCACTTACGTAGACCGGCAGCGGCCACGGGTAGACGGCGGGCTCGGTCCCCAAGAGCGACTCCAGCCTCAGCTCCAGCTTCTCCCCCATGTCTTCGCGCGCGGGCCCCGCACCGCGCTAGTCTGGCGGTTGGGGGAGGGGCGCGGCGCCGCCGGCGGGGGCGGGGCAGACGGGCAGGCGGGAGGCTGAGGGGGGCCTGGTCTGGGCCTCAGCTGCCGCCGCAGCGCTCCCGTCCGACCCCCGGCTCCCTCTTTGTGCTCACAGGCCCGGGGCCTCCAGCGCTGCTGCGAACTCGGGCCGGCGTGAGGCGACCACAATGAGCCGGGGGCCGGGCTGAAACACTCCCGGCGCGCGCGGCCCGCCCCGTGGACTCGCAGGCTCGCACGCACGTACGCACGTCTTCGGCTGCCCCTGGCCACCCTCACCGGCCTGAAGTGGGGACCCGGGAAAACCCCTCATGGACAGTCGTGGCGGGTTTGACTCCCGACCTTGACGTAGCGTGACACACCCCCTCCCCCCCCAATAAAAGAAAAGGAGCATAGGAGGCAATCTCATACATTATTGATAAACACATACAAAGACACTATTGGTACAAAACTATTTCTCCATACAGCAACTTTGAATTTTAATAATAAATACATATATGTATCAAACATTAATAAAAGAATAAAATTATCCAATATGAGTACATTTGCTCTTGTTTTGCAATTAGTTCCAGGATTCTATTTTAGATTACTACTTCATATCTGAGAGAGTTGGGTGTGTGTTTGGTTTTGTGGAAGCTGCATTGTGCTAAATTTTACCTTTCTTTCTTGAATTAAATGGCTTTTGTTATCCCTTGGGAATACTGAAGACAGCAACAGCAGATTACTACCTACCAGTGGAAAAGTATAAATAGCAATTTTAGCCACTAGTGATTCTGAAATCGCCCTTAACTTTGTCCTTATAAAAATGCTCCAAGAATTACGTTTTGCAAATCCACAGATTTACTATCCATATTCAAGTCATTTATGTGGAGAAAGAATGTAGCCAGCCTTATCAGTAACACAGGATGTTATAGCCATCAAGCCATCAGCCACTGAAGCCACACCCAAAGCCGCACCCTGAGGGGATTCAGGATGGAGAAAACAGGATACTGGCCCTAGATAATTCAAGTGCAAATCAAGGGAATGATTTCCAGGAGACCAGATTCTTGCATCTCACCATATATAGAAAAGTGCTACATTTATTAACTTAAGATGTCTAGTTTCTTTAATTAACAGTAATCTTTTGATGTTCCAACTACCTGTCTTTTTTTTTTTTTTTGCAAGAACCTCTAAATACCCTGTGCCCTCCCTTAGCTCTTCAGAACAGTCCCTCAGAGCTATCTGAGAGGCTGTCTCCTGATTTCAGTCCTCAGTATGTCTTCCACATAAAACATAATTCTCAACTTCTAGGTTGTGCATTGTTTTTCAGTCAACATTTAATTGTATGGCTCATGTAGGTACTATGCCTAAATGTAATGGGATGAGCTGTAAATTATTAAAACTAGATAAATCCTGTCAGCTCTACCACTAGCTGAGATCCAGGCTTTCACCTCTGGATACCTCTGGCAGATATGGGGTCTGTGTTGGTCTTAAAATTATTCTTAGAATAGTGGGGACTCATTCATTCTTTCAACACATTTTATTGCTTATATTCTATGTGTCAGTTACAGTGCTGGGTCTTGAAATACAGAAGTCAACACACGAAAATACAAGGATAAAACACATTTTCTACCATATTAACTTTTTTCATTCATCAATTCATCCCTAAATCATTCAACACGCATCTTCTTATTGAATACTGATGAGGGGTCAAATGCTATGCTAAACACTCAGTATATAGCTGCAAACGAGATGGACAGGCCCTGATTTTGATGTCACTACTATCTTTTGTCCTGCCATATAATGGGACAGCTTCATTATTCCCTTTACCCTAAGTTTTTATCACAAATTGCTAATGAAAATAAAGCTGTTAGTGGAGTTTCAACATGCATAGGTAAATGAGAACACAGAACTCCCCTTTCTCATGTCCCGTTCTCCTCCTTCTAACTCCCTATGTGAAGTCACTTTGTGCCAAGGCCAAGAAGCTGTGACCCAATAAGAACCAAGCTGATTTCCTCACACTGACTGGGGCTATTGCACACTTAGAAGACTTGATGCTTAATTTTGATAAGCAACTAGAAGACCATGGAGACAACCTATAAAAATGATTTGTCTTGGGAGAAAATACTAAAGAGGGTTAATGTGCTGTTCCACATGTCTAACCCCCTGGATTAAACCACAGGCACCAAGGTCACCAAGTGTACTTGGCAACAATGAGCTAATAATAAAAAAAAGCATCATACTGTTATTGTATTCATTTTCCCCCAAGGCGCTCTCTGATAAACACCACCACCTCTAAGAGAATTGAGAACAGCTTCCTTGTGGGGTAGGTCATATAATATATATGCATCTTTTTCCAAGCAGTTAAATCATATCCAGCTATCAGCACACCTTACTTAAGGCGATCGTAATGTATGAGATTAAATGTTCCTACCTGATCGGAAAACTTCTTGTCCTCAATTCATTGGCTGTACTGGATTTTTTCTTCTTGGGTCAGACCTTCAGACTTCTACCAGAAATCCTTCCTTTGGGGAAACCAGGCCTTCCCAGAAACTCAGGAAACTGAAATGGAGACAGCAAGAGAGAAGGAAATTATTTGGACACATAGACCTCAATTGTTTGGTTTTAAGTAAACGTCCAAGCAAACATCTTCTAGATGGTATAATAACTTTAGGGAAATTCACGGTTTATAAGTTTGGGTACTCATAAACTGAACATATTATGATAAGAGTACAGGTTGCATTTTGTGTCTTCAACTCAAGCAAAGGCTTCAAAAAAGGCCCAGTTATCCTTTGTTCATTAAGACACAAAGAGAGGGCGAAAAGGGCAAGTTTCGAAGTCTTTTTCTTTACAATTTACTTCCTTTCTTCAGTCTTCAACAAGATCTTCAGGAAATTAACTTTACTAAAGTTAATTATTCATAAAATAAACATAGGAACCTGCAGAAGACTATTTCACAGAGACCTGTAATGTACAATATCCATTGCATACGTGCACCATGAGCTTGTCTTTTCTAGCACTGGCATACACAAAACTCTGTGTGTGTGTGTGTGTGCGCGCGCGTGTGTGTGTGTGCACGTGTGTGTCTTTTTCTGTGATGGAGCCATAGGGAGAAAATAAATCTATTGGCTGCAATTCAGTGATGTACGAAGATTTAAAGGTAAAGGAGAAGGTTACATCAAGTGAAACTATAAAGTCATGAGGTTGTGGTTCCAAAATAATAACAATAGCAGTCTTCTGTAACCAAGGGAGCAGGCTCCTCAAATTATAGTCACACCTGTTAGACCATCTGCCCATACATTTCACACTATCATTAATGGAAAACAAATGGCACTGTCCCTCCTTCCCTTTATCCATTGGCCATCCTCATATGAACTCTTTTTCTCTTCAAGGTCATGCTCTTTCCTATCTGTTTAAAAATATTAGGATTTAGGAGGAGTGATACGTAATGTGCCGTGCCTTGGTACTTGTACCAGTGACGGCTCTGTAAGGAGCACTGGGTTGTTAGGAGGCTATCAACTGAGTTCCCCTAGAAGCAGAACTTGAGGCGATAATTTGAGTGCAAACTGCTCATCTGGGAGGTGCTTCCAGAAAACTCAGAAGTGGAGTGGGAATTGAGAATGGAGGCATGGAAGGAAGCCAACAGAGGTGTATTACCGAATAAATTACTCCTGCAGGGAACTGCTGCCAGTACTTCAGGCGAGTTCTGTGAAACTCTACAGAACATGTCTCAGAGTTATCCCAAGAATCGGTGAGAAACTTGAAGTACTTATCTTCCAGTCCCCTCTGTCCTTGGTTGAAAGCTACACCCAGATACATTAACTCCTGTACACTTCTGGCCTGCCCTAAGGTGGATAATTGCAGGCGGCAGCATGATTCTATCAGCATATACTGGAATGATGAGTGCTGGGGAGATATGAGTGGAGCATCGAAACCATCTAATACAGTCGGGGCAGGAGATATTAATTATTGGCTTGAAAGTCCAAATGGATAACCTTAAATTCCTGGGTTTATGGTTTTACTTTGAGGTATTTAAGCATGATGTATGAGTAAAAATTTCCTCTGTTAAATCAAGTTTAAGGTCCTAACTCCCTAATCTTCTGGAAAACTGTGGTATCTTTTAACAGATTTTTGAAAAGTAACATGATTAAGATTTCAAATTGACCATTCATTCATTCACTCATTCAACACACATTTATTGAACACCTAAAGTATGTCATGGGATAAACTAGGCACCAGTGTTACTGTTACTAAAATCATTATAGTGCCACCTAGAATTCAATGTATTGTGACACTCAAGTAAGAAAATCCATAGTTACCGTAAAAGATATTACAGAGTGCTATAGGAAGACACAGTAAGACCTTAATTCATGCTGTGGACAGTAGTATATGGGCGATATCAGTAGGGCTTCCTGTAGAAGGCAATTGAAATGGATATGTAACATGAAGGAAGGGTGAAGTTTTGAGGAAAAGAGAAGATAAATTCACAGTTGCCAGAAAATGAATGGTTAAGGATCAGTCCAGAAAGGAGTTCCATTCATAATCAGTATAAGAAATGCTCACTAGGGCTTCCCTCGTGGCGCAGTGGTTGAGAGGCCACCTGCCGATGCAGGGGACACGGGTTCGTGTCCCGGTCCAGGAAGATCCCACATGCCGCGGAGCGGCTAGGCCCCGTGAGCCATGGACACTGAGCCTGCGCGTCCGGAGCCTGTGCTCCGCAACGGGAGAGGCCACAACAGTGAGAGGCCCGCGTACCGCCAAAAAAAAGAAAAAAAAAAAAAAGAGAAATGCTCACTGGCGTGTAGAAAAAGAAGACAATGGAGAGGGGGGTAGACGCCAGATCATGCATAGTCCATGTATGTATAGTAAGTGCTATGGTCTAGTCTTTGTGTTCCCCTCCAAATTCATACGTTGAAATCTTAATTTCCGTAGCTGATAGTATTAGTAGGTGGGGCCTTTGGGAAATGATTATGGTATTAGTGCTCTTATAAAAGAGACCCCACAGAGCTCCCTAAGCTCTTCTGCCATGTGAGGATACAATGAGAAGTCTGTGATTCAGAAGAGGGCCCTCATCTGACCATACTGGCAACCTATTCTTGAACTCGCAGCCTCCGGAGCCGTGAGAAAAAAAATTCCTGGTGTTTATGAGCCACCCAACCTGCAGTATAATCTTACAGCAGCCCAAAAGGACAAAGAGAGTTTGGATGTGAGATTTTCCTCCAAGAAAGATGGGAATCCATTGAAGGATTTTACCTGGTAACTTAGAAGAGAGAAAAGTTTCATAACACAATCAGGTACTTTTATAAGAAAAATTTGTTTCTTTTTCAGAAAGATCACTCTGGAAATACTGTGACTAGATTTTTGGAGAAGTCTGATGGCAGGCCCGGATATAGAAAGATGAGTTGGTAGTCCATTAATATAAGTCAAACAAGAAAGTGGATATAAAAAGTGTGAATTTGTGGCTGAGAGTTCTTTTCTTTTACTACTTGAAAAATGTTATGTCAATGCTTCTGACTCCATAATTTTAGACAAGAAATATGCTGTCATTGGAATTGGTTTCTCAATAAGTGATGCATCGTTTCTGCCTGTCCACTTTCGAGATTTGTTTTGTCTCTACTTTTCAGAAGTTTAATTATGACGCGTCTTGACAAGGATACCTTTGTGTTTTTCCTCTTTGGATTTGCTCAGATCCTTGGATGTGTGCTTATGTCTTCTAAAAAATTGGGAACGTTTCAGTCATTATTTCTCTGAATACTTTGTCAGTCCTACGTGCTCTCTGTTTTCATTCTGGAACCTTGATGATATGAATGTTAGTGCTTTTGTTACTGTTTACAGGTTCTTGAGATCCTGTTCTTTCTCCCATCTCTACCCCTCAGCCTATTTTTCTCTGTACATGTGGTACATTGTATTGATCTCTTCTAAGTTCATGATTCTGTGCTTTGTAATCTCCACTCTACTCTTGAGCAAAGTTTTTTGATTGTTGTATTTTTCAGTTCTACTGTTCTCATTTGTTTTTATTCTTATAACTTCTAGTTCTTTGTTCACATTTTCTATTTTTCCCATTTCCGTCAAGGAACACATAATTGCTAACTGAAGCATTTATGTGACAGCTTATTTAAAACCCCTGTCTGATAATTTCAATAGATGTTTTATCTCAGTGCTGGTGTAGGTCTATTGTCTTTTCTCATTTATTCTGTGATTTCCTGCTTCTTGGTGCCATGAGTATTTTTCAATTGGATTCTAAACATTGTGAGTTATTATATGACTCTGTATCCCATTTAATTTTATTATTACTTTTTAGAAGGAAGTCATCCTATTGGAGGTGGAGTATGAGGACTGGGGGGTTACGTACAGATTTCCACTGGGCCCTACTGTCAAAACCCCAGCAAAAGTGGGCACTTACATTCTCTCACTGCAGACAGATCAAGTAGAAGTTCAGCTATCCTACTGGCCCTTCTGACACCTTCCCCCCAAAAGTGGGAACATTAATATCATTCTGTTGCCTTTTAGTAGGAGTGGAAGTTCATCTCCCCAGTAGATTTCTTGACACCAGGGGAGGGGAGAGGTGAAGTGTTTGCTGTGTTTGCTGTCCTTCCTCCCACTTCATTCCTTCTTGTTGATGCCGGGTGTGGGTAGAGGGTCAGCTACCTGCTGGCCCCACTGACACCAGGGTAAGAGGAAGAGAACTGCCAACTAGCCCTGCTTGTGCCATCTCATTCTGTCTTACTGCCTCAGGACGGTTATGGGGATTCAGCACCCCATTGGGTCTCACTGACACCATGTGTTGGGGGTTAGTGGGGTGCCTACTCCCTCCAACCTGTAACATCCTATTCTTATCGATGTCAGGGAGAGACGGAGGCTAGGTCCCACCATTGGACCCCACGACTGTGTGAGGGCAGCCCAGTGTTAACTAGCCTGTCAGGCACCACCTTTGAAAGTCTCTTTGCTAATGCAAAGGGGTGGAGGCTCAGCTCCCCACTGCACCACACTGAAACAGCCCTGGTGGCGAATCAGAGCGCTGCCTCTTCTGGAGGGCAGGAGTGGGGTGGTGTGGAAGATCAAATCCTAGCTTGGCCCAACTGAAACCACAGGACATAGGGGATGGGTGCAATATTCCACTGGCACTTGGCTCGAGTAGTGTGTATATTATCGCCCAAATGGTTTTCTGTCTTTGACAACCCCTTTCCTCATACCTTGGCTAGGGGGAACGGGGGTTTTGTGTTTTCTTTTTTGAAGCTTTTTTGTCTGTTGTTCTGTTGGTGGTTATTGATTGGGGGTTCCTGTAATACCCTCTCCAGGATGTATGGGAAGCAACAGGAAACACAGGGGACTCATCACCATGTTATTCCTCAAGTCCCAAAGTCCCTAGTTAAGTCTGCCTTCTCATTTCCACCTTTCAGTGTCTTCCTATGTTTGTCTGTTGTTATGTTCAGGGTTTTAGTTTTAAGTGGAAGAACCTGGGAGAAATGGGCTACTTCCTCTTCTTGGAAGCAGAGGTCTGGAGGCCTATGGATGTTACAAAGTACTGCTGACTGTAAATTAAAATTTGATGATATACACCTTGCCCTTTAAGAATTCTTCTGCTAGATGATGTGGCTTCCCAAAGTAGCTACAATTTGACTTTCATACTTCTAAAAGTCAAGTGTTTTGCCGCAGTTGAAATTTAAAGATAAGCAAGAGATGAGGCTAAGATGATCTATGTGGTAACAGATTAAAGTTGGAAACATCAATATACATTCATGCTTAGCTTAATATTGCTTCATATTACCTTAACACACATGGTTATGTAGAGAGATACTTATAGATATGTCCATATACGTGGGGAATGTACACACATGTTATCTCTTTGCTCTGTCAGCTGAGAAGATCTAGAAGCAATGACATCCGGGCAGCAATCAGCACACCCCACACCCAGATCCTGCTGTCTAATGCTGTTCTCCACTAAAAAGACCTAGTTATCCTTGAAGAAATAGCTGATTCTAGGACTGGGGCAGTAAATATACAAGATTTATATACAAGGCCATCTTATAGTGTCAGAAAGTAAGGAAGTTCCAAAAAAATATATAGGATGGGGATACCTCAGAGTGGCACACGAGCCACTGAACTGAAAAGAGTTCACAAGGGTCAGGACTAGAGCAATTTGAGGAACAAAGTAACTAACGTAGAATTAGATTATGACCCAAAGTATAAAATAAAAATCCGTGAGTTCTTCTGATATAAATAAATAATTGGATACATAAATAAATGCGGGAGAATAGATAAATCTCCAGTGCAAAAGAATTCCAAATAGTTTATGTAGTACTCCATCTTAAGCATAACTCTCTATTCCTTAGTTGTGGGCTGAGCATATTGACTTCCTTCCAAAAAGTACAATATGGAGAAGGGAAAACAGTAATTTTACAATGGAGAAACCTGAAAAACACTACCTCAGCCTGGTGATCAAGGTCGACCTCAGCATTCATAATGCATATTGATACTTTGTACACTTGATGTGATCTGACAAAATAACCCTTCTACTCTTGTGGTCTTCCTCCCCCAAACACATAATCCCAATATTATCAATGAAACATGCATCAAACAAATTCTAGTAGCGGGCATCCTACACAAGCCTAACTACTCAAAATTGCCAAGGTCATGCAAGGAAAATCTGAGAAGCTATCAAACGCAAGAGGAGCCTAAGGAAACATGGCAACTAAATGTAATGTGATGTTTTGGATGAAATCCTGGAATAGAAAAAGGACATTAGGTAAAAACTAAGGAACTGGACTAATGTATGGACTATAGTAAACAATAATGTATCAATATTTGTTCACTGATTGTAACAATGTAACATACTAATATAAGTTGATCGTCACAGAGGGAAATGGGTATAGTGTATATGGAAACACTTTATACTATCTTCTCAATTTTTCTGTAAAATTAAAACACTTCTAAAAAATAAAGTCTATAAAAACGTTGTGTTTTCTTGTTTTATGATTATGTGCCTGTATTTCCTAATAAATATGTAAATTTGCTTTGCCTTCCTTGATACTGATATTAAAGAAAATACTAAGTAACTCTGAAAGAATTTGTAACTCCAATTTAACAAGCAATAATTCTGGGTATTAACTTTTTAGGAGAACCCACTGAATCAATCAAAGCAAATTGTCTTTAAAGGCTGAATTTCTTTTCAGTGTTTAATCTTTTCTATGATTAATGCATACCACAAGCATGGTTCTCTTTCAAAGGGCAGAAAACATTGCTCGTAGGCAAGGTCTAAAATACAGTGAAATATTCATGTATGATGCTATAACAACTTTAATGTATTTTATGTTTTCAAAATGATGAAGTGTTATTTCAGTCAATAAAGTATTCACTTTTATACATTTCCTACCCACCTTTTCCCAGAACACCCACAAGGAAATGATACTATCATCTGATATTAGGCTCATCAATTTAAATTGGAGTTTTTGGTAGCTGTGGTTGCCAACGGTACTGGAATGTGTGATACTTTTACAAATCCTCTCCATGGCAAAATCTGATCTTCACAAGGTAGATCACAGTACGTGCCTAAGGCCAATGACATAGAGCTTTGTAGCTAGATTACCAAGCATTTTACTTAGAGGCACAATAGAATGTAGAAAAGGCCATTTCTCCTTCTGTCTTTTTCTGCTCAAAGGTCACTCACCATCTCAGAAGTTTTCCATAAACTCAGACTATATAATGTCACTTAATGTGAATGTAGCTCAACATTCTGTTTTAGTACAGCTAATCTCACATTATTTTATTGGTCCTAAATATGTAAATCATCAGCAAAGTTTTGTACTTAACTTTTTTTTTGGATGTGGACCATTTGTTAAAGTCTTCATTGAATTTGTTACAATACTGCTTCTGTTTTATGTTCTGGTTTTTTGGCTGCGAGGCATGTGGGACCATAGCTCCCCGACTAGGGATTGAACCCACACCCCCCTGCATTGGAAGGCGAAGTCTTAACCACTGGACCGCCAGGGAAGTCCCTGTACTTAACTTTTAAAAATAATTAAAATAAGCTATTCAACACATTTTTCCTAAAAAAAAAAAAAAAAAGTAATTCCTCTTAGGCTGGCCCTGGACACATACATGACTTTGCCATTTTTTCCATGGATTATTTTCTTATCTGTTCTACTGTGTCACATTTGTTCTACCTTCTCAAAAAGAAGCATTTAAAAATTCATCTACGCGTTCATGCATTCATACATTTATTAAATAAATCTACTGAACACCTACATACGGCACAGAAAAGGAGGCAGAAAACTAATCTGGGTTGCACAGAAAGTAATGAACTCAGTTAAAATTTTTGGTGAAAACAGGTGTTACTCAATCTACTGGAAATTACATTTCATTATGGGGACTCACACACTCAAGGAAAACCAAGACCTAAATAATAATAAAGTAATAAAAGCACTAGCCATTTACTGAGTGCCTGCTTTTACCTGACTCTGAAACTCTAAAATCATTACGGATGTTTTGAGGATTGTCTGATATAATTGTAATTTCTATTTTACAGATGAAAATAACAAGGTTCAGAGACATTAGGTTACTTGCCTAAAGTCAAGTGGCCCAGAAACTACACAACTGGAAATTGAACCTTAGATTTCATAATGCCAAAATCTGTGCTTTTAATCACAATGTGTGTGTGTGTGTGTGTGTGTGTGTGTGTGTGTGTGAGAGAGAGAGAGAGAGACAGAGAGAGAGAGAGAGAGACAGAGAGAGACAGAGAGATAGAGAGAGAGAAAGAGAGAGAATGTGTTTAATAGAGAACTTCTGAGAAATGGCAAGAAAACTGCCAGGTACCCATAAAACACTAATTTAGGAGCTTCTTACTATACAAGTAATTGTTAATCATATGGCTGAACTAAGGATCTCTCACTTTTGAACTAAGAAATCAAAAGCTTCCAGAAGTTGAGTCTAAATTTTACACTTACATAAGATACTTCATACAGAATGCTAAAGTATACTACCTAAAGAGTTCTGAAAATACTGGAAGCATTCATACTAGTATGATTTCATAATGTGGATAATAGAGGATTTAAGAAATTGGCAGAGGCAACTGCAGACTCATTTCTTATCATTTCTGTGAAGGGCAAGATAAATCAATAAAATGAGAAAAATGAAAAAAGAATGGCTAGCAATTTTAGGTAGTTTGCTTCATCTCCATACTAGGAAAGACTAAGCAAAAAAAAAAAAACTTCTCGAAATTTTATTTTGAAAGCACCTACAAGTGTATATGGTCTTTTTATACCAAATAACTTGGAATTATGAACTGTCCAATAAGTCTAATCTTCTCTGATGATAAAATTGCTGGCTTTATTTGAAACTATGAAATGAAAAGTGAGGTAATAATCAGAAATTCTTAAGAAAAGGAGTAGACAAAACAAAATTCTAACAGTTGTGTCAAAAAATATTTTGAAACGAACATAAAATCCCCATTACTGGTACAGAGCTTTTAAAACTTTATCTTGGTTTTAAGCTTTAATAAACATTGATATGTTTACATAATTACTGTCATAAGGAAGACACAATTTTAGGTCAGCTTTCTTCATTCTTTCTTTATTAAGCATTATTTTATTTTGCTCCATCATCTTGTAATTATAATATAGTAACTGTGTCACTTTCTACTAAGTGGATATAATTTCCTAAACTGTTTTCCTATTCTTAACAATTAAAGGTGTTTCCAATGTTTTGTTATTACAAATGACATGACAATGAGCATCTTTATATAATAATTTTCTGGATTATAAATTATTTATCGGCATAAGCTTCCAGAATTAGAATTAATGTGTAAAAAGCTATTAACATTTTTATCTTGCTAGACATTGCCAAATTACTTGTCAAAAGATGGAACCGAATTATATTGCAAAAATCTTTGCCAACAGAAAACATTATATACAATTTTTGATTTTGCTAAATTATTAAGTTGGAAACCTATGTTCCATTTCTTTGAATTCTTTGATAACAGGGTGCTGCTGGAGGCTGCGAGGGCAGCCATGTCCATGAAGGCTCCCCAGAGTTGGAGCGGGGAAGTGGAAAAAGGTAAAAAAAAAAATACTAATTGTATTTTCCCTCGATTGTTATCTCTCATTCTTTTCTGCCTCTGTGTAACTTATATCCAGGTAGCTGGAGAAACATCATGTGGCAGGGAAAATTGGTATTCCAATAAATTAATAAACACCAACTTCAAATGGATTTTCAAGACTGGAAATATTGCTCTGACTTACAGTAAGTTCTTTCTAATTCTCCTTAAGGACTATTTTCTTAGAAGCTTTCCCTACCCTCCTCAAATTTTCCTCCATCCTCTCTACTTCCTTCACTCTGAGCTGGTGAGGCGCTTCCTAACTCATTAGGAACACAGAAGTCAGTAAATAGTCCACTGCCAAATCCGTTAATTCATTAGCATTTGCATTGATCTTTGTATTCCCTTGCACTACAGGAGTTCAAGTTCAAAGGCCACGTGCACTACAGATAGCATTTCATTTTCTCTCATCTTCTCAAGTACTTCACAGCACTGCATTTTCTACAACCCATCTACTCCTTATGAATGATTCTTGCCAAAATTCAACCTCATTCTAGACTAGTAACTCCAACTTAAAATGTTAAAAACTATACGTGTAACACGAAAGCCTCCCTCCTCCTCTAATCCCTGCATATCTTCTTTAGCCAATTCATGTCTGAACTTTTCAAAATTGTTATCATCATATATTGTTTCCATTTCCTCACGTCCCATCTACTCTATAATTTACATCCATCTGACTTCCCTCACCGTAATCTCTCTGCCCACTGTCCTGAAATTTTACTTATGAAGGTCACCAGCGATCTCCATGTCAGTATAGCCTATGAATAGTTTTTCTCCTATTTCTAGGCTCTTTCCTTCTTTAAAAAAGAAAAAGAAAAACAAAAACCATTTTTTTTCCTCTATCCTTTCACACTCTCATCATCTTCTGTCCTGGTATATTTTACTGGCTTTCCGTGTTTAATCTGATTTCTAACATTCTATGAGTTTCCTTTATCTTCAGTGGAATAAACCCCTATATGAAGGATTATTCTCAACAGTTAGTTCTCATAATAACAGTACTAGTAGCAGCAGTCAATACTTCTATAATGCTTATCATGTGCCAGACACTATTCTAAGACACTGTTTAAATACATATATATAGACACACACACACACACACACACACACACACACACACATGAAGTTTTCCTCCTCATAGGCGTATGAAATAAGCCGATTATTATACCCATGTTACAAATGAGAAAACGGAGGCAATGAGAGGCCAAGGTCACATGATCAGTACTTGGTGAAGCCCCACCTGAGTTAATGCTGGAACTTTAGAGGAGACAAGTTAAATAATGTCTCACAGATTGGCCTTAAAAGTGAGCAACACTTAATTAATGACTTATGAAAGTATCAGAAAAAAAGGGGACATTTTAAATTGAATGGAATCTACTAAGTCATGGATCAGTAACTAAGAATGACTCTTATTGAATGAAATTATTTTTCATTATTCTTTTGAAAGAAGAATAATCTTGTGTTAGTGTTTCACAGTTTTTTTTTCATTCACATATTTATTCTTTATTAGACACACATTTCCTACACACCTACGTGCCAGTGTCCGCTGCAAGCCTTGGAAGCAAAAAATTACAAAGTCCCTGCTCTTAAGCAAATGTCCAGTGGTGGAGGAAGACAGAGTAAACATGTAAATAAATGTTGTACAGTGACAGAAATACGACTGGACAAAGGGATGGAGAGGCACTGAGGAGGCAGGTCTCTTTGGTCAAGATAGTAGTGGTGGCGTTTGAACCGAGACCTTAACGATAAGAGGGAAATTGGTCTGGGTAGATGGATTAGCCCATCTAAAGCTGGGAGAGCAAGAAGTAGAGCTTGTTGCATCTGAGGGACTGAAAAGGACAACTGTGCCTCGAGCCCCATGAAGGTCAGGGAAAGATGTAGTAAGTGACCAGAGCACACGGTCCCTGTGAGCCTGGCTAAGTAGTTGAAAATTTCATCTCTTTACAATAGATAGCCTTTAGAGGTTAGAAGCAGTGCAATAATAGCGTCTGATTTGTGCTTTTTAAAAGACTACTTTGACTGTTGAATGTCCTACAAAAGCAAAATACCTGTGTCTCTATGAAGCGCAGATAGTAAATTTTAAAAAGCCCAATGAGCTCATAAGCAGTTGGTTGACTAACTGTTATCATTTATCTTAACTAGACTTCATTAATAGAAGCTTGGTGACCTTGGGGTCCTGGGACATATTAGATTAGGGCAACCCAGCTATTTTCAAATAGTGTGATTTGAAGAATCCTTGAAATTGTTAGGGTCCAGGAAGATTATTTTATTGCTGGGGCTGGATGGGAAGTTTAGAATAAGAAAAGAAAGTATGATGGCTGGCTTCCATCTATTCTCCCTTTCTCTGGGAGAAATGATGGTGGGGTGACTACTTTGCTGTTGACCCAATGCTTCAATTTCAGAGCTGGTTCAATCCAGTAACTATTTGCTGAACAACTATTATATGTTAGGCACCCAGCTGGAACTGGGAATATAAAGAGAATAATTAATAAGAAAAGCAGGTATTACTAACAAGAGACAGGCACTGTGCTAATGCTTAACACGCACCATCTCAAGTTACATTAATTTACACACTAACCATATGAGGTAGATGCATTTATTATACCATTTTCCAGGTGAGAAATCTAATCCCTTTAAGGGGCTTAAGTTACTTCTCCAAGGTTACACAGCTAGTTAGGGGCATAGGCAGTATTTGGACTCAGGTCTGGTATCAGCACCAATTCTCTTAGCCATTATGCTCTCTAAGGACCTTACTTGAGAAGTTCAGATTATACATATATGGGTACAACCAACCCTAAGACCATCTGGCAAAACTGGCTGCTTGAGAAGTCCTGGATTTATGTAAGATGCTCTTGGAATGGAGAAGATCGTGAAGGAGGGTCCCCAAAACACACTCTCTATACTAAGGGGCAACAGAAGAGAGAAAGAATTAGCCTACAGCAGTATGATATTGAGGACCAAGAAACAGTGTTTCTCTCTTTTGTGAACAGTTATTAAATTATTTCTACTTCAGAATATCAGAAAGAAATCACAGGACTATGGACAGTTTGCTGAGCCACCCTATCTATCTTAGCGTGAATCCTGGCAGGTGTAGAGCTCATAGTATGACCCTGGCACCTAAGTGTAGTTAAGTAAGCTTTCATTTTTCTTCGGCCTTAAAGCAAAGCAGCTTTCTGATAGGTATAATTTAGGAAAGCCTTCCAAGAAAATAGTTAAAGTCCACTTTAAATATCTCAGAGAAAAGCAATTTTGCAAAAGATCTATCAGCAAAAGCAAGGCCAAACACACCAATTATTTAGTGAGACTTGTATTGTTATATCATTGCTCATGTTGTTTCTTTATGCATTTACCTGGAAGAAGGCTTTTAATGTTCAACAATTCTCAAAGAGATAAAGACCCACACTGATGTGCCAGAAAGAGCTTTGCCCTGGAATTAGATCAGTTTAGGTTTGGCTACTTACTAGAATTAGGTAACATTCTTAATCTTTCTGAGCCTGTCTCCTATCTGCAAATAGGGATACCACTATCTATTACAGAGGGATGTGGTTAAATTAAATGACACATGTAAGTGAAATATATCCTTCCAGGCTGAGAACATACCTAGTAAATGTTAAGTGATCTGCAAATATTCTGCTTTCTTGAAACGGATGAAACCTGTTATCATGATTTTAACCAATGGTCTAAATATCAAGACAATATTTAGTTAAAAGTTATAGTTGTTCTTTCACTGTCCACCTGCATTTTAACATATTCTAACCTATTCTCCTTGATAAATTGTGTCAATATTAGTAACATTTGTCATTTCAGCTATTACTGTTCATATGTTTAAAATATTTCAATGTGATATAAGTCGTTACTCAAAGGGATGCCTAGCTGGCTTTGTCAAAGATTTATTTTAAGTAAAAATAAAAGACTCATTTTCACCAAGTTTGACTGAACAGTGTATTCATTAACTGTATGAACTTTCTGGCCAACCCAATACAGTAGCCAAGACATGGAAACAACCTCAGTGTTTTCTTGTGGATGAATGGATGAAGAAAATGGGGGTGCATACAACCTACTATTAGTCAGCCATGATAAAGAAGGAAATCTGGCTATTTGTGACCACATGGGTGGGTTTGGGGGGCATTATGCTAAATGAAATGTCAGACAGAGAAAGATAAATACTTTATGATCTCATATGTGAAATCTAAAATACTGAACTCATGATAGAAAGAATGGAATGACGGTTGCCAGAGCTGGGGGTTGGAGGTGACGAAAATGAGGGAAGATGATCAAAAGGTAAAAACTTCTAGTTATAAGACAAGTGAGTAATGGTGATGTAATGTACAGCTCGGTCACTACGGTTAACAATACCGTATTTTATGTTTGAAAGTTGCTAAGAGAGTAGATCTTGAAAGTTCTCATCACAAAGATAACATTTGTAATTATGTGAATTAAGGTTAACTAAACTTATGGTGGTAATCATTTCACACACACTATATATATATTAATCATCACATTGTACACCTTGGACGGATACAATATTATATATCAATTAAATTTAATTTCCGTCTGGCCCGTCATTTTCCAAAGGCCACTCAAGATCAGGGGACAGAACGCCTCCTCTCCAAGTGTCCTGCCAGCCCACCCACTCAAGATCAGAGGGACAAAATGCCTAACTAAAACAAAACAAAAGAGAAACACAAAAAAACTGGAGAGAGGGAGGAAAGGGTGCCCTGAAAAATAAAAACAAATTTTAAAAACTAAGTACGTTGACAGAGCTAAGAATAAACTACCAGGAAAAAGAAACCCTACGTGTCAGATCCTAAAGTACAGAAGGGCAAGCCCGCCGGCAGTCCAGGCCCGGGGGGACCGGGGTCCCCAGCCCTGCAGAGCCAACCGCAGACCGGCTCAGGCGCCCCTCGGAAGCGCGGGGTCCCCGCGGCCGAGTCGGCGCCCCCGGCCGGCGCCGGCTCCCCTCTGCCCACCCTGCGCGCGGGGGCTGGAAACTGCCGCGGAGAACCACGGCGGGGCGGGAAGGGGGGCTCCAAAGAGGGTCTGGCGACTCGAGTCGCTCCGTTTCTCGGTGGGCTCAGCGCGCGCCGTGGGGGAACAGGAGCGGGGGTCCGGGAGGAGGGGACGGGTGGCACTTACGTAGACCGGCAGCGGCCACGGGCAGACGGCGGGCTCGGTCCCCAAGAGCGACTCCAGCCTCAGCTCCAGCTTCTCCCCCATGTCTTCGCGCGCGGGCCCCGCACCGCGCTAGTCTGGCGGTTGGGGGAGGGGCGCGGCGCCGCCGGCGGGGGCGGGGCAGACGGGCAGGCGGGAGGCTGAGGGGGGCCTGGTCTGGGCCTCAGCTGCCGCCACAGCGCTCCCGTCCGGCCCCCGGCTCCCTCTTTGTGCTCACAGGCCCGGGGCCTCCAGCGCTGCTGCGAACTCGGGCCGGCGTGAGGCGACCACAATGAGCCGGGGGCCGGGCTGAAACACTCCCGGCGCGCGCGGCCCGCCCCGTGGACTCGCACGCTCTCACGCACGCACGCTCCCACGCACGCACGCACGTACGCCCGCACATACGCACGTCATCGGCTGCCCCTGGCCACACCCACCGGCCCGAAGTGGGGACCCGGCAAAACCTCTCAGGGCCAGTGGTGGCGAGTTCGACTCCCGACCTCGACGTACCGTGACACAACCCCTCCCCCCCAATAATAAGACTATAATTCCTATTAAATATGACAGCTGGAATCCCGGCTTCTGTTCACAAAATTGCCGTGTATTTAGCCTATGCTAGGCACCAGACCGCGGACGCTCAGTACTGGCCAAAAAGGAAATGCCCTGCCCTCATAGCACTGCCATTTTAATTGGAATAGTAGTGACAATGGTCAAGGGAGAAAATAAAGTGTCATCATCGCCACGGGGATGGTTAATCTCATGTGCGCACTGCGTGGGGCCCCGGCAACCACAAACATTATTCCAGATGTGGCCGGGAAGGTATTTTTCAGAAGAGATTAACACTGAAATTGGTCCACTTTGCGTAAAGGAGGAACGAATACAAGGAATTTATATATGCAGTACATATATATTTTTATTCTACATGCTTTTCTATGTAGGTGTATATGCGTGTCTATATGTATGTACGTGTATGTATTGCATATATTATATGTGTATGTATGTATACTGTATATATACACACCTAAATATCTTTCTATGTGTGTATATATGTATGATATAGACGTACCTAGGTGTGTACATTGCATATGTTATACGTATGTGTACATACTGTATATACACAAACGATGCATTTCATATGTGTGTATGTATAGTGTATCTGTATGTGTCTATTGTATATATTACGTGTATATGTGTGTATACATACTGTATATATACAAACCATGCATTTTATATATATGTGTGTATATATGTATTTGCGTATTGTATATACTATATGTGTATATGTCTGTATGCGTACTGCATATATACACAGCTGTATATTTTTGTATGCGTGTACATATGTACGTGTGTGTGTATATACACACACACCCTATGGATTCTGTTTGTCTGGAGAACCCTCACTGATACGGCCACTTATGACAATTGAGCACCTGCTCTTTGCCAGCCAGGGAGCCAAACGCTTGTCCTTTCTGTGTCTCCCTTAAGTGTCACAAGTCCCGGGAGGGAAGGTGATGCCGCTCCTACCAGTTGAGGTGCCTCAGGGACAGAGAGGTGCACAGGGCGGGGGGCTGGAGCCTGGTGGAGCCCAGGTGCAGTTCTAGCAGCAGTACAGCCTAGCAGTCCCACTTCCCCGGGTGCCTCTCACAAAGACGCCGAGGGAGAGACGGGGTCTGAAGGAGGGGATGAGGAAGCTTCCGTGGGTCTGCAAGCCCAGACCAAGGCTGACTCGTCAAGGGTGTTAGAGGTCAGGACTCTGGTTACCCTGGGGAAGGGGTTACACAGAGCCATTCCCATTCGGAAAAAGTATCCATTCTGCTCTTGTTTGTATGTTTACCCCCCTCCCCCAAATCTTTTAAAAACAGATTCTCTTGGTTGCTGGGAGCACACAAGGGGAAGTCGTGTGTGAGGGGGTGTGATCCAGGGGACAGGGAGGATAAGCCCCCCCCTCGTAGGGCCGGGAGTGGCTCAGCTTTGTGAGCTAAGGATGGCCTGCGAGGTCCCAGAGAGAAGGGTCCCTGCTCCGTCCCTGCTCCGTCCTTGCTCCGTGCACCCCATTCCCAGCCTGAGAAGTCCAGAGCCCCCCGCCCCCGCACACACACACACCAGGGAGGAGTGCCAGTCACAATGGCTCCCAGGCTCCGGCTCCAGGGCTCCCGGCACTAGGAGCTATTTTCAGCTTTCATGCCCTAGGACACGGCCAGAGCTATTGTCTCCGGAAACTCTCTGTCTGTCTCTCGCCCGCCCGCCATCCCTCCCTCCCTCCCTCCTCCGCCTTTTCCCCTCCCGCTCCAGCTGTCCTGCCCTCCACCCTGCATTTCTACACAGGGTGGCTCACAGACAGCTGCTCCCCGTGCCCACCCGCCACCATTCGATGGATGTCAAAGCAAGCCCTGGGGACTTCCCTGGAGGTCCAGCGATTAAGACTCCGAGCTTCCACTGCAAGGGGTGCGGGTTCAAAGCCTGGTCAGGGAAATAAGATCCCACATGCCGCCCAGCACGGCCAAAGAAATAAATGAGTAAAAACTAAAGTTATAGTGATGAAACAGCCCTAGTGGTGCAAGGATGGGACGTATAGCTCTATGGTAGAGAATAAAGGTCCAGAAACAGATAGATGAGAACTTGATATGACAGAAAGTGAGGAAATTAAGGAGTTTTCAATAAATGGCATTAGGACAATTGCATATCCATGTGGGGAAAAGTAAATTAGAAAAAAAGAAAACAAGCAAGCCCTGGTCAGGTGTGACCTTGGGCCCAGGGCCATTGGCACACGTTGTCGTGTGGGACGTTCTTCCTTAGACTCCTCCCTCCCTCCTGTGTCACTGTCACTTCCTCCAGAACCTTCCTGGACTCCCCTACACAAGCCCGGGGTGTGCCCTCACCCGCCCACCCTGGATCACCGGAATTCCAATCCTGGCCCACCCTTCCCCGCCAGGTGAAGAACTGTGCCTGGTCAGTAAGACCGTAGAGGTCCTTGGCCATTGCTATTGCAGTTGGAATTGTTACTGTGTTTACACAGGGTGACCAACACCCGCCCCCACTTTGCCCAGGACCGCTCAGGTTTGAGCGCTGGAACTATGGGGAAACCCTCATTTCTGGGGAACCCAGAAGGCTGGTCAGCCTATTTAGGATGGATCTTTCACTTGATATCCCAATCCCCGAGAGCCAGAAAGGGAATCTCCCCCCTCCTTCCATGGTAACCTTCATTCATTCATCCACTCATCCCTTTATTCAACTCCTTTATTCAGCAAGTATTTATGAAGCATCTACTACATAGCAGACACTCTTCTAGGTGCTGGGGACAGTAAACTGAGAAGGTGTGATTTCTTACATGGGGATGATGTCTCGGAGACCACTGCAGGGCATGGGAGGTGGGAGAGGGAAGGGGCAGTTCTAAATGCAGGCTCTGACGGGATTGGGGCAGACCTTGCCCTAAGCCAGGCTGCTTGCTTCAACACAGCTGTCCTCACCCAGGGCCATCCTGCTTCCGCCTCCCCCAGTTCTTCAGTGATGTCTGGGGAAAATCTGTGGTTGTCACAACTGGGGGGGAGGGGACCCTGGAATCAAATGGGTGGGGACAGGGATGCTGCTGAACCCCACACAGTGCCCAAGAGGGGCCCCCAGCAGAGAATGACCCGCCCCAAATAACCCCAGTGCCATGGGGGAGACCCTGCACTAATATTATTCAGACCCGCTTGTGCCCCGAGATTCCTGCACAGGCTGGGACTCTAACCGGGTCACCTCTGTATCCCGAGGTGACCTAGAGTGGGGCAGCCAGGAGGGCTGAGTATCAGGGACGAAATGACCAATCTCTGTGCCCACTCTCCCCGCCACACCCCAGGGTCGATGGCCTCTATCTCCTCCCTGTGCAGCTAGCTTTTCCCTGAGCCATTTCTTCTTGTCAAGGTCCCTGTCGCAGGTTGTGTTCCCCGAAGATGACGTTGAGAGCAAGGATTGGAGTGCACGTGGTTGATGTGAGACGTGCAGAGAACAGATACAGCTGCCATAGGGTCCCGCAATTCCACTCCTGGGCATAGATCTGGAGAAAACTCTAATTCAAAAATATACATACACCCCTGGGATTTCCCTGGTGGTCTAGTGGTTAAGACTCTGTGCTTCCAGTGCAGGGAGCATGGGTTCCATCTCTGGCCAGGGAACTAAGATCCCACATGCTGTGTAACAAAAAAATAAAGAAAGAGAGAGAGAAAGAAAGAAAGAAAAAGAAAGAAAGAAAGAAAGAAAAAGAAAGAAAAGATACATGTACCCCAGTGTTCATTGCATCACTATTTATAATAGGCAAGATGTGGAAGCTGCCTAAATGTCCACTGATGGGTGAGTGGATAAAGAAGATGTGGTACATATATACAATGGAATATATTCAGCCATAAAAAGAATGAAATAATGCTATTTGCAGCAACGTCGTGGATGGACCTAGAGATTATCATACTAAGTGAAGTAAGTCAGAAGAGAAAGACACATATATGATCTCTCTTATATGTGAAATCTAAAATACGACACAAATGAACTTGTCTACGAAACAAAAACAGACTCACAGACATAGAGAACAGACTTGTGGTTGCCAAGGGGGAGAAAGAGTGAGGGAGGGTTGGATTGGGAGTTTGGGGTTAGCAGACGCAAACTATTAAATATAGGATGGATAAGCTACAAGGTCCTACTGTCTAGCACAGGGAACTATATTCAATATCCTGTGATAAGCCATAATGGAAAAGAAAAAGTTTTATTTATAGGTTCCATCCCTAACTGAGCTGGCCCATCCCCTCCCATGGTTCTAAGTGCAGCCCGAGGCTGCAGACTTCCCACCCTGGTCTTCAGCTCCAGAGCAAGCCACCTGCAAACCAGCCGCATCTTCCCAGGGGCTGGCAACTCTCCTTTGCTACTGATTCCAAGACACATCCAGATAGCACAAATGTGACCATGAAAACAAACTCAGCCATGTTCAAATCAGGGAAATAACATTCTTATCTCTGTTTAGTAGTTGCTTAATTTTAGAATAGCTTAGAGTTACAAAAAAGTTGCAAAGATCTGTACAGAGTGTACAGAGTGCTGTGGACCCCCGACCCAGTACCCCTATTTCCAACACGTTAGTTCTTTAGTACGACATGCTTATCCAACTAAGGAACCGAGATGGATACGTTATTATTAACTGAAGTCCACACTTTATTAGAATTTCCCTAGCTTTCCCCTAACACCCTTTTTCTGTCCCAGTCTCCTCTGGGCTGTGACATTTCTCAGACGTCCCTGGGTTTTGATACCTTGAAAGTTTTGAGGAGGACTGGTCAGGTATTTTGTCCCTCAATTTGTTTGTCTGTTGGTTTTCTGATGTTTTTCTTATGGTTGGGCTGGAGTTATGGGGTTTGGGGCGGAAGATCCAGACAGAGATAAAAATGTCATTCTCCTCAGGTCACATCATCAAGGATACACACCATCAAGGATACACACATCAAGGATACACACCATCAACGGGACTTGTGACAAACAATTTTACCCTTGATCAGCTGGCCAGTAGCGTCTTTTTTTTTTTTTTTTTTTTTTGCTGCGTTGGGTCTTCATTGCTGCACACGGGCTTTCTCTAGTTGCGGCGAGCAGGGGCTCCTCTTTGTTGCGGGCACGTGCTTCTCATTACAGTGGCTTCTTTTGTTTCGGAGCACGGACTCTAGATGTGCGGGCTTCTGTAGTTGTGGCATGGGGGCTCAGTAGTTGTGGCTCCCAGGATCTAGAGCGCAGGCTCAATAGTTGTGGCCCACGGGCTTAGTTGATCTGCGGCACATGGGATCTTCCCGGACCAGGGCTCGAACCCGGGTCCCCTGCATTGGCAGGTGGATCCTTTTTTTGTTTTCTTTGTTCCGTTTGGAACCAAAACTTTAATCCCAAGGAGTCTCACAAAACATATTACAAATGACAGCATGAAAAAAAAATTGCACAGTAACTCAAAGTTCAGCTCTACAATATACTCTTAATCTGGGAGGACACTGGTGTCTTGATAATCTCAACTTCCAAAAAACTTTACAAAGAGCTATGTATTCATGTACAGCAATCACAGAGGGGACTTATGACCTAACTCAAAGGTTAACTAACTTCCTTGAAACTTCTTAGATGCTAAACTCACTGGACAACCTCTTGTCCAGTGTGAAGACTAGTGGAATTCTTAAACCTCTAATCTAGGGTAAGGGTGCGGCTTTCATTTCTACCTGCTGGCTTGTGTTCACAGCACCTTTTAAAGACTGCTTGCTTGACTACAGCTGCATACCACATCCCAGCTACAGAAAGTCTTTTCAATGTTTGCCAGTGTTGTTTCCATAATGATAAACATCACACTTTAGGTGGGCAGGAGTTAGAGTTTTATTATCAGTCTAGGCAAGACCAAAAATTCAAAGCAAATTCAATTCTGCTTAAGAGAACATTGTAAAGAAACAATTCTTCATATTACATGCCTCATATGACCCATTTCAAACCACAGAGAATGACACCTTTATGTGTCACTGTCCCAAGAGACAAACAAACGGGAACAGCTAAAACATTTAAAAAGTGCATCAAGCTTCGGAAGTCTCAAACGAAACTTGAATTTTCTGTACATACTCCTGTCAAATGAAGGTATTTCCTGTGCACCACTCCTCTTGCAAAGTGGTCTGCTATTTCCTTTCATTTGACCTGGATCGGCTAGGAGACCTAGAGAAAGATCGGGACGGCTTGCGATTTCTCTCCCGGGACAGTGATCTCTCTCTTCTCCTATATCTACTAAAGGGACCTGCTCCGGCTGCGGGAGAAGCTTCTCCGTCTTGGAGATCTGTGGTGAGGGGGAGGACTCCTCCTCCGATAATCATCTCGAGGGCGACGACCCCAAGAAGGAGGCGGCCACGATTTCGACTTCTCCCTTCCCCATTCGACAGGTCCACTCTTACTCGGCAGCCACAGAGTGTTCTCCCGTCTACTTCTCAGACAGCATCCGCTGCATCTCGGGGATCTTCATTTTCAACAAGAGTGAAGCCGGGAGGGTTTTTAGCAACCCACACACTTCGGAGTGGTCCATAATATCCTAAAGCTCCTTCGAATTCAGTCTTGTTACCACTGTTTCCAAGACTCCTTACATAAACGTTCCAGTCCAACGGACAGGAATCCCGACGCAAGACCCTCCTGGCTCCTGGCTTTCATGGGCCACACGGTGATCCCGGGCCTCTAAAATCTGGCAGCTGAATCGGCTCGCACAAGCTGGCCTGTGGGGATGCTTTTCTCCCTATGTGTCCAGCCCGGGGCCATGCTGTCTAGGCCCGACCTCCAGGGTGACAGGGTGAACCCCAGGTCCCTGGAGCAAACACTCAGAGCCCTGGTGACCAGACTCAGGGGGCTGGGGCGGCAGCTGGACATGTGTGGCCACCCTGGTGGTGTTTGGCCCCATCTGCAGTTCCAGTTCCAGCTGAGAAAGAGCCTCGCTGTGTTATTTTCTCCTGGTTGTGTAAGGATCCCCGGTGTCATTTGACAGAAATGTAGATGGTGTGTTCTTTCTCTCTTTTCTCCCTGCTTCCTCTCGTCCCTCTCCTCCTCCCTCTCTCCCTCTCCCTCTCCCTCTGTCCCTCTCTCTCTTCCCTCTCCCTCTTTCCTCTGCGTCTCTCTCTTTCCCTCTCTCCCTCCCCCCTCCCTCTCCCCCCTCCCCGTCCCTCTCCCTGTCCCTCTCCCAACTCCCTCTCCACCTCCGTCTCCCCCTTGCTCTCCCCATCCCTCTCCCTCTCCCCTCCCTCTCCCTCTACCTCCTCGCTCTCCCCCGTCTCTCTCCCTCCTCCCCCTCCCTCTTCCTGCCTCCCCCGTCCCTCTTCCCTCTCCCTCTCTTCTTTCCTCTCTCCCTGTCCCTGTTTCCCTGTTCCGCACGCTCTCCCTCTACCTCTTTCCCTCTCCCTGTCCCTCCACCTCCTTCCCTCTCCGGAGAGGGAAGGAGGTGGAGGAACAGGGAGAGAGAGCAGGAGAGGGAGGGGGGAGAGGGAGAGAGAGGGGTGAGAGGGAGAGAGGGAGAGAGGGAGGGAGCGAAAGACCGTCTCTCCCTCCCTCCCTCCCTCCCTCCCTCTCACTCCCTCCCTCCATCCCTCTCTCCCTCCCTCCCTCTATCCCTCTCCCTCCCTCCCTCTATCCCTCTCTCGCTCCCTCCCTCTATCCCTCTCTCCCTCCCTCCCTCTCACCCTCTCCCTCCCTCCAGATCGCCCGCTCCCTCCACCTCTCCATCTCCCTCACTCCCTCCCAGAGAGGGAGAGATAGAGAGGCAGAGACAAGGGAGAGGGAGAGAGGGAGAGGGGGAGATGGAGGGAGAGGGAGAGGGAGGGAGAGGAAGAGAGGGAGAGAGATATGGAGAGGAGGGGGGGGGAGAGGGAGATGGAAAGAGGTCTCTTCCTCCCTCCCTCTCCCTCCCTCTCTCCCTGTCCCTGTTTCCCTGTTCCGCTCTCCCTCTCCCTCCACCTCCTTCCCTCTCCAGAGAGGGAAGGAGGTGGAGGGAGAGGGAAAGAGGGAGAGGGAGAGCAGGAGAGGGAGGGGGAGAGGGAGAGAGAGGGGGGAAAGGGAGAGAGGGATAGAGGGAGGGAGCGAAGACGTCTCTCCCTCTCTCCCTCTACACCTCTCTTCCTCCCTCTCTCCTTCTCCTCCCTCTCCCTCCATGTCTCCATCTCCCTCACTCTTTCCCAGAAAGGGAGAGATGGAGGGAGAGGGAGAGAGGGAGACGGAGAGATGGAGGAAGAGGGAGAGAAGAAGAGAGAGAGGGACAGAGGGAGAGAGAGATAGAGAGGGAGAGCGGGAGAGGGAAAATGGTCTCTTCTTCCCTCCCTCTCCCTCTCTCCTCCGTCTCCCCCTCTCCTTCCCTCGCCCTTTCCCTTCCTCTCTCCCTCTTCCTCCCTCTCCCTCCATCTCTCCCTCGCCCTCACTCCCTCTCCCTCCATCTCTCCCTCGCCCTCACTCCCTCTCAGAGAGGGAGAGATGGAGGGAGAGGCAGAGACAAGGGAGAGGGAGAGAGGCACAGGGAGACCGGAACAGGGAAACAGGGACAGGGAGAGAGAGAGGGAGAGGGAGAGAGGGAGAGAAGGAGGAGAGAGGGAGAGGGAGGGAGGAAGAGACCTAGTTCCCTCTCCCTCTCTCTCTCCCTCTCCCTCTCTCCCTCTCCCTCCCTCTCCCTCTCCCTCCATCTCTCCCTCTTCCTCTCTCCCTCTGCCTTATCTCTGCCTCTCTGGGAGGGAGTGCGGGAGAGGGAGAGATGGAGGGAGGAGAGTTGGAGCCAGAGGGAGAGGGAGGAGAAGGAGGGAGGGAGAGCGAGAGAGGGAGGGAGAGAGGGAGGGAGGGAGAGACATCTTTCGCTCCCTCCATCACTCTCTCCCTCTCCACCCTCTCTCTCCCTCTCCCCCCTCCCTCTCCATCTCTCTCTCCCTCTCCCCCCTCCCTCTCCATCTCTCTCTCCCTCTCCCTCCACCTCCTTCCCTCTCCAGAGAGGGAAGGAGGTGGAGGGAGAGGGAGAGGGAAAGAGGTAGAGCCAGAGCGTGCGGAACAGGGAAACAGGGACAGGGGGAGAGGAAGGGAGAGAGGGAGAAGGGGAGACGGAGAGGGAAAGGGGGAGAGGGAGAGGGGGAGGGAAAGAGGGAGAGAGAGAGAGGGACAGGGAAAGAGGGACAGGGAGAGAGGGAGGGAGAGAGGCAGAGGGAGAGATGGAGGGAGAGGGAGAGTGAGAGGCAGCGAGGTAGAGGGAGAGAGGGAGAAACGGAGAGAGAGAGAGAGAGAGGGAGAGCGGTAGAAGTGCTGAGGAGGGGGGCTCCCTCCCCCTCCCACTCCCATCCTCTCCCTACTGCTCTTTTTTCTGCTTCAACAAACCCCAGGCGCCTTTTAGATCAGCCCTGAAGTCAACGTTGATGCTTGGACAGCCTGACCTCCCCGCTGACTTCCAGCCCAGGACCACCGCTGGGAGATGAAGTCTGCGGGGCCCTGGGCGCAGGCTGCACAGGCACCTCCTCTGATGCCCAATCTCTCCTCGTTTACGAGGCAGCCGACACTCCCCTCCCTGACTCCCCAAGATTTGGGGCCTTTTTAGTATGTGTCGATAATGCCATGAGCGACTATTTAACTCTTCCACGAGGACCCATCTCCCAAAATGCAGTGGTTTTCAACCTTGGCTGCACTCGAGAACCCCCAGGGAAGGGAGAGACGTCTCTCCCTCCCTCTCTCTCTCTCTCCCTCTGTACGTCTGTCTACCTCTCTCCCTCTCCCTCTCCCTCTGGGGTGATGCCCGATGAGCTCAGAATCGCAGATGGACCCCCCCATCCCCTCTCTGTGGCTTGCATGGGGGATGCACCTTCTCACTGTGGCCCGGGCATGGCCTTGACATTCAGACATCGGGTCCTGCGTGGACACTTGTGTTTGTTCCATAGCGCATGTGGCTGCAGTCTGTGCTTCTGTAGATGCGGGCTGTGCGTGAGCCCTTCATCTTCCCCGCAGACACCACTGGTGCTCGCTCGGCCTCGCGGGGGATGCGGGGGGCACGGGGGACAGTCTTGTGTCCCCACCTTCTTGGGCTACAGACAGGCCACGCTGGTGCTGTGGTGACTGGGGGCTCCCAGGAGAGCCCCGCTGCAGACCGGAGAGGTGGCCTCCGAGAAGGTGGCGTACGCCTGGGGCCGGGCCTCATCAGTGAGCCACGGGCCACCTGCGGCAACAGGTGTCTCACCGTCCAGGGGCTGGGTGTTCGGGCGCCGTGGGGTTGAGCTACTGTCTGCACGGCAGCCGTGTTTGTCTTGTTGAGCCCGGGGAGGCCCCTTGGTGGCTCCTGGAGAGCCTGGCCGCATTTCTTCCTGCCCTTGGCCTTAGAGCCCATCACGTTCATGCCGTTTCTGCTTCCAAAAGGACCTGTGTTAATAAAGACCACGTGTTAGGACAGCACCAAAGTGTCTAGAAATCCGGGCCAGGAGGAGGAGGGAGGGGGATTGGCTGTGCCCGCCAGTGGCCTGGGAGCCCTGCCCGCCTGCAGAGACCTGGCCCGGGGCCCGCGGGGAGGGCGTGGCCCTCGGTCCGCAGCGCCTTCCGTCTCTGGCTTCCAGGAGAACTGCGTGATCCTCAGGGAGCTGGTGAGGCTGCAGGCCCTGAAGTCCCGCCTGCTGGGGTTCCGCACCATGCCGACTCTGTGCTGGAGATGAACACGGACAAGACCAGCCAGGTGGTGGCCACTGTCCTAGGTAACACCGCCTCTCCCTGAGTCCCAGTGGGGACGGGGTCAGGCGGACCTTGACCGGACGTGGTGCTGCCTGAGACCCCACTGTGTCAGCCCTTGGGGGTCACCTTCCCAGACCCTTCATTCTGCCTCGAGGGGCACAGGGTCGGGGGTGGCTGGGGGGCCGCCCCAGGGACGTAGCCGAGCCTCTCCCCTCCGCCCGCAGGTGAGCTGGCCCAGAAGCTGAAGCCCCTCGGGGAGCAGGAGCGGCCGTGATCCTGGAGCTAAAGAAGGCCGAGTGCCAGAGGCGGGGCCTGCACTTTGACGGCCCCATCAACGCCTGGGACCTGCGCTACTACGTGAACCAGGGGCAGGAGACGCGCTACCACGTGGGCCAGTACCTGCTCAATGAGTCCTTCCCCATGCAGGCGGTCACACGCGGGCTGCTGGGCATCTCCCAGGAGCTGCTGGGGCTGACCTTCGACCTGGAGGAGGGCACCAGCATGGGTCACGAAGACGTGAGGCTCTAAACGGTCTGGGACGCGGCCTCGGGCAAGGTCATCCATCGGCAAGTTCTACCTGACCTCTATCCTCGGTGCGTGCGTGGGGGAACCTGTCGGCCGTGGGCCGGGGCTCCTCTGTGGAAGCGGGGCCCCATCCACGTCCCTCCGCAGGGTGGGGAAGTCCGGGCACGCGGCCTGCTTCGGCCTGCCTACAGCACGATGGGAGCTGCCAGATCGCCATCGCGGCCATGGTGGCCAACTTCACCAAGCCTACGCCCAACCTGCCCTCCCTGCTGCGGCACGATGAGCGGGAGACCAACTTCCACGACGTCGGGCATGCGATGCACCAGCTCCGCTCCCAGGCGCAGGGCTGCAGGCAGGGGGCGGGGAGGGCCCGGGCATGCGTGGTCCTCAGGCAGGCCCTCGCCGCGGGATTCTTTCACTGACATCACCCCACACGTGGTGACGCCCTCGGTGTCAGCTTCCATCATCAAACCCCAGGCACTGGGCGCGTAAGTAACGGAAATGGATGTCCTCGAGGCTCTAGAGGCTGGAAGACCCAGATCAAGGAGTCAGGGCTGGTTCCCTGCATGTTAAATACATGTACTCAAGAGTTGCCTTTAAAAAAGACAAAAGAAAAGAAAGGAACGTTGCCTGCAAGTCTGCTGACAGCCGGTGATGAGAACCAGAGGGAAGGCTCTGGGGCCGGGGGCGCAGTGCCCTGTGAGCTCGGGGGCTGCTGCCAGTCTCCGTGGAGGCTCAGCAAGTCCCGGTGACTTCCCCACGTGGGGGGCGCCAGCTGAGAGTCTGGGCCCAGGACCCACTGCTCGTTCGGTCTTCCTGTGGTCAGCCCTTCATCCTGAGAGCGATGCTCTCACAGGCTGCACCGGGGCGTGTGGGGACAGTTTACTGAGCCGTACAGACGTCACTACTGCTTTGGACCATTTCCATCATCCCGAAAATGTCCCTCACGCCCTTAGCTATCACTCCGTCCCCTCGCCAGCCCCTGACAACCAGGAACCCACTCGCTGACTCTGTGGATCTACCTGCTCTGGATGTTTCTCCTCAGTGGGGTCACGCCCTGTGTGTCCTTCTGTGTATGACTTCTCTCGCTGAGCATCGTGTTCTCAGGGTGTACCGACGCGGCAGCGAGCGTCAGGGCTTCACCGCATTGCGTGGCTGAGGGACGTAAAGAAGACAAGAGAAAAGAAAAGCACGTTGCATGCAAGTCTGGTGACAGCCGGTGATGAGAACCAGAGGGAAGGCTCTGGGGCCGGGGGCGCCGTGCCCTGTGAGGCCCTTGGCGCTGCTGCCAGTCTTGGTGGGGCACGGGCAGCACCGTCCCTCAGGAGCTGCTGGACAAGCTCATCAAGTCCCGGGAGGCCAACCCAGATGCGGCCGGACCGAGGGAAGGGAAGGGGGCTTCCGGTCTGCCCGGCTGGCAAGCGCGGCCTGGACACGGTGCCAGCCCCCCGTCTCCTTCCTCCCACGCCCCAGGCCTCTTCAACCTGTGCCAGATCGTCCTGGCCAAGGTGGTTCAGGCCCTGCACACGCAGACGCCCGCGGACCCGGCCCAGGAGAATGCCCGCCTCTGCCAGGAGATCCTGGGGTTCCCAGCCATGCCAGGTAGCCAAGCGCGCGCCGGGCTCACCTTAGCGGTCGGTTGGCGGCTACTGCCCAGGTCAAGAGGATCGTCTGGTGGTGTGTGAATGGGGACCGACTGACGGGCTCCGGCCGAGGCCCACTGCCCTCTGGCCTCCTCCTGCCACGGCTCCTTGGCTGGTCCCTCCAGCTGTGGCCCACGGAGTCCGAGGGTGGAGTGGGAGGCTCTGCACATGCTTTCTAGAGAGCCTGGAAGAGGCAGGAGAGGGCTTCATACCCCGGACAGAAGGCATCGACGAGGTCTGCCCATGCGTGTCGGTGCGGACACGCGGTTCACTCCCTCGTGAGCGCTTTAACCAGCGATCTCCCCGTGGTGGAGGGAGAGCCCTGACTCATCTCTCGCAGCCTCGGCAGCTGGCCTTGTAAGAGGCTTAGGAGTGAACCCTCGTGAGCTTCAGCAGAAAGTCGGCAAAGATTTATTTGTGTCCCTCCACTGAACTGCCAGCAAGGTCCCCGTTTTCTACAAGTGTTGGGCCAATACTCTCTCTAGTGGCAGGGGACTCAGACAAGGCTGCTTTGAGGCCCCCACCCCCGCTCTGGGGCAGGGGCACTGAGCGGCCAGGGGGCCGGGCAGGAGCCCCTCCGCGGGTGTCCCAGTGACCCACCTGCCTGCGACCTTCGGCCGCCTGGCAGGAAGCTACGACGCCCAGTCCTATGGCCAGTCATTCCTGCAAGAAACACTGGAACCAGTTTCTGCCAACCCACCAAAAAAAACGACTTCAAAGGCAACGTGGTGTCACAGGAAGGGCTTGTTTCTGTGTTGGTTTGTTTTTAGTTCATTAGGCCTCACTTAAAATTCTGATTCCACAATGCACTTGCTTTGGGATCTTGAACAACACTCATAACCTCTGCAAGTTTCAGTATAGTAAGTTTATGTGATTACCTTCATCTGTAATATCCCTGTGTTGCAATCTTAATTAATTCAGATTAATTCATCTTAATCTTAATCTCAAGTTCAGATCAATGACTAGTTCCTCTGTGACTTCTCCTCTGAACGGATTCAAAAGCCGCCTCTCCCGTCCTCATTTGGCTTCTCTTCTCTTCTGGAATCTCATAAGAACTTCTATGACCTCTTTGGTTTTTTGTTGTTGCTGTTGTCTGTTTGTTTGTTTTTTAATTGAAATATAGTTGATTTACAATGTCGTGTCCGTTTCAGGTGTACGGCGCAGTGATTCCGTTTTCAGAGTCTTTTCCCTTATAAGTTATTACAAAATATTGAGTACAGTTCCCTGTGCCATAGGGGAGATCCTTGTTGTATCTATTCTATGCCTTCTTTGAATGACCGTAGCACTTGTTGTCTGTATCATTTTTATGTCTGTTGTGGCTTTGTGACTGAAAATGAAAATTTTCTATTTGTTCATGCCCTGGCCCTTCCTTAAAAATGTGTTCATTTACCTATTTCATATTTATTGACTACATCTTAGACACCGTGTTAGCTGCTTGTTCTAGATGTTAGTAAAACACAGACCTTCCTGCTCAAAGGGTCACAGTATTTGTGGGAAAACAAAAAAATGAACAACTTACGTCTCAAATAGCTTTGTACTTCCCAAAGAGAGCACACCTCGTAGGTACAATAAATATATGTATCATACATAAATGTATAAAGAGTTAATGGCATTAAAAACGTGAGATAACTGCTTTTCTATTCTGAGGAAATGAGGATTACATTTCACCAGGAGCTCAATACCACTCTGAGAATGAGGGCTTAACCCCCGACCTGGCTCACTGCATCGCTTTCTTATATGAAAATAGACAAGTCTGTACACGCTCTCTACAAAAAGGCTTATCTGGCATGAATTTCAGATAGCAAGAAGAAAAATTCAAGAGGTTCAGAGAAGCATCCAGAAGCTCAGATGATTGTCTGGCACTGATACAACTTGCTTGACAGGAAAATAGAGCTGTAAATCTCACAAAATTCGATGATCTTCTAAGAATTTCAAAACCGCCTGCTATTAATTAGAAATCCTAGAAGAACCGCTTCTTTTAAAGCACACTGATAATATGCTTTACAGCTTAATATTCAGAAGCCTATGTTTCGGCTAAGTGAGCTTCAGGAATGAAGGAAACTTGTGGTTCAGTTCCCTCTACTCTGGAACCTCTGGTCAAAACACCTACTTCTGTGCTCAGCCATCTTATCATCTGAAAAATGGAGGCAACTCTAAGAAAACATCGTTACAGAGATGTTGCACAGTTTCCTGTGTCACTGTCTTCATTTGTTTCAGAAAACCAATAACGTCTAAGCTGCTACTGCAAAGAGCGCAGTGTTACTTGGGGTCATCTAGTGCAGCTCTGTCAAAGTAAAGAAAAGGAAAGGGGCCTAGAACAACTATAATTTTCCCAAGAGGACACTATTATTTTATGGTAAATCTGAGTCAAGAACCCTGATCTCTTTGATGCCATTCCATTGTTCTTTCGTTGGGTTCTCAACAACCCAGAGAAAGAAAGAGAAATAAAACTCCTATGTGCTGTGTCACTGGTACAGGACGTGGCAAGATTGGAATCGGAGAACTACATATTAACAGGTATTTGGGAAATTCTTCAAACTGGTTAAGATATACACCAGGTACATAAAACACAGTATGTTTTCCCAAGATGATTCTGTGGAATGAACAGAACTGGTAACTGAAGGTGCCTGTGTGCTGCAGTTCCAAACAGGATGGGTGAATGCTTGTTTTCTGGCACCTTTAAGACTCCACCCCAATATACACATTAAAATAAAATTAACATTTCAACTGGGTCATATTTAATTCTGCATGCTCTTCTAAGTCAGCAAAATATTCCATATATCATTTAAGTTGTCACTCACTCTCTTTTCTTTTCTTTCTTTTTCTTTTTCTTTTTTTCTTTTTTTGCGGTACACGGGCCTCTCACTGCTGTGGCCTCTCCCGTTGCGGAGCGCAGGCTCAGCGGCCATGGCTCACGGGCCTAGCCGCTCCGCGGCATGTGGGATCTTCCCGGACCGGAGCACGAACCCGTGTCCCCTGCATCGGCAGGCGGACTCTCAACCACTGAGCCACCAGGGAAGCCCGTCACTCACTTTTTAACTTGAGTTTTAATTTCTAAAAGTCTTTCCAAACACAAAACAGAGGTGGGAAAATGGTATATGGGAAGCTGCAGAGATGAAATAAGCTTACTTCATTCGGCATAAAGATGAATACCCAAACAACTTCTGCATAGCTGCAAGTGTCCAAATCTACTATCCTCGTTTCGTAGTCAAGGCTTCCGGAAAAATATGCTAACGGATTCCTAATTACCCAAATGCCCCATATCCGTTTCAGTAAGTATCGTTATATATTACGGAAATTTTTCTCAGTGACACAGAAAGACATCCTGGCCGAGCATCCCCCTTCCCCTGACACAGAGATGATGGGTCTCAAGCTACCTTGAAGGCGTTGGAGCCCACTTTATCCATTACTAATATTAATGGAGGACAAACCTTCATATTCTGTTTGTTTGCTCTGTGTTTGTTAAATCACTTCTTCCCTTCATTAAAATGGATGACACATAATTGAGTCTGTAGTGTGTGTATCACTGGAACCTGAACACATTTTTGTTGGTTTTATTAACGTCATAGGTTTCTAGGGAGGGTCTACTAAATAACTAAGTCTAGTTTCACAGTTACAAATAAATTAGGATGTAATTTTGAATAAATTAAGCTCATCATAAAGGAAGGATACTGATAGTTGCTACTACCCCTTCCTTGAGGGGCTCTTGTAAAGCACTAAATAAAGTAACAGAGGTTTATATGCATGCATATATTTTCAATGATGTTTGAACACACTCGAAAAGAACTCTACAGAATGCATTATAAAACCTCGATGCTGTGTGTCCCTAGTTCCCAGCTCTCTCGTTAAAACTATTTAAATGAACAAAATGTTATCTATTAGGAGAGCTATCAGAGTACTCCAAATACTACTTCTTGCAGTACCCTGTCCCAACCATTTGCCTTCCTCTTCCCATTAGTCCTTAATTCAGAAACCCCAGAGATTTGTTCATTACTTTATGAACACATTTCTTCATTCAGCCAAGAAAATTGATGGCTCCCTTACCAAATTTCAGGCACCCTTCTTCAGTATGTTTTCTAGGCATGTTCAGGAAACACAGCAGTGATTAACACAGATGAATATAGCCTCTCTCGAGCTGAGGGGAGAGACAAAAGTAAAGAAGCAAATATAAAATCGTAAGTGTAAATACGTAAATAAAAATTGAATAAATGGGTAGAATAACTAGTATATCAGGTAAGTGCTGGAGAAAAACGGCAAGCAGGGAAGGGGGATGGAGATTGTTAGCTGGTAGGAGGAGGCTGCGATCTGAAACTAAGTGATCACTGAGGGCTTTCTGGGGAAGATAAAATTTAAGAGGGAACCTAAGGTTGTGAGAGGGAGCAAGGTGCATATCTGGGAAGTGAATAGTACAAGCAGAGGGAACAGTCAGATGGAAAGGCAATGAGGCAAGAGTGGGCTTGGAGTATCCAAGGAGCAGAAAGGATGTCAGTGTGTGGAAAACAGAGGGAGCAAAGTGGAGAGGAGAAGGAAACAGTCAGAGAGGAAACAGAGGCCCAGATTTCTAGGGCTGTGGAGGCACTTTGAGGACTTTGCTTTTCCTGTGAAGAAGCCACTGAAGAGCCTGGAGTGACATGATGTGACTTACGTTTTAACAGGATCTCTCTGGATGCCATGTTGATTAGAGACTGCAGGAGAATAAGGACAAGCCCCAGAAGACCAATAGTTGATTCAAATGTCAAGAAACATTTATGCCTTCACCCTTCAACTTCACAAATGATGCCATTTCCATTGAGCTATTGAAAAATATAATCTGGCTTTCAAAACAATAAACCAGAAGGCATTTTCTCACATAAGCAAGGTCACAAACAACTGTCAGCTAAAGTTGAAATAGCAACAAATCAAATAATAACAAAAAACATTTTTTATAGCTTTTAAAACCTTACCAAGCATTTTCTTGTCCATTATCTAAGTTAATCCTCAAATCAACGCCATGAGATAGTTACTATTTTCCCATTAGAAGTGACCGCATATTAAATCCTTAGTGATTGCTCAAGAAAAGCTGAAATCGTGAGTGTACATCTATTAATGCCAAGGTTGGGTTTTTTACCCATGGGAACATTGGATGCTAAAATCCACAGGGATTTTCAGCTCAAGATGGCAGACTAGGAAATATATTTACTTTCTGGTCCTCCTGAAACCAGGTTTAAATAAAACTGTAGAAATACCCAAATTAATCAACCAATAAGAGCCAAGACATTGTGGAAGTCATCAACCACAGAAAGATTTCAACACATTTCGAGAAGGCAAACAATGAAATGGAGGGGCCATGAATAAAATAATGAAGAAAAGACTACCCTAAGTAGGGTCTGCACAAAGCCAGTCAGCTTTTGCTGAGCCCTGGTTATAGTAAAGGACAGAGGAAAGAAGAGGGGCTGAAAACAAGGAGACAAAAGTCATTTTAGGAAAACACGTTCATTTAATGAGCTCCAGGGAACACTCGGCCTGCTGCCATACTCACTCACGTATTACAGTGGATTGTTGGCACGCAAGACAAGAAAACAGGGAACCAACGAACAAAACTCAAGACACTGTTTCTTACTGAACTCTTCTCAAACGAGATCAAGAAATTATGGTTCAATGCCATAGCTGTAAATCATTTCTGCTCCTGGAGAGGTTAGAAAGGGCTTATAATAGTTACCCTTTTTTTTTCAGACAGAATTTAGGTCTGAGCAAAAGCTTTTGTGTCCTCCAACCTCAAAGTTTATTGGGGATGCAAGTCCAAATTTGCTTCGACATACCATAAAAAGAATCTCATGAGCAGAGGGTCAAACTACTTTTGGAATATATGAATTATGCCCAGTGTGATTTTAAATAGATTTTAAACAAAAATATATAGATTTTTACTGATCTATATGATTCTGGGTTCTGAAACTTCTACATGTCACATGCCTGATACAGAACACACAATGTCAGTCCCAGGAGACAGAAAACACTCCAATGAAGCAAGCCAAAGAAACAAGATTCGGACAAGGTAAAGTGACGTGTAGACCAAGACCAGGATTTTTCAATTCTTTCCTGTCATGCTGTAGCTTCCAGCTCCTGAATAACAACACATGTTTCCCTTGTCCTAGACACACAAGAGTATGTCTCCTCTATGGGGCATAAGAAGCTCTAGAGTTACATATGTGTAGTAAAGAGTGGACCCAGCCGGCATACTCACAATGACCAAATTGTGTTGCTCGTACTTTATTTTAAACCAATACATCGCTCCACGCTGAAGTTGCAATAAATGATATATTTGCTTTCTAGACATGAATGAGATGCCTTACTGGATATACTCCAGGAAGGCCAGAGAAACTGGCTTCTAATCCATACAGAATAATTCATTGATGAATTCCTTTCAGGATAGCCCATGATTTATCTAGAATATAAGCTTTACATACCTGGATCCTTCAAACTAGACCAAAGGGAAAAATCTAGGCTCCAAGCCTCAATTAGAAATGTGGGATGGTGCTATGCTGACAACTGGTGGTCCCTGACCTATCTTCTGAGATTAGAACCCAGTGTGGTGGATGACCAATTCACGCGTTGAACAAAAGAACACCTCCTACAAGGCAGTGGATGTGTTCATTACAGGTATGGCACTTAGGGCTAAGTATCATAAGGACTTCAAGAAACAAAAGAAAAAGTAACACATGAAGCATATATGATAAGGAGGCGCCAGAGTCCAGAGCACGAGCTCTGGAATCACACAGGCTTGCTTCGAATCCCGGCTAAGCCACTACCATCTGTATACCCTGAAGAACAGTCGAAGGTTGAAATGTTCTTTTACCAAATTTCGAAAAACAAGTGAAGAAAGAACCTACCTGCCAGGAAGGGACATCGTGGGGTGCAGCATCCAGTCGGGTCAGGGCTCTGCATCCCCTGCTCAGAAACCTTCACCGCCTGGCTCACGGTGATGCTGGCAGCTCAGCAGCCCTGGAGAAGGCGCTCCTGCTCCTGTCTCCAGGGCTCGCGGACAAGCTGGGGAGGTCCACGGAGGAGGCGGGCCACAGCCTGGCAAGCTCTGGGTGCCTCCTGCACTCAGCTCTGGGCAGGCTCTGGCCTCTGGGCCCCGTTGCGGGGAAGGGCTGGCCGATACATACCCAGGGCTGAGGGGTCTGCAGAGCCGGTGCCCAGGCAGCGTGAGCTCTGGAGGACAAGGCTTCCACAGTCCCCAACAGTCTCCGCATGGTGGCCCATCCGGTGCCAAACACCTGCCACCCACAGCGACAAGTCCCAGCCGCTAGAAAGTCCAGAAGGGCTCGGGCTCTTTGCCCTCGGGCCGGGTTTCTCCAGGGGCTGGGCTTGTGTGGGGCCCCCAGCCCACCCCCTGACCCGCCCGCCCTTGCTCTGTGACACGTACAATGCAATGGCAACACCCAGGCTGAGCCGGCAGGCCAGTGTTCAGTGCGTGCTAGACCTTGAGAAGAGTTAGCAGCTAGGGAGAAGCTCTCCCACTTTCACTCGCTTTTCTCAGATCAGCCAGGCAGCCCATCTCACCCCAAAGCGATGGACACCACACCTCCTTCCCAGGCTATCGTTTTCCGTTCTGCCCCTGTTTTCCCTTTCCATTCTGCCCCTCTTTTCCCCAGCACCCCATCTACGGCTTCGGGTGTCATCGGTGCTGCAGCAGGCAGCACCTCTGACCCCGAAGCTATGGACACCACACCACCTTCCCGGGCTTTCGTTTTCCGTTCTGCCCCTGTTGTCCCTTTCCATTCTGCCCCTCTTTTCCCCAGCACCCCATCTACGGCTTCGGGTGTCATCGGTGCTGCAGCAGGCAGCACCTCTGACCCCGAAGCTATGGACACCACACCACCTTCCCGGGCTTTCGTTTTCCGTTCTGCCCCTGTTGTCCCTTTCCATTCTGCCCCTCTTTTCCCCAGCACCCCATCTACGGCTTCGGGTGTCATTGGTGCTGCTGCAGGCAGCACCTCTGACCCCGAAGCTATGGACACCACACCACCTTCCCGGGCTTTCGTTTTCCGTTCTGCCCCTGTTGTCCCTTTCCATTCTGCCCCTCTTTTCCCCAGCCCCCCATCTACGGCTTCGGGTGTCATTGGTGCTGCTGCAGGCAGCACCTCTGACCCCGAAGCTATGGACACCACACCACCTTCCCGGGCTTTCGTTTTCCGTTCTTCCCCTGTTTTCCCTTTCCATTCTGCCCCTCTTTTCCCCAGCCCCCCATCTACGGCTTCGGGTGTCATCGGTGCTGCAGCAGGCAGCACCTCTGACCCCGAAGCTATGGACACCACACCTCCTCCCTAGGCTATCTTTTTCCGTTCTTCCCCTATTTTCCCTTTCCATTCTGCCCCTGTTTTCCCCAGCGCCCCCCCCATTTACGGCTTAGGCCGGCATCAGTGCTTCAGCAGGCAGCAGCTCTGACACCAAACCTATGGACACACCTCCAGGGCTGTCATTTTCCAGTCTGCCCCGTCTCCAAGTAGAACCACTACCTATTTCACACGGCTGTTCCTAGTTCTGGGAACACACCACGCACTGGTAGCAATGCCTCAGCCCATGCCTCGACTCATTTCCCTGCAACGCTGGCCAACAGATAGACCAACACTTCAAAGTTATGACAGAAAGTTGAGTAAGTTATACGCTTGGAATTGCATTTATTATTATTAACAAGCACAACTGTAGTGCTTAGACTATAACAAGTAATATTCTAAGTGCTTAGCAAATATTAACTCACTTAATCCTCATAATGGCAACCCTATAGGTAGGTAATGTTCATAATATTCACCTTTTTGGGGGGAAACTGAGGCCCAGGGGGGTTGAATAGCTTGCCTAATGCCACACAGTAAGTAGCGGGCAGAAACCCAGGATGAAAACCAGACCGTCTAGACTTTCATCACTTTGCTGTGTCACCTTAATAGATGTTGTGGTTTGGGAAGGGACTAAACTGACAAGACTCTGAACTTGAGAAGGGAGAAATTAGAAAGTGACTGATCCTAGAAACTAGAGAGGATTTCAGCTCAGAAATTTCTGGTGGTGAGACCCAGAAGAACAAGAACATGGTTGGAATATTAACTTGGGGTAGTATCTGAATCCATTGAGAAATGGTTTTGTTTTGTTTTGTTTTTTTAACTTAGAAAGGCCAGCTGGATGAAGATTAATGAAACAAAAAGTAGAAAGGGAAAGAGGAAGGTGCCTGAAGTGAGACATAACCTCTTCCCTGTAAGTACTAGGGGTGGGCGTCCTGTGGGAAAGGATGGAGCTCTCTCTACAGGTTTGTCACCAGGATGAACAAGGAGAAACATGGCAACCATTGTACTGGTTTTGATGATTCCTCAAAAACCAAGGCTTTACTTTCCAAGAACTACCCACAGTAGCATACCTACCGTGTGTCAGACATGCCACCAAGTGTGTTTCCAGTCACACATTTTAATTGGAGAAATAGTTCCTATGAGGTACGCATTAGTTCCCTATGGCTGCTGTAACAAATGACTACCAATGAGCTTGCGTAAAACAAAACACACTCATTCTCTTATGGTTCTGGAAGACAGAGGTCCAAAACCAGTTTCCCTGGGCTGGAACCAGGAGTTGACAAGGCCGTCCATCCACCTTCTAGAGGCTCTAAGGGAGAATCTGTTTCCTTGACAGCATTCCTTGACTTCTGGCCACATCAATCCAACCCCAACTTCATCATCACATTCTCTTTGGAGTAAACACTCCCTCTGCCTCTCTCTTACGAGAACACCAGTGGTTACATCTGGGTCCATCCAGGTAGTCCAGAAGAATCTCCCCATCTCAAAACCCTTACTTTCATCCCATTGGCAAAGTCCCTTCTGCCATTTAAGGTGACATTCATAGGTTCTGGGGATTAGAAGGTGGACATTTGGGGGCAATGGTACTATTCAGTCTACTACAAGGTAGATACTATTATCTTTCTCAGATGTAGGAAATGAAGTTTAGGGAAGTAATTTGTCTCAGGTCTACAATTTCCAGAGTAGAGATTTAAATTCTGCCAGGGAGACTTTAGGACACACTCTAAACAACTTTAACCTGTGTCCTTAATTACTGCATAATCCTTGGTTAAGAGTCACACTTAGGTATCAAGACCCAACTGAATATAACACAAGTACTGTCTCCTCTTTCACTATGTTTGCCTGGTGTATTTATGAATCTTGCCCAGAGCAGAAGAGTTCAGAAAATCGTTATACACGTTTACTAGGAGAAAGCATTTACCGTTTGATGTGCACGGAGTAATGGAAGGCTATTTAAAATAAAATAAAGTAAAATATGCCACCAAATCGTCAAGTGTCACAACAGAGGTAACCCCGTGGGAGTCTTGAGGAGACTAAAATTATCTCCAATTGTGCAGGTGAGAAAAGTGTCACTAAAGGCAGTTGTAGTTCAGCCAAGCCCTACGGCACAGAAGTAGGAATCTGGATATGTACGAATGGGAAAAAAGACATTTTAGGCATGGGAAACAGTTGAATGCTGAATGGATGAGAAATAGGCATTAGACCTTTCTAAATCAACTGGCTTATTCACTCAGTACATCAGATTTGGTCAGTCAAACTAGCTTTAGCTGATTACTTATCCAGGGCATAGCTGTTGAGAGTCATTTTTGTCATAGAACAGTAAATAAAATTGTTGAACTATAGCTTTAGGCTTGCTAAGTGATAACAGATTGCTCTAGCTGATGTTCAAGTGACTTACTTGGTACTATTCACGAAATTGGGGGTTAACAACTGCTTAAGACAACATAGAGAATTGATCTTAAATAGTACTTGAAGTAGTTACTGTGTAAAGTATCTGTTCAGTAGCTCATGGTAAATGGATGTTTATAATCCCCGTTGGACAACCAACTGCTTTTTTGCAAATGGTAATGTGAATTGCTGTTGCATAAACTATAGTAATGACCACCTATCTAATCTGTTGTCCAAACCAGAAATCTTCTAACAATACTGGTCTCCTAATAAAAAGTAAGCATGAAGCTAACACACACTGGGTGTCTCCCGTGTGCCTGTGCATGCATCTATAGCTCACTGAACCCCCATAACAGCCCCCAAGAGAGGGACTCTGAGTGTCCCCATGCTGCTGGTGGAGAAACAGGCACAGGAAGGTTCAATAGTCTATCTACCTAAGATAACACAGAGGGCGGGAGAGCCTGTTTTTAAACCATCTGCCTCCAATTCCAGGTGCCAGGAGCCAGATTCAGCCTACAGGCCTCTTCTGCTCATCTGGAGGTGAAACCATGTGTAAGGATTAGTCAAATCCTGTCTTCACTCCTCAAGGTAGCTTGAACACTTGCACGTCCTCCAAATAGCACGTAGCATAAGCAATAAGATGTTTGCCCCGGGTATTGTCCAGGAACTTGGAATCAGCTGTGTCTAGTTAGGCTGAGCTGGTTAAGACTGGAGAGGACCACCGATCTTCCACCTGGCCCAGTGCCTTTTGACCTCCTGCCATCAGAGGGCCGAAAACTACAGCCTGAGAATGTGCTGAGCCCCGTAGCCTAGTTACGCCAGCTCAGAACAATGATGGGCACACCTTTTCCCAATCACCTTTCCTCATGCTCCCCATGCCTCATACTGCCCTGCTTCTTTATTCTTTATCCCATAGATACCCCAAGCCCCTTGCCTTTGGGGAGGCGGATTTGAGAGCTATTGTCACGTCACTTCCTCGCCTGGCTGCCTTGTGAATAAACTCCTCTTTGCTGCAAACCTCAGCATGTCAGTGTTTTGGCTTGCTGCGCCTCAGACAAAATGGTAGGGAGCAGTGGTAAAGGTCCCTTGCCTGTGAGGGAAGCTGGTTGCTAGTAGTCACGTTGCAGATGTTTTCTCCTCCCGGGGGGGCAGACGTCCTGCTCTTCCAGAAAGAAGGGAGAAAGGCAGGAGCTGGACCCTTGCTCTCAGGGTCACCGTCACCTAGGAGCTCGTTAGAAACACAGAATCCAGGCCCCACCCAGAACTACTGAATTACAGCCTGCATTTAACAAGATCCACAGGAGAGGCATACCCATATTAAAGTTGGAGAGGCACCAAGCTGGAGTCCACGTAGCAGAGAAGCAGACAGGATTCTAGACCACGCAGAGTGTTAAAGGCCAACAGTTTGTTTTCTATTCTCAAAACAATGTTTTTGAGCCATGTTTATGAGCAATGTCCCAACTTGCTTCTAAGGTTTCTTGTGTGAAGAATGGATTGGAAGGAAACAAGATATATGGACACTAGTTAGGACCTCACTGCAACAGACAGGCAAGTTCAGTATTAGGATGTTGAGGAAGAGTTGACAGATTCAGAAGAAATTCAGGAGATAAACTGAAGCGGGCTTAATGGGGTATGAGACGGAGGAAAGGAAGGTCTTAGGGAATTTAAGGGTTTACTCCACGTATGAGCAAAGCCTCAAAATTCATCATTTGAACGTACAGAGGTAGAGCTCTCAAAGGACACTGGTTAGGAAGCAACAGTACGCCCTTTATAATTCCAAGAGACAACACGGATCAACTGTCTCGATGGAAAACTCGGCGGTACCGGTGCGTTTTTTCACTCAAACTTAGTTCCAGTGCCTATTACTCACATTTTCTGTGCCTAAACAACACAGCTTGAGGAACTGAAGGGGATTCCATCCTGGTAATTAAGGAGGGTCCCCAACACTGACAGTCCCATCTTAAAAAGCAGTCCCGCTGCATTTTACCCAAGGAGCAATGGCCAGAGCCTCCCTTTTAAAACGATGGGGAGAAATCAGAACATCACACACTGTCCCTTTCAGCTACTATGAACTGAGCCGCGAGACGACCAGCACCCCCTAGCACAGCGCCGGGGGCCACTGTGACAGGCGACAGCACAAGAGACGGAAGCCCAGGCCCAGGGGCTCCGAGCTCCACCGGCAACGCCCAGGGGCCAAGGCGCATTACCTTTCCGGGATGTGCTTTCCGCCCTTCCTCGTGGCCGACGAACTGGCTCATGTCACCCCCGCCAGGAGTGCCAAAGTCGCCAACCCGGCATCCCCGGTGCCAGCACAAGGCCACGAACCACAGGCGCCTAGGCACAAGCCCACGCAGCTCGCGGACCTCCTTCTACCGCGCATGCGCCACCGCGTGGCGTGTCGAGATGACTGTCATCACGCAGGCGGATTAACGCGCTTGATCGGTAAAGAGGATTCTGATGCCTGCAATTTCCCTCCTTAGCCGGAGGCTGGTAGCACACGTCCATTAGTTCGTGTGTGTACCCTTCAGCATTCCAATCATACGGGACATGGAAAGTTGTCCGACTCTCCCAGTTTCTTGTGTGGTTCTTTCAGATATTTCCCAAGTGCTTACATTCACACTTGTATCTTGTATGTAAGTATTTGTACGTAACAGGTATCCTGTAGTTTATAGAAGAGCAGCACACTATACACGTACTACATACATAGTCTACAATGTGTCTTGGATAGTGACGCTGTTATCTTTCTAAAATATAAACTTGGCTGGATTGCTCTGTCGCTTGAACATCTTCACTTAGCACAGGATACAGCCCAGGTTGTTAGCACAGCATTGAGAACTCTTTATAAACAAATATCAGTCTGTCTCTCCAACTGAATTATAAGTTCAAACTATGACTTACAAGGACCTACATCATCCACCTCCCTCCTTTGCCCTGCCAGCCTCCCCTGATCTCATTCTCTACTGCCCTGCCCTCACTCACTTTCCCCTGTCCAGCCACACTGGCTTCCTTACTATTCCTCAAACATGCCAAGCACAGGCGTGCCTCAGGGACTTTGCACCTACTATTCCTTCTGCTTCAGAACACACCCTCCCACCCCATCTCCACTCTCCCAGAACACACCCTCCCACCCCATCTCCACTCTCCCAGATATCCAATGGCTTGTTTCTCACTGCAAGGCTCTGCTCAATCGACATCTTAATAGAGGGGACTTCCCTGATCACCTACCACATTCCCTCACCTCTTCATCTTCTTTTGTTATTCTCCAAAGCATTTACCACCGCTTGACACTCCACATATTGACTTATTTATTCATCTCTCTCCCCCACTAGAATGGAAAGTACGTAAGGGCAAGAGCTTTGTTCTCTTCCTACTTCCTAGAACAGTGCCTTCAACTCAGAAGGTGTTATACAAATATTTGCTGAAAATGAATGTATGACTTCTTTGCCCTTTCACACTACCCTCTAGTCACACCAGAGGCTGCCCCTCCAGAGCACAAGTTCAAGCCCTGGGCCTTTTGTACCTGTCCCCAATACCTGGGCTGTCCTTTCCTCATTCCGGCAAAATCCTCTTCCCCCAAGCCCAGCTCAAACGCTGTCTCCTCAGTCAGGCCTTCCTCAATTTCTCCTCTATATTCCTGCTGCACTTGATTCTTTTATCATAATTAACCCACTTAGACTCACTACATGTTTCTCTTCCTAGACAACTGGAAGTTGCTACTGAACAAAGACTTCTACTCACCTCTGTATCCCCGTGCCCTAACAACAAACCTATAAGGCTCTCGGTGTTTACTGAAACAATTCATTTTCTGAGTCTCTACCCATTCTAGGGAGTGCGTAGTATAGTCTCCTCCTCATTATCAGTGAGCCTGGCATCTGTGGGAGGGCCTTACAGCAGAGGAAGTCACCAATGGATCATAACTAAGGTCCTGAGACTGCAATGGCAGACAGCATGGTGAAGTTAGCCCACTGCATGCAGAAGACCCACAGAGGAGTCAGCATATGCAATGGACTACACTTGGTATAACATGTGAACAATCAAGGTTTACAAACGTGTTCTCATGCACTTGTAAGGATCTTCTAGCCCACGCGGAACAGACAGAACACACACAAAGGAGCCTGGAGGAAGTGAGTAGGCCGGCAGCTGCGCCCTAACGTCTTAAGAGGTAACATTTCTGTGACTACAGTTTAAACACATCAGATAATTTGCCTCCTTTCTAGACACCCTGGTTATCACAGGACAGGCCAAGCCTCTCAAGTTTTAAAGCTAAAGTACACGGAAGATCTGTGAATAGGGCTGAAGATATTTAAGAGCTAGTACCTGCATTAAGCAACCAGGTTATAGAATGAACATTTATCTTGAAATTCCAGTCTCTCCCTCTCTCTCTCGCCTCCTATCCCCTATCTTCCCACCTCCATCTCTATTCCCTCTCCCCTACTCCCTGTTTTATGTATATACGTGCATCATTTTATATATACACGGAATATTTACTGTCTGTTACATTGATTTAATAAAGTGCACACTCCTCAGGCTAAATTTAGAAAGAGGACAAAATGAACACTTTCACATGGGCGTCAGTGGTGTTCCAAAGACAAAAGATTCCTCAGTCTTAAAACATGGCAAACACCATGTTCCTTCTGATAGTTAGATGCTAGAAAAAGGCAAGTGGATCCTTAAAATTCACACGCTATTAACACCTACTATCAACAGAGTAGATCTTAAAGCGGAAACAAGAAAACACCAGCCTTTTAAGTTCTTCCTGTCTGAAGATAAGAGTAAGAGGTGGTAGTGTTCTTCCTCACTTGCACCCGAAGGGTAAAAGCAGCAAAAATATCTTAAACACATATATGATGAGGAAGCCACTCTACCTGGTCCACTCTGTTTTGTTTTGCTTCTAGGGATCTGTCTCACTCTGAACCTTTGCTTTTTGTTTTCTCTTTTATGTACGCTAAGAACCTGAGAGTCTAAACCTTTTCTTCCACCTCTCAACCAATAAACAGGACAAAAGAACATTTTTATGTTTTTATGTATTTTCCATTCAAATTTTTAAAAAAGAGATAAGTAAGCTAGCTCAGTTCATATTTCTCACAAAGATCACTTTCCAAACTAAACTAAATTGTTTGTGACCATAAACAGGAAAAACACCGTACTCTAGTAGCACCATCTGACATTTCCACCTTAATGTTACCAAACACAACTTGACACGAATGTCAGAACTATTAAAAATGTTAAAAATCCCCAACCCCACTCAAAATGCATACCAAAGTTCAGGTAAAGGAAAAACAAAAACAAACACAAAAGCAACTCACCGTTATCTTTATGTTCTTTCAGAAACCCATTAACAGCACACTGGAATTTAAAACTAGTGTCGTCATCTGACACCTGATGCCCAATTGTACACATTTTTAAATAAGGAAGAGTTTCTGGTAAGTCCTATAAGGCAAAACCATGAAAATATGTATTATTTCCTTTGTAGGGAAAGAATAAAAAATTAATTAGAGAAGGCAGAATATAAACCAGGAGAGTACATTAAACTTTGTATGTCAGTCATTCTGATGAGAGCCATTTTTTCCAAAGCTGCTTTAACCAGTAATTATCACTTGATTTTCATTCAAACTGCAGAACGGACAGTTACCAGGCATGCAAAAGGAAAAGCAAATCTATGTGAATGAATGCACATGTAACTCAAAATGATATAAACAGTTCTGCCTACATTTATGTTCTATCTTACATTTCAAGGGCCATAAAGCGGCTGTGATTTAAGGAGAGTAGTAGAATAGAGTCAGAAGAACTTGGATTCGAATTAGGAAACAGAGGCAATTTCAGGCATTGTTGAGAACTGGTATTCTTGAGGTGGGAGAAAGTAGACTATCAATAGAAGACAGAAAAGGATAAGTGAAAATTCTCTAGTTCTGAATTTAAATGGAAAGTAGCAGTAGGAACCTATGACATATTTTAAAAATATTAAGAACAAACGTACATATTTCCTAGCTCTGACCACTGAAAAAGTCTAGAAACAACTGATGTCATGTCCAAAGGACTCAGGAGTCACCGAGAAGCTCCAACTGGCCAAAGATAGGGCCTCAGTTAGAATAATAACTGTAACGGAGTCCACGGTGATAGGAATAAATAAAATTTTACAAAACTGGTCAACACTGGAGGATATTTGTGAATCAACTCATTATTTTGAAAACTGTTAAATAAAAGAAGAGAATCATGCCTCTACAACTGAGCAACCAAACAGCTGATGAGGGGAATCTTCTCCTCGTACAAATATACCCAGCTAATAAGTGAAAAAAAGAACAACAGAATTCACCATTCTTTGAAGCCTCAACTGAATTAATGGATGTAGGTATGAATCATCAGTGACTGCTAATACCACAGAAAGACACAACTATATACGTCTCCATGGAAGAACACATCATCACCCATGAAACTGTCTTGCCAAAACAAAACATGCAAGCTTCATTCAGATCGACTACCGATTTACAGGAAATAAAAGGACTGAAGAATATGTTACCAACACATGGAATGTAATCATCGGCATCTAGATGGGACAAATTACCTGGTTTCTTTAAAAACAAAATTCAAGGAGGAAAAAAAAAGTGAGAGAGACATGGAGGGAGAACCTATAGATTAAACAAGACTTCAGAGACCTAACAATCCACGGCAAAGTGTGGACCTTATTTGGATCTAATTCAAAATTCTTATAGACAATTTTTTATGACGTTTAGGAGACAACTGCAAATTTGAGCACTCCCTGGGTATTTAATATTAAAAAATGATATTAAGGAATAAAAGTCCTATATTTTAAATGCACGTACCAAAAACGTACAGGTGTAATTTACATGTTGTCTCGGAGCTGCTTCAAGATAATACGGAATGGGGTGAAACAGGTGGGGGTATAGATAAAACATGACAGCCATCAGTTGGTAAATAAGAAAGCTGGATGAGTTCCTGGGTATACAAGGAACACTCACAGTAGTTTTATACTTTTGTATATGCTTAAAATTTGTGATAATTGTTTAAAAACAAGACGACACTGTAGAAAACAGTTTGGCACTTTCTCACAGGTTAAGCGTACAGCTTAGTATTTGGCAGTAGGCTATGATCCAACAACTCTGCTACTACCTACGCTGCACATCTAACAGAACTGAAAGCAGGGATTTGAACAAATATCTGTACACCAATGATCACAGCAGCATGATTCACAATACCTACAAGGTGGAAAACAACCAAGTGTCAATCAACCGTTGAATAACAAACTGTGGTCTATGTACACACAATGGGATTTTCTAAGCCAAAAAAGAAATGGCATTTCGTTACGTGCTATAACATGGATGAACCTTGAAAACACGACGTTTAGTGCAATAAGCCAGACACAGAAGGACAAATACTGCAGATTCCACTTACACGAGGTACCTAGAATAGGCCAATTCACAGAGACAGAAAATAGAATAGAGGTTACCAAGGGTTGGTGGGAGGGAAAATGGGGTTGTTACTGTTTGATGGTTACAGAGTTTTTGTTGAGGATGATGAAAAAGTTTTGGTTCTAGACAGCGGTGATGGTTACACAGCACTGTGACTGTACTTAATGCCACTGAACTGCATATTTATAAACGGTTAAAAGAAATATGATTTCTCTATATTTTACCACAATAAAAAAAAAGCAATAACAGAGCTGAAATTTCAATTCTTCCTTTTCCGAGAGTCAGTTTCATCGTCTGTAAAATTAGTAATTGTAGTTGTCTATCCTCTGAGCTTAGTGCAGGGTAAGCACTCAGTAGGAGATATCAGTACTACTTCCACTTCAAGAGCAAAGGATTGCTGTGAAGATTAACTAAGTCAATGGATATGAAAGAACTTTCTAAATGGCAAACTGCTCTACAAATATTAAAAGACATTAGGTGTTACTGTCTCCCAAGGCCATGGAACAGGTCAGAAGGAGGATAATTCTTTTGCACTGGAATGTCCTACATGGGCCAAGAGAATAGATGGGTTTCTGTACTATATCAGAAGGCATCAGGAAAAGGAAGCATAAAACTTAGAGAACAATTGTCTTTTACACTGATGCTTAAACATGCTCAGGCAACTGCTTAACATAAGTGCTAAAGACATAATGGACATACCTTTCTTTCTTTTTAGGATACTACTGTAACTACTAAAAGTTTACTTCATTTTCAAAATGTAGAACATGGAAGCTTACAGAATTTCTTAAGCATATCTAGAGCCTACTGCCAAATACTATAGTTCAATTCATATCTTTCATCTCATTTTGAAACAGCAATTACAAATGTGTATTTAAGGAAACCACTAGCTTCCCTTTTTGAACCCATGAGAGAAGGCCAGGACTCACCTTAGCATAAGATGATAACTACTGAACTACTATGAATTATTACAGTATCAGAAAGAAGGTCATTTTCAATTACGCCTTCCATTTACCTCTGGCTTGTAAGAGCGGCGAGTATTTGCTAAGTCAATAATCAGCCCAAGTTCTTCATTCTGTCCTTGGATTTTGTTAAGAGATCCAAGGGGGAGAAACGTTCTTCTGGAGCAAGATTCTTTTCAAAACTCTGTCAGAAAGAATAAAATAAGGAAGAACAGATGTTTAAAATCCTTTACTATGTTATCCATTTATTCAAACCCTGGGATGCTAACATATGAGATTCAAAGTCAAGTTTCCTCCTCTGCAGCTTACAAGCGATATTACAATCCTTTCTTCCAGAGAGATTAGACGGAAGAAAATAAGCTCACTTCTATATAGTTATTTCTATGTTTGTTTATTTCATGTTGGTCTCCTAACCTGACTCTAAACTCCCAGAAGGCAGGGACCACATCAATTTTGCCTACCACTGTATTGCCAGCTCCAAGCGGAGTGCCTGAAAATAGACACAGAAATAAATACTTCTTGAATATCTACATATAGGAAGGATGGCTTTCACTGCTAAATATTCTTTCATGTATTTGGCTTATACATGTACCCTGTTCCATTGATCTCTTTGGTTATTCAAGTGTCAGCAACACACACTTTTTTTCTTCATTAGTAGACTAGTTTTAGAGCAGTTTGAGATTCACAGCAAAACTGAGCAAAATGTACACAGTTCCCACTTACACCCTCTCTCCTTCATCCCACACAGCCTTCCCCATTATCAACATGCCATACCAGTGTGCTTCATTTGTTAGAATTCATGAACCAACACTGACACATCGTTATCAATCAAAGTCCACAGTTTATTGCATTCATGGTACAAGTAACCGACTATTTCTTTATTTCTAGTATAGTCATCCCCAAACATTTACATACTGAGATACATATTACTTTCTTATAAATTACTTTATTCTTTATTTATAGTTAGGGCATTGCATTGTTTTTTTTTTGTTTTTTAATTAAGTACAAAAGTTGGTTGTATTTGTCTATGAATCCCATTTCTGGATAGTAAAAGAGGTATTAAAAAGTATTTGCTATAAAAAGGGAAAATGGAGTACGACGGGGTTGAGAGCCAGGGCTCTATATGGTGAATTCAGATTTCTGGAAGAATACGGTATTAACTTTTGCTCACCTTTTTTAAAGGAACTTTGAAAGCAATGAAACGAGTCCCAGGCATCCGCTGTTCAACTGGGAGATAGTCTTTCCACCTGTTAATATAGTTTTTGTTAGGCAAATTTTATGTTAGGCTGTCTCCCTGCACAGGATGAATGCGCCTTGAAAATGGAAATCATATCCCTCTACATCGGCTCCCAGGTGGTCCCAGAGTCCCGACCCCGACCCCGGCCGCGCGCGACACACTTTCCACAAACTGACACACACGGAGCCCGCGCGAGGGCCGGGTCGCGCGGGCTTCCCCGCCGGGTCGCCTGGAGGCCGGTCCCCCGCAAGCCGAGCGCACGAAAGGGCGCCCCAAAGGCGCCGGCCCAAGGCGCCCGCTGCGCTTTCCCTTTGGAAGCTGGGCTGCGGGGCCCAAGCGTAAACCCTGAGACAAGGAACACGCGCACCACGCCGCCACGGGGGACGACAGGCCGGGCGCCCACCTAGCCGGACACCCTGCATTTCTGGAATCACCGGACGCCTGTGTAAATTTCCGTCTGGCCTGTCATTTTCCAAAGGCCACTCAAGATCAGGGGACAGAACGCCTCCTCTCCAAGTGTCCTGCCAGCCCACCCACTCAAGATCAGAGGGACAAAATGCCTCACTAAAACAAAACAAAACAGAAACACAAAAAAACTGGAGAGAGGGAGGAAAGGGTGCCCTGAAAAATAAAAAAAAATTAAAAAAACTAAGCACGTTGACAGCGCTAAGAATAAACTACCAGGAAAAAGAAACCCTACATGTCAGATCCTAAAGCACAGAAGGGCAAGCCCGCCGACATTCCAGGACCGGGGGGACCGGGGTCCCCAGCCCTGCAGAGCCAACCGCAGACCGGCTCGGGCGCCCCTCGGAAGCGCGGGCTGCCCGCGGCCGAGTCTGTGCCCCCCGGCCGGCGCCGGCTCCCCTCTGCCCACCCTGCGCGCGGGGGCTGGAAACTGCCGCGGAGAACCACGGCGGGGCGGGAAGGGGGGCTCCAAAGAGGGTCTGGCGACTCGAGTCGCTCCGTTTCTCGGTGGGCTCAGCGCGCGCCGTGGGGGAACAGGAGCGGGGGTCCGGGAGGAGGGGACGGACGGCACTTACGTAGACCGGCAGCGGCCACGGGTAGACGGCGGGCTCGGTCCCCAAGAGCGACTCCAGCCTCAGCTCCAGCTTCTCCCCCATGTCTTCGCGCGCGGGCCCCGCACCGCGCTAGTCTGGCGGTTGGGGGAGGGGCGCGGCGCCGCCGGCGGGGGCGGGGCAGACGGGCAGGCGGGAGGCTGAGGGGGGCCTGGTCTGGGCCTCAGCTGCCGCCGCAGCGCTCCCGTCCGACCCCCGGCTCCCTCTTTGTGGTCACAGGCCCGGGGCCTCCAGCGCTGCTGCGAACTCGGGCCGGCGTGAGGCGACCACAATGAGCCGGGGGCCGGGCTGAAACACTCCCGGCGCGCGCGGCCCGCCCCGTGGACTCGCAGGCTCGCACGCACGCACGCACGCACGTACGCACGTCTTCGGCTGCCCCTGGCCACCCTCACCGGCCTGAAGTGGGGACCCGGGAAAACCCCTCATGGACAGTCGTGGCGGGTTTGACTCCCGACCTTGACGTAGCGTGACACACCCTCTCCCCCCCCCAATAAAAGAAAAGGAGCATAGGAGGCAATCTCATACATTATTGATAAACACATACAAAGACACTATTGGTACAAAACTATTTCTCCATACAGCAACTTTGAATTTTAATAATAAATACATATATGTATCAAACATTAATAAAAGAATAAAATTATCCAATATGAGTACATTTGCTCTTGTTTTGCAATTAGTTCCAGGATTCTATTTTAGATTACTACTTCATATCTGAGAGAGTTGGGTGTGTGTTTGGTTTTGTGGAAGCTGCATTGTGCTAAATTTTACCTTTCTTTCTTGAATTAAATGGCTTTTGTTATCCCTTGGGAATACTGAAGACAGCAACAGCAGATTACTACCTACCAGTGGAAAAGTATAAATAGCAATTTTAGCCACTAGTGATTCTGAAATCGCCCTTAACTTTGTCCTTATAAAAATGCTCCAAGAATTACGTTTTGCAAATCCACAGATTTACTATCCATATTCAAGTCATTTATGTGGAGAAAGAATGTAGCCAGCCTTATCAGTAACACAGGATGTTATAGCCATCAAGCCATCAGCCACTGAAGCCACACCCAAAGCCGCACCCTGAGGGGATTCAGGATGGAGAAAACAGGATACTGGCCCTAGATAATTCAAGTGCAAATCAAGGGAATGATTTCCAGGAGACCAGATTCTTGCATCTCACCATATATAGAAAAGTGCTACATTTATTAACTTAAGATGTCTAGTTTCTTTAATTAACAGTAATCTTTTGATGTTCCAACTACCTGTCTTTTTTTTTTTTTTGCAAGAACCTCTAAATACCCTGTGCCCTCCCTTAGCTCTTCAGAACAGTCCCTCAGAGCTATCTGAGAGGCTGTCTCCTGATTTCAGTCCTCAGTATGTCTTCCACATAAAACATAATTCTCAACTTCTAGGTTGTGCATTGTTTTTCAGTCAACATTTAATTGTATGGCTCATGTAGGTACTATGCCTAAATGTAATGGGATGAGCTGTAAATTATTAAAACTAGATAAATCCTGTCAGCTCTACCACTAGCTGAGATCCAGGCTTTCACCTCTGGATACCTCTGGCAGATATGGGGTCTGTGTTGGTCTTAAAATTATTCTTAGAATAGTGGGGACTCATTCATTCTTTCAACACATTTTATTGCTTATATTCTATGTGTCAGTTACAGTGCTGGGTCTTGAAATACAGAAGTCAACACACGAAAATACAAGGATAAAACACATTTTCTACCATATTAACTTTTTTCATTCATCAATTCATCCCTAAATCATTCAACACGCATCTTCTTATTGAATACTGATGAGGGGTCAAATGCTATGCTAAACACTCAGTATATAGCTGCAAACGAGATGGACAGGCCCTGATTTTGATGTCACTACTATCTTTTGTCCTGCCATATAATGGGACAGCTTCATTATTCCCTTTACCCTAAGTTTTTATCACAAATTGCTAATGAAAATAAAGCTGTTAGTGGAGTTTCAACATGCATAGGTAAATGAGAACACAGAACTCCCCTTTCTCATGTCCCGTTCTCCTCCTTCTAACTCCCTATGCGAAGTCACTTTGTGCCAAGGCCAAGAAGCTGTGACCCAATAAGAACCAAGCTGATTTCCTCACACTGACTGGGGCTATTGCACACTTAGAAGGCTTGATGCTTAATTTTTTTTTTTTTTTTTTTTTTTATTTTTTTTTTTTTTTGCTGTACGCGGGCCTCTCACTCTTGTGGCCTCTCCCGTTGCGGAGCACAGGCTCTGGACGCGCAGGCTCAGCAGCCATGGCTCACGGGCCTAGCCGCTCCGCGGCATGTGGGATCTTCCCAGACCGGGGTACGAACCCGTGTACCGTGCATCGGCAGGCAGACTCTCTACCACTGTGCCACCAGGGAAGCCCTTGATGCTTAATTTTGATAAGCAACTAGAAGACCATGGAGACAACCTATAAAAATGATTTGTCTTGGGAGAAAATACTAAAGAGGGTTAATGTGCTGTTCCACCTGTCTAACCCCCTGGATTAAACCACAGGCACCAAGGTCACCAAGTGTACTTGGCAACAATGAGCTAATAATAAAAAAAAGCATCATACTGTTATTGTATTCATTTTCCCCCAAGGCGCTCTCTGATAAACACCACAACCTCTAAGAGAATTGAGAACAGCTTCCTTGTGGGGTAGGTCATATAATATATATGCATCTTTTTCCAAGCAGTTAAATCATATCCAGCTATCAGCACACCTTACTTAAGGCGATCGTAATGTATGAGATTAAATGTTCCTACCTGATCGGAAAACTTCTTGTCCTCAATTCATTGGCTGTACTGGATTTTTTCTTCTTGGGTCAGACCTTCAGACTTCTACCAGAAATCCTTCCTTTGGGGAAACCAGGCCTTCCCAGAAACTCAGGAAACTGAAATGGAGACAGCAAGAGAGAAGGAAATTATTTGGACACATAGACCTCAATTGTTTGGTTTTAAGTAAACGTCCAAGCAAACATCTTCTAGATGGTATAATAACTTTAGGGAAATTCACGGTTTATAAGTTTGGGTACTCATAAACTGAGCATATTATGATAAGAGTACAGGTTGCATTTTGTGTCTTCAACTCAAGCAAAGGCTTCAAAAAAGGCCCAGTTATCCTTTGTTCATTAAGACACAAAGAGAGGGCGAAAAGGGCAAGTTTCGAAGTCTTTTTCTTTACAATTTACTTCCTTTCTTCAGTCTTCAACAAGATCTTCAGGAAATTAACTTTACTAAAGTTAATTATTCATAAAATAAACATAGGAACCTGCAGAAGACTATTTCACAGAGACCTGTAATGTACAATATCCATTGCATACATGCACCATGAGCTTGTCTTTTCTAGCACTGGCATACACAAAACTCTGTGTGTGTGTGTGTATGTGTGTGCACATGTGTGTCTCTTTTTGTGGTGGAGCCATAGGGAGAAAATAAATCTATTGGCTGCAATTCAGTGATGTACAAAGATTTAAGGGTAAAGGAGAAGGTAACATCAAGTGAAACAATAAAGTCATGAGGTTGTGGTTCCATAATAATAACAATAGCAGTCTTCTGTAACCAAGGGAGCAGGCTCCTCAAATTATAGTCACACCTGTTAGACCATCTGCCCATACATTTCACACTATCATTAATGGAAAACAAATGGCACTGTCTCTCCTTCCCTTTATCCATTGGCCATCCTCATATGAACTCTTTTTCTCTTCAAGGTAATGCTCTTTCCTATCTATTGGAAAATATAAGGATTTAGGAGGAGTGATACGTAATGTGCCATGCCTTGGTACTTGTACCAGTGACGGCTCTGTAAGGAGCACTGGGTTGTTAGGAGGCTATCAACTCAGTTCCCCTAGAAGCAGACCTTGAGGCAATAATTTGAGTGCAAACTGCTCATCTGGGAGGTGCTTCCAGAAAACTCAGAAGTGGAGTGGGAATTGAGAATGGAGGCATGGAAGGAAGCCAACAGAGGTGCATTACCGAATAAATTACTCCTGCAGGGAACTGCTGCCAGTACTTCAGACGAGTTCTGTGAAACTCTACAGAACATGTCTCAGAGTTATCCCAAGAATCGGTGAGAAACTTGAAGTACTTATCTTCCAGTCCCCTGTCCTTGGTTGAAAGCTACACCCAGATACATTAACTCCTGTACACTTCTGGCCTGCCCTAAGGTGGATAATTGCAGGCGGCAGCATGATTCTATCAGCATATACTGGAATGATGAGTGCTGGGGAGATATGAGTGGAGCATCGAAACCATCTAATACAGTCGGGGCAGGAGATATTAATTATTGGCTTGAAAGTCCAAATGGATAACCTTAAATTCCTGGGTTTATGGTTTTACTTTGAGGTATTTAAGCAGGATGTATGAGTAAAAATTTCCTCTGTTAAATCAAGTTTAAGGTCCTAACTCCCTAATCTTCTGGAAAACTGTGGTATCTTTTAACAGATTTTTGAAAAGTAACATGATTAAGATTTCAAATTGACCATTCATTCATTCACTCATTCAACACACATATATTGAACACCTAAAGTATGTCATGGGTTAAACTAGGCACCAGTGTTACTGTTACTAAAATCATTATAGTGCCACCTACAATTCAATGTATTGTGACACTCAAATAAGAAAATCCATAGTTACCGTAAAAGGTATTACAGAGTGCTATAGGAAGACACAGTAAGACCTTAATTCATGCTGTGGACAGTAGTATATGGGCGATATCATTAGGGCTTCCTGTAGAAGGCAATTGAAATGGATATGTAACATGAAGGAAGGGTGAAGTTTTGAAGAAAAGAGAAGATAAATTCACACTTACCAGAAAATGAATGGTTAAGGATCAGTCCAGAAAGGAGTTCCATTCATAATCAGTATAAGAAATGCTCACTGGGGCTTCCCTGGTGGCGCAGTGGTTGACAGTCCGCCTGCCGATGCAGGGGACACGGGTTCGTGTCCCGGTCCGGGAAGATCCCACATGCCGCGGAGCGGCTAGGCCCCGTGAGCCATGGACACTGAGCCTGCGCGTCCGGAGCCTGTGCTCCGCAACGGGAGAGGCCACAACAGTGAGAGGCCCGCGTACCGCAAAAAAAAAGGAAAAAAAAAAAAAAAAGAGAAATGCTCACTGGCGTGTAGGAAAAGAAAACAATGGAGAGGGGCGTAGAAGCCAGATCATGCATGGTCCATGTATGTATAGTAAGTGCTATGGTCTAGTCTTTGTGTTCCCCTCCAAATTCATACGTTGAAATCTTAATTTCCGTAGCTGATAGTATTAGTAGGTGGGGCCTTTGGGAAATGATTATGGTATTAGTGCTCTTATAAAAGAGACCCCACAGAGCTCCCTAAGCTCTTCTGCCATGTGAGGATACAATGAGAAGTCTGTGATTCAGAAGAGGGCCCTCATCTGACCATACTGGCAACCTATTCTTGAACTCGCAGCCTCCGGAGCCGTGAGAAAAAAAATTCCTGGTGTTTATGAGCCACCCAACCTGCAGTATAATCTTACAGCAGCCCAAAAGGACAAAGAGAGTTTGGATGTGAGATTTTCCTCCAAGAAAGATGGGAATCCATTGAAGGATTTTACCTGGTAACTTAGAAGAGAGAAAAGTTTCATAACACAATCAGGTACTTTTATAAGAAAAATTTGTTTCTTTTTCAGAAAGATCACTCTGGAAATACTGTGACTAGATTTTTGGAGAAGTCTGATGGCAGGCCCGGATATAGAAAGATGAGTTGGTAGTCCATTAATATAAGTCAAACAAGAAAGTGGATATAAAAAGTGTGAATTTGTGGCTGAGAGTTCTTTTCTTTTACTACTTGAAAAATGTTATGTCAATGCTTCTGACTCCATAATTTTAGACAAGAAATATGCTGTCATTGGAATTGGTTTCTCAATAAGTGATGCATCGTTTCTGCCTGTCCACTTTCGAGATTTGTTTTGTCTCTACTTTTCAGAAGTTTAATTATGACGCGTCTTGACAAGGATACCTTTGTGTTTTTCCTCTTTGGATTTGCTCAGATCCTTGGATGTGTGCTTATGTCTTCTAAAAAATTGGGAACGTTTCAGTCATTATTTCTCTGAATACTTTGTCAGTCCTACGTGCTCTCTGTTTTCATTCTGGAACCTTGATGATATGAATGTTAGTGCTTTTGTTACTGTTTACAGGTTCTTGAGATCCTGTTCTTTCTCCCATCTCTACCCCTCAGCCTATTTTTCTCTGTACATGTGGTACATTGTATTGATCTCTTCTAAGTTCATGATTCTGTGCTTTGTAATCTCCACTCTACTCTTGAGCAAAGTTTTTTGATTGTTGTATTTTTCAGTTCTACTGTTCTCATTTGTTTTTATTCTTATAACTTCTAGTTCTTTGTTCACATTTTCTATTTTTCCCATTTCCGTCAAGGAACACATAATTGCTAATTGAAGCATTTATGTGACAGCTTATTTAAAACCCCTGTCTGATAATTTCAATAGATGTTTTATCTCAGTGCTGGTGTAGGTCTATTGTCTTTTCTCATTTATTCTGTGATTTCCTGCTTCTTGGTGCCATGAGTATTTTTCAATTGGATTCTAAACATTGTGAGTTATTATATGACTCTGTATCCCATTTAATTTTATTATTACTTTTTAGAAGGAAGTCATCCTATTGGAGGTGGAGTATGAGGACTGGGGGGTTACGTACAGATTTCCACTGGGCCCTACTGTCAAAACCCCAGCAAAAGTGGGCACTTACATTCTCTCACTGCAGACAGATCAAGTAGAAGTTCAGCTATCCTACTGGCCCTTCTGACACCTTCCCCCCAAAAGTGGGAACATTAATATCATTCTGTTGCCTTTTAGTAGGAGTGGAAGTTCATCTCCCCAGTAGATTTCTTGACACCAGGGGAGGGGAGAGGTGAAGTGTTTGCTGTGTTTGCTGTCCTTCCTCCCACTTCATTCCTTCTTGTTGATGCCGGGTGTGGGTAGAGGGTCAGCTACCTGCTGGCCCCACTGACACCAGGGTAAGAGGAAGAGAACTGCCAACTAGCCCTGCTTGTGCCATCTCATTCTGTCTTACTGCCTCAGGACGGTTATGGGGATTCAGCACCCCATTGGGTCTCACTGACACCATGTGTTGGGGGTTAGTGGGGTGCCTACTCCCTCCAACCTGTAACATCCTATTCTTATCGATGTCAGGGAGAGACGGAGGCTAGGTCCCACCATTGGACCCCACGACTGTGTGAGGGCAGCCCAGTGTTAACTAGCCTGTCAGGCACCACCTTTGAAAGTCTCTTTGCTAATGCAAAGGGGTGGAGGCTCAGCTCCCCACTGCACCACACTGAAACAGCCCTGGTGGCGAATCAGAGCGCTGCCTCTTCTGGAGGGCAGGAGTGGGGTGGTGTGGAAGATCAAATCCTAGCTTGGCCCAACTGAAACCACAGGACATAGGGGATGGGTGCAATATTCCACTGGCACTTGGCTCGAGTAGTGTGTATATTATCGCCCAAATGGTTTTCTGTCTTTGACAACCCCTTTCCTCATACCTTGGCTAGGGGGAACGGGGGTTTTGTGTTTTCTTTTTTGAAGCTTTTTTGTCTGTTGTTCTGTTGGTGGTTATTGATTGGGGGTTCCTGTAATACCCTCTCCAGGATGTATGGGAAGCAACAGGAAACACAGGGGACTCATCACCATGTTATTCCTCAAGTCCCAAAGTCCCTAGTTAAGTCTGCCTTCTCATTTCCACCTTTCAGTGTCTTCCTATGTTTGTCTGTTGTTATGTTCAGGGTTTTAGTTTTAAGTGGAAGAACCTGGGAGAAATGGGCTACTTCCTCTTCTTGGAAGCAGAGGTCTGGAGGCCTATGGATGTTACAAAGTACTGCTGACTGTAAATTAAAATTTGATGATATACACCTTGCCCTTTAAGAATTCTTCTGCTAGATGATGTGGCTTCCCAAAGTAGCTACAATTTGATTTTCATACTTCTAAAAGTCAAGTGTTTTGCCGCAGTTGAAATTTAAAGATAAGCAAGAGATGAGGCTAAGATGATCTATGTGGTAACAGATTAAAGTTGGAAACATCAATATACATTCATGCTTAGCTTAATATTGCTTCATATTACCTTAACACACATGGTTATGTAGAGAGATACTTATAGATATGTCCATATACGTGGGGAATGTACACACATGTTATCTCTTTGCTCTGTCAGCTGAGAAGATCTAGAAGCAATGACATCCGGGCAGCAATTAGCACACCCCACACCCAGATCCTGCTGTCTAATGCTGTTCTCCACTAAAAAGACCTAGTTATCCTTGAAGAAATAGCTGATTCTAGGACTGGGGCAGTAAATATACAAGATTTATATACAAGGCCATCTTATAGTGTCAGAAAGTAAGGAAGTTCCAAAAAAATATATAGGATGGGGATACCTCAGAGTGGCACACGAGCCACTGAACTGAAAAGAGTTCACAAGGGTCAGGACTAGAGCAATTTGAGGAACAAAGTAACTAATGTAGAATTAGATTATGACCCAAAGTATAAAATAAAAATCCGTGAGTTCTTCTGATATAAATAAATAATTGGATACATAAATAAATGCGGGAGAATAGATAAATCTCCAGTGCAAAAGAATTCCAAATAGTTTATGTAGTACTCCATCTTAAGCATAACTCTCTATTCCTTAGTTGTGGGCTGAGCATATTGACTTCCTTCCAAAAAGTACAATATGGAGAAGGGAAAACAGTAATTTTACAATGGAGAAACCTGAAAAACACTACCTCAGCCTGGTGATCAAGGTCGACCTCAGCATTCATAATGCATATTGATACTTTGTACACTTGATGTGATCTGACAAAATAACCCTTCTACTCTTGTGGTCTTCCTCCCCCAAACACATAATCCCAATATTATCAATGAAACATGCATCAAACAAATTCTAGTAGCGGGCATCCTACACAAGCCTAACTACTCAAAATTGCCAAGGTCATGCAAGGAAAATCTGAGAAGCTATCAAACCCAAGAGGAGCCTAAGGAAACATGGCAACTAAATGTAATGTGATGTTTTGGATGAAATCCTGGAATAGAAAAAGGACATTAGGTAAAAACTAAGGAACTGGACTAATGTATGGACTATAGTAAACAATAATGTATCAATATTTGTTCACTGATTGTAACAATGTAACATACTAATATAAGTTGATCGTCACAGAGGGAAATGGGTATAGTGTATATGGAAACACTTTATACTATCTTCTCAATTTTTCTGTAAAATTAAAACACTTCTAAAAAATAAAGTCTATAAAAACGTTGTGTTTTCTTGTTTTATGATTATGTGCCTGTATTTCCTAATAAATATGTAAATTTGCTTTGCCTTCCTTGATACTGATATTAAAGAAAATACTAAGTAACTCTGAAAGAATTTGTAACTCCAATTTAACAAGCAATAATTCTGGGTATTAACTTTTTAGGAGAACCCACTGAATCAATCAAAGCAAATTGTCTTTAAAGGCTGAATTTCTTTTCAGTGTTTAATCTTTTCTATGATTAATGCATACCACAAGCATGGTTCTCTTTCAAAGGGCAGAAAACATTGCTTGTAGGCAAGGTCTAAAATACAGTGAAATATTCATGTATGATGCTATAACAACTTTAATGTATTTTATGTTTTCAAAATGATGAAGTGTTATTTCAGTCAATAAAGTATTCACTTTTATACATTTCCTACCCACCTTTTCCCAGAACACCCACAAGGAAATGATACTATCATCTGATATTAGGCTCATCAATTTAAATTGGAGTTTTTGGTAGCTGTGGTTGCCAACGGTACTGGAATGTGTGATACTTTTACAAATCCTCTCCATGGCAAAATCTGATCTTCACAAGGTAGATCACAGTACGTGCCTAAGGCCAATGACATAGAGCTTTGTAGCTAGATTACCAAGCATTTTACTTAGAGGCACAATAGAATGTAGAAAAGGCCATTTCTCCTTCTGTCTTTTTCTGCTCAAAGGTCACTCACCATCTCAGAAGTTTTCCATAAACTCAGACTATATAATGTCACTTAATGTGAATGTAGCTCAACATTCTGTTTTAGTACAGCTAATCTCACATTATTTTATTGGTCCTAAATATGTAAATCATCAGCAAAGTTTTGTACTTAACTTTTTTTTTGGATGTGGACCATTTGTTAAAGTCTTCATTGAATTTGTTACAATACTGCTTCTGTTTTATGTTCTGGTTTTTTGGCTGCGAGGCATGTGGGACCATAGCTCCCCGACTAGGGATTGAACCCACACCCCCCTGCATTGGAAGGCGAAGTCTTAACCACTGGACCGCCAGGGAAGTCCCTGTACTTAACTTTTAAAAATAATTAAAATAAGCTATTCAACACATTTTTCCTAAAAAAAAAAAAAAAAAGTAATTCCTCTTAGGCTGGCCCTGGACACATACATGACTTTGCCATTTTTTCCATGGATTATTTTCTTATCTGTTCTACTGTGTCACATTTGTTCTACCTTCTCAAAAAGAAGCATTTAAAAATTCATCTACGCGTTCATGCATTCATACATTTATTAAATAAATCTACTGAACACCTACATACGGCACAGAAAAGGAGGCAGAAAACTAATCTGGGTTGCACAGAAAGTAATGAACTCAGTTAAAATTTTTGGTGAAAACAGGTGTTACTCAATCTACTGGAAATTACATTTCATTATGGGGACTCACACACTCAAGGAAAACCAAGACCTAAATAATAATAAAGTAATAAAAGCACTAGCCATTTACTGAGTGCCTGCTTTTACCTGACTCTGAAACTCTAAAATCATTACGGATGTTTTGAGGATTGTCTGATATAATTGTAATTTCTATTTTACAGATGAAAATAACAAGGTTCAGAGACATTAGGTTACTTGCCTAAAGTCAAGTGGCCCAGAAACTACACAACTGGAAATTGAACCTTAGATTTCATAATGCCAAAATCTGTGCTTTTAATCACAATGTGTGTGTGTGTGTGTGTGTGTGTGTGTGTGTGTGTGAGAGAGAGAGAGAGAGACAGAGAGAGAGAGAGAGAGACAGAGAGAGACAGAGAGATAGAGAGAGAGAAAGAGAGAGAATGTGTTTAATAGAGAACTTCTGAGAAATGGCAAGAAAACTGCCAGGTACCCATAAAACACTAATTTAGGAGCTTCTTACTATACAAGTAATTGTTAATCATATGGCTGAACTAAGGATCTCTCACTTTTGAACTAAGAAATCAAAAGCTTCCAGAAGTTGAGTCTAAATTTTACACTTACATAAGATACTTCATACAGAATGCTAAAGTATACTACCTAAAGAGTTCTGAAAATACTGGAAGCATTCATACTAGTATGATTTCATAATGTGGATAATAGAGGATTTAAGAAATTGGCAGAGGCAACTGCAGACTCATTTCTTATCATTTCTGTGAAGGGCAAGATAAATCAATAAAATGAGAAAAATGAAAAAAGAATGGCTAGCAATTTTAGGTAGTTTGCTTCATCTCCATACTAGGAAAGACTAAGCAAAAAAAAAAAACTTCTCGAAATTTTATTTTGAAAGCACCTACAAGTGTATATGGTCTTTTTATACCAAATAACTTGGAATTATGAACTGTCCAATAAGTCTAATCTTCTCTGATGATAAAATTGCTGGCTTTATTTGAAACTATGAAATGAAAAGTGAGGTAATAATCAGAAATTCTTAAGAAAAGGAGTAGACAAAACAAAATTCTAACAGTTGTGTCAAAAAATATTTTGAAACGAACATAAAATCCCCATTACTGGTACAGAGCTTTTAAAACTTTATCTTGGTTTTAAGCTTTAATAAACATTGATATGTTTACATAATTACTGTCATAAGGAAGACACAATTTTAGGTCAGCTTTCTTCATTCTTTCTTTATTAAGCATTATTTTATTTTGCTCCATCATCTTGTAATTATAATATAGTAACTGTGTCACTTTCTACTAAGTGGATATAATTTCCTAAACTGTTTTCCTATTCTTAACAATTAAAGGTGTTTCCAATGTTTTGTTATTACAAATGACATGACAATGAGCATCTTTATATAATAATTTTCTGGATTATAAATTATTTATCGGCATAAGCTTCCAGAATTAGAATTAATGTGTAAAAAGCTATTAACATTTTTATCTTGCTAGACATTGCCAAATTACTTGTCAAAAGATGGAACCGAATTATATTGCAAAAATCTTTGCCAACAGAAAACATTATATACAATTTTTGATTTTGCTAAATTATTAAGTTGGAAACCTATGTTCCATTTCTTTGAATTCTTTGATAACAGCGTGCTGCTGCAGGCTGCGAGGGCAGCCATGTCCATGAAGGCTCCCCAGAGTTGGAGCGGGGAAGTGGAAAAAGGTAAAAAAAAAAATACTAATTGTATTTTCCCTCGATTGTTATCTCTCATTCTTTTCTGCCTCTGTGTAACTTATATCCAGGTAGCTGGAGAAACATCATGTGGCAGGGAAAATTGGTATTCCAATAAATTAATAAACACCAACTTCAAATGGATTTTCAAGACTGGAAATATTGCTCTGACTTACAGTAAGTTCTTTCTAATTCTCCTTAAGGACTATTTTCTTAGAAGCTTTCCCTACCCTCCTCAAATTTTCCTCCATCCTCTCTACTTCCTTCACTCTGAGCTGGTGAGGCGCTTCCTAACTCATTAGGAACACAGAAGTCAGTAAATAGTCCACTGCCAAATCCGTTAATTCATTAGCATTTGCATTGATCTTTGTATTCCCTTGCACTACAGGAGTTCAAGTTCAAAGGCCACGTGCACTACAGATAGCATTTCATTTTCTCTCATCTTCTCAAGTACTTCACAGCACTGCATTTTCTACAACCCATCTACTCCTTATGAATGATTCTTGCCAAAATTCAACCTCATTCTAGACTAGTAACTCCAACTTAAAATGTTAAAAACTATACGTGTAACACGAAAGCCTCCCTCCTCCTCTAATCCCTGCATATCTTCTTTAGCCAATTCATGTCTGAACTTTTCAAAATTGTTATCATCATATATTGTTTCCATTTCCTCACGTCCCATCTACTCTATAATTTACATCCATCTGACTTCCCTCACCGTAATCTCTCTGCCCACTGTCCTGAAATTTTACTTATGAAGGTCACCAGCGATCTCCATGTCAGTATAGCCTATGAATAGTTTTTCTCCTATTTCTAGGCTCTTTCCTTCCTTAAAAAAGAAAAACAAAAACAAAAACCATTTTTTTTCCTCTATCCTTTCACACTCTCATCATCTTCTGTCCTGGTATATTTTACTGGCTTTCCGTGTTTAATCTGATTTCTAACATTCTATGAGTTTCCTTTATCTTCAGTGGAATAAACCCCTATATGAAGGATTATTCTCAACAGTTAGTTCTCATAATAACAGTACTAGTAGCAGCAGTCAATACTTCTATAATGCTTATCATGTGCCAGACACTATTCTAAGACACTGTTTAAATACATATATATAGACACACACACACACACACACACACACACACACACACATGAAGTTTTCCTCCTCATAGGCGTATGAAATAAGCCGATTATTATACCCATGTTACAAATGAGAAAACGGAGGCAATGAGAGGCCAAGGTCACATGATCAGTACTTGGTGAAGCCCCGCCTGAGTTAATGCTGGAACTTTAGAGGAGACAAGTTAAATAATGTCTCACAGATTGGCCTTAAAAGTGAGCAACACTTAATTAATGACTTATGAAAGTATCAGAAAAAAAGGGGACATTTTAAATTGAATGGGATCTACTAAGTCATGGATCAGTAACTAAGAATGACTCTTATTGAATGAAATTATTTTTCATTATTCTTTTGAAAGAAGAATAATCTTGTGTTAGTGTTTCACAGTTTTTTTTTTCATTCACATATTTATTCTTTATTAGACACACATTTCCTACACACCTACGTGCCAGTGTCCGCTGCAAGCCTTGGAAGCAAAAAATTACAAAGTCCCTGCTCTTAAGCAAATGTCCAGTGGTGGAGGAAGACAGAGTAAACATGTAAATAAATGTTGTACAGTGACAGAAATACGACTGGACAAAGGGATGGAGAGGCACTGAGGAGGCAGGTCTCTTTGGTCAAGATAGTAGTGGTGGCGTTTGAACCGAGACCTTAACGATAAGAGGGAAATTGGTCTGGGTAGATGGATTAGCCCATCTAAAGCTGGGAGAGCAAGAAGTAGAGCTTGTTGCATCTGAGGGACTGAAAAGGACAACTGTGCCTCGAGCCCCATGAAGGTCAGGGAAAGATGTAGTAAGTGACCAGAGCACACGGTCCCTGTGAGCCTGGCTAAGTAGTTGAAAATTTCATCTCTTTACAATAGATAGCCTTTAGAGGTTAGAAGCAGTGCAATAATAGCGTCTGATTTGTGCTTTTTAAAAGACTACTTTGACTGTTGAATGTCCTACAAAAGCAAAATACCTGTGTCTCTATGAAGCGCAGATAGTAAATTTTAAAAAGCCCAATGAGCTCATAAGCAGTTGGTTGACTAACTGTTATCATTTATCTTAACTAGACTTCATTAATAGAAGCTTGGTGACCTTGGGGTCCTGGGACATATTAGATTAGGGCAACCCAGCTATTTTCAAATAGTGTGATTTGAAGAATCCTTGAAATTGTTAGGGTCCAGGAAGATTATTTTATTGCTGGGGCTGGATGGGAAGTTTAGAATAAGAAAAGAAAGTATGATGGCTGGCTTCCATCTATTCTCCCTTTCTCTGGGAGAAATGATGGTGGGGTGACTACTTTGCTGTTGACCCAATGCTTCAATTTCAGAGCTGGTTCAATCCAGTAACTATTTGCTGAACAACTATTATATGTTAGGCACCCAGCTGGAACTGGGAATATAAAGAGAATAATTAATAAGAAAAGCAGGTATTACTAACAAGAGACAGGCACTGTGCTAATGCTTAACACGCACCATCTCAAGTTACATTAATTTACACCCTAACCATATGAGGTAGATGCATTTATTATACCATTTTCCAGGTGAGAAATCTAATCCCTTTAAGGGGCTTAAGTTACTTCTCCAAGGTTACACAGCTAGTTAGGGGCATAGGCAGTATTTGGACTCAGGTCTGGTATCAGCACCAATTCTCTTAGCCATTATGCTCTCTAAGGACCTTACTTGAGAAGTTCAGATTATACATATATGGGTACAACCAACCCTAAGACCATCTGGCAAAACTGGCTGCTTGAGAAGTCCTGGATTTATGTAAGATGCTCTTGGAATGGAGAAGATCGTGAAGGAGGGTCCCCAAAACACACTCTCTATACTAAGGGGCAACAGAAGAGAGAAAGAATTAGCCTACAGCAGTATGATATTGAGGACCAAGAAACAGTGTTTCTCTCTTTTGTGAACAGTTATTAAATTATTTCTACTTCAGAATATCAGAAAGAAATCACAGGACTATGGACAGTTTGCTGAGCCACCCTATCTATCTTAGCGTGAATCCTGGCAGGTGTAGAGCTCATAGTATGACCCTGGCACCTAAGTGTAGTTAAGTAAGCTTTCATTTTTCTTCGGCCTTAAAGCAAAGCAGCTTTCTGATAGGTATAATTTAGGAAAGCCTTCCAAGAAAATAGTTAAAGTCCACTTTAAATATCTCAGAGAAAAGCAATTTTGCAAAAGATCTATCAGCAAAAGCAAGGCCAAACACACCAATTATTTAGTGAGACTTGTATTGTTATATCATTGCTCATGTTGTTTCTTTATGCATTTACCTGGAAGAAGGCTTTTAATGTTCAACAATTCTCAAAGAGATAAAGACCCACACTGATGTGCCAGAAAGAGCTTTGCCCTGGAATTAGATCAGTTTAGGTTTGGCTACTTACTAGAATTAGGTAACATTCTTAATCTTTCTGAGCCTGTCTCCTATCTGCAAATAGGGATACCACTATCTATTACAGAGGGATGTGGTTAAATTAAATGACACATGTAAGTGAAATATATCCTTCCAGGCTGAGAACATACCTAGTAAATGTTAAGTGATCTGCAAATATTCTGCTTTCTTGAAACGGATGAAACCTGTTATCATGATTTTAACCAATGGTCTAAATATCAAGACAATATTTAGTTAAAAGTTATAGTTGTTCTTTCACTGTCCACCTGCATTTTAACATATTCTAACCTATTCTCCTTGATAAATTGTGTCAATATTAGTAACATTTGTCATTTCAGCTATTACTGTTCATATGTTTAAAATATTTCAATGTGATATAAGTCGTTACTCAAAGGGATGCCTAGCTGGCTTTGTCAAAGATTTATTTTAAGTAAAAATAAAAGACTCATTTTCACCAAGTTTGACTGAACAGTGTATTCATTAACTGTATGAACTTTCTGGCCAACCCAATACAGTAGCCAAGACATGGAAACAACCTCAGTGTTTTCTTGTGGATGAATGGATGAAGAAAATGGGGGTGCATACAACCTACTATTAGTCAGCCATGATAAAGAAGGAAATCTGGCTATTTGTGACCACATGGGTGGGTTTGGGGGGCATTATGCTAAATGAAATGTCAGACAGAGAAAGATAAATACTTTATGATCTCATATGTGAAATCTAAAATACTGAACTCATGATAGAAAGAATGGAATGACGGTTGCCAGAGCTGGGGGTTGGAGGTGACGAAAATGAGGGAAGATGATCAAAAGGTAAAAACTTCTAGTTATAAGACAAGTGAGTAATGGTGATGTAATGTACAGCTCGGTCACTACGGTTAACAATACCGTATTTTATGTTTGAAAGTTGCTAAGAGAGTAGATCTTGAAAGTTCTCATCACAAAGATAACATTTGTAATTATGTGAATTAAGGTTAACTAAACTTATTGTGGTAATCATTTCACACACACTATATATATATTAATCATCACATTGTACGCCTTGGACGGATACAATATTATATATCAATTAAATTTAATTTCCGTCTGGCCCGTCATTTTCCAAAGGCCACTCAAGATCAGGGGACAGAACGCCTCCTCTCCAAGTGTCCTGCCAGCCCACCCACTCAAGATCAGAGGGACAAAATGCCTAACTAAAACAAAACAAAAGAGAAACACAAAAAAACTGGAGAGAGGGAGGAAAGGGTGCCCTGAAAAATAAAAACAAATTTTAAAAACTAAGTACGTTGACAGAGCTAAGAATAAACTACCAGGAAAAAGAAACCCTACGTGTCAGATCCTAAAGTACAGAAGGGCAAGCCCGCCGGCAGTCCAGGCCCGGGGGGACCGGGGTCCCCAGCCCTGCAGAGCCAACCGCAGACCGGCTCAGGCGCCCCTCGGAAGCGCGGGGTCCCCGCGGCCGAGTCGGCGCCCCCGGCCGGCGCCGGCTCCCCTCTGCCCACCCTGCGCGCGGGGGCTGGAAACTGCCGCGGAGAACCACGGCGGGGCGGGAAGGGGGGCTCCAAAGAGGGTCTGGCGACTCGAGTCGCTCCGTTTCTCGGTGGGCTCAGCGCGCGCCGTGGGGGAACAGGAGCGGGGGTCCGGGAGGAGGGGACGGGTGGCACTTACGTAGACCGGCAGCGGCCACGGGCAGACGGCGGGCTCGGTCCCCAAGAGCGACTCCAGCCTCAGCTCCAGCTTCTCCCCCATGTCTTCGCGCGCGGGCCCCGCACCGCGCTAGTCTGGCGGTTGGGGGAGGGGCGCGGCGCCGCCGGCGGGGGCGGGGCAGACGGGCAGGCGGGAGGCTGAGGGGGGCCTGGTCTGGGCCTCAGCTGCCGCCACAGCGCTCCCGTCCGGCCCCCGGCTCCCTCTTTGTGCTCACAGGCCCGGGGCCTCCAGCGCTGCTGCGAACTCGGGCCGGCGTGAGGCGACCACAATGAGCCGGGGGCCGGGCTGAAACACTCCCGGCGCGCGCGGCCCGCCCCGTGGACTCGCACGCTCTCACGCACGCACGCTCCCACGCACGCACGCACGTACGCCCGCACATACGCACGTCATCGGCTGCCCCTGGCCACACCCACCGGCCCGAAGTGGGGACCCGGCAAAACCTCTCAGGGCCAGTGGTGGCGAGTTCGACTCCCGACCTCGACGTACCGTGACACAACCCCTCCCCCCCAATAATAAGACTATAATTCCTATTAAATATGACAGCTGGAATCCCGGCTTCTGTTCACAAAATTGCCGTGTATTTAGCCTATGCTAGGCACCAGACCGCGGACGCTCAGTACTGGCCAAAAAGGAAATGCCCTGCCCTCATAGCACTGCCATTTTAATTGGAATAGTAGTGACAATGGTCAAGGGAGAAAATAAAGTGTCATCATCGCCACGGGGATGGTTAATCTCATGTGCGCACTGCGTGGGGCCCCGGCAACCACAAACATTATTCCAGATGTGGCCGGGAAGGTATTTTTCAGAAGAGATTAACACTGAAATTGGTCCACTTTGCGTAAAGGAGGAACGAATACAAGGAATTTATATATGCAGTACATATATATTTTTATTCTACATGCTTTTCTATGTAGGTGTATATGCGTGTCTATATGTATGTACGTGTATGTATTGCATATATTATATGTGTATGTATGTATACTGTATATATACACACCTAAATATCTTTCTATGTGTGTATATATGTATGATATAGACGTACCTAGGTGTGTACATTGCATATGTTATACGTATGTGTACATACTGTATATACACAAACGATGCATTTCATATGTGTGTATGTATAGTGTATCTGTATGTGTCTATTGTATATATTACGTGTATATGTGTGTATACATACTGTATATATACAAACTATGCATTTTATATATATGTGTGTATATATGTATTTGCGTATTGTATATACTATATGTGTATATGTCTGTATGCGTACTGCATATATACACAGCTGTATATTTTTGTATGCGTGTACATATGTACGTGTGTGTGTATATACACACACACCCTATGGATTCTGTTTGTCTGGAGAACCCTCACTGATACGGCCACTTATGACAATTGAGCACCTGCTCTTTGCCAGCCAGGGAGCCAAACGCTTGTCCTTTCTGTGTCTCCCTTAAGTGTCACAAGTCCCGGGAGGGAAGGTGATGCCGCTCCTACCAGTTGAGGTGCCTCAGGGACAGAGAGGTGCACAGGGCGGGGGGCTGGAGCCTGGTGGAGCCCAGGTGCAGTTCTAGCAGCAGTACAGCCTAGCAGTCCCACTTCCCCGGGTGCCTCTCACAAAGACGCCGAGGGAGAGACGGGGTCTGAAGGAGGGGATGAGGAAGCTTCCGTGGGTCTGCAAGCCCAGACCAAGGCTGACTCGTCAAGGGTGTTAGAGGTCAGGACTCTGGTTACCCTGGGGAAGGGGTTACACAGAGCCATTCCCATTCGGAAAAAGTATCCATTCTGCTCTTGTTTGTATGTTTACCCCCCTCCCCCAAATCTTTTAAAAACAGATTCTCTTGGTTGCTGGGAGCACACAAGGGGAAGTCGTGTGTGAGGGGGTGTGATCCAGGGGACAGGGAGGATAAGCCCCCCCCTCGTAGGGCCGGGAGTGGCTCAGCTTTGTGAGCTAAGGATGGCCTGCGAGGTCCCAGAGAGAAGGGTCCCTGCTCCGTCCCTGCTCCGTCCTTGCTCCGTGCACCCCATTCCCAGCCTGAGAAGTCCAGAGCCCCCCGCCCCCGCACACACACACACCAGGGAGGAGTGCCAGTCACAATGGCTCCCAGGCTCCGGCTCCAGGGCTCCCGGCACTAGGAGCTATTTTCAGCTTTCATGCCCTAGGACACGGCCAGAGCTATTGTCTCCGGAAACTCTCTGTCTGTCTCTCGCCCGCCCGCCATCCCTCCCTCCCTCCCTCCTCCGCCTTTTCCCCTCCCGCTCCAGCTGTCCTGCCCTCCACCCTGCATTTCTACACAGGGTGGCTCACAGACAGCTGCTCCCCGTGCCCACCCGCCACCATTCGATGGATGTCAAAGCAAGCCCTGGGGACTTCCCTGGAGGTCCAGCGATTAAGACTCCGAGCTTCCACTGCAAGGGGTGCGGGTTCAAAGCCTGGTCAGGGAAATAAGATCCCACATGCCGCCCAGCACGGCCAAAGAAATAAATGAGTAAAAACTAAAGTTATAGTGATGAAACAGCCCTAGTGGTGCAAGGATGGGACGTATAGCTCTATGGTAGAGAATAAAGGTCCAGAAACAGATAGATGAGAACTTGATATGACAGAAAGTGAGGAAATTAAGGAGTTTTCAATAAATGGCATTAGGACAATTGCATATCCATGTGGGGAAAAGTAAATTAGAAAAAAAGAAAACAAGCAAGCCCTGGTCAGGTGTGACCTTGGGCCCAGGGCCATTGGCACACGTTGTCGTGTGGGACGTTCTTCCTTAGACTCCTCCCTCCCTCCTGTGTCACTGTCACTTCCTCCAGAACCTTCCTGGACTCCCCTACACAAGCCCGGGGTGTGCCCTCACCCGCCCACCCTGGATCACCGGAATTCCAATCCTGGCCCACCCTTCCCCGCCAGGTGAAGAACTGTGCCTGGTCAGTAAGACCGTAGAGGTCCTTGGCCATTGCTATTGCAGTTGGAATTGTTACTGTGTTTACACAGGGTGACCAACACCCGCCCCCACTTTGCCCAGGACCGCTCAGGTTTGAGCGCTGGAACTATGGGGAAACCCTCATTTCTGGGGAACCCAGAAGGCTGGTCAGCCTATTTAGGATGGATCTTTCACTTGATATCCCAATCCCCGAGAGCCAGAAAGGGAATCTCCCCCCTCCTTCCATGGTAACCTTCATTCATTCATCCACTCATCCCTTTATTCAACTCCTTTATTCAGCAAGTATTTATGAAGCATCTACTACATAGCAGACACTCTTCTAGGTGCTGGGGACAGTAAACTGAGAAGGTGTGATTTCTTACATGGGGATGATGTCTCGGAGACCACTGCAGGGCATGGGAGGTGGGAGAGGGAAGGGGCAGTTCTAAATGCAGGCTCTGACGGGATTGGGGCAGACCTTGCCCTAAGCCAGGCTGCTTGCTTCAACACAGCTGTCCTCACCCAGGGCCATCCTGCTTCCGCCTCCCCCAGTTCTTCAGTGATGTCTGGGGAAAATCTGTGGTTGTCACAACTGGGGGGGAGGGGACCCTGGAATCAAATGGGTGGGGACAGGGATGCTGCTGAACCCCACACAGTGCCCAAGAGGGGCCCCCAGCAGAGAATGACCCGCCCCAAATAACCCCAGTGCCATGGGGGAGACCCTGCACTAATATTATTCAGACCCGCTTGTGCCCCGAGATTCCTGCACAGGCTGGGACTCTAACCGGGTCACCTCTGTATCCCGAGGTGACCTAGAGTGGGGCAGCCAGGAGGGCTGAGTATCAGGGACGAAATGACCAATCTCTGTGCCCACTCTCCCCGCCACACCCCAGGGTCGATGGCCTCTATCTCCTCCCTGTGCAGCTAGCTTTTCCCTGAGCCATTTCTTCTTGTCAAGGTCCCTGTCGCAGGTTGTGTTCCCCGAAGATGACGTTGAGAGCAAGGATTGGAGTGCACGTGGTTGATGTGAGACGTGCAGAGAACAGATACAGCTGCCATAGGGTCCCGCAATTCCACTCCTGGGCATAGATCTGGAGAAAACTCTAATTCAAAAATATACATACACCCCTGGGATTTCCCTGGTGGTCTAGTGGTTAAGACTCTGTGCTTCCAGTGCAGGGAGCATGGGTTCCATCTCTGGCCAGGGAACTAAGATCCCACAGGCTGTGTGACAAAAAAATAGAGAGAAAAAATGAAAGAAAAAGAAAGAAGGAAAGAAAGAAAGAAAGAAAGAAAAGATACATGCACCCCAATGTTCATTGCATCACTATTTATAATAGGCAAGATGTGGAAGCTATCTAAGTGTCCACTGATGGAGGAATGGATAAAGAAGATGAGGTACGTATATACAATGGAATATATTTAGCCATAAAAAGAATGAAATAATGCTATTTGCAGGAACATCGTGGATGGACCTAGAGATTATCACACTAAGTGAAGTAAGTCAGAAGAGAAAGACACATATATGATCTCTCTTATATGTGAAATCTAAAATACGACACAAATGTACTTGTCTACGACACAAAAACAGACTCACAGACATAGAGAACAGACTTTTGTTTGCCAAGGGGGAGAAAGAGTGAGGGAGGGTTGGATTGGATTTTTGGGGTTAGCAGACGCAAACTACTAAATATAGGATGGATAAGCTACAAGGTCCTACTGTCTAGCACAGGGAACTATATTCAATATCCTGTGATAAGCCATAATGGAAAAGAAAAAGTTTTATTTATAGGTTCCATCCCTAACTGAGCTGGCCCATCCCCTCCCATGGTTCTAAGTGCAGCCCGAGGCTGCAGACTTCCCACCCTGGTCTTCAGCTCCAGAGCAAGCCACCTGCAAACCAGCCGCATCTTCCCAGGGGCTGGCAACTCTCCTTTGCTACTGATTCCAAGACACATCCAGATACCACAAATGTGACCATGAAAACAAACTCAGGCACGTTCAAATCAGGGAAATAACATTCTTATCTCTGTTTAGTAGTTGCTTAATTTTAGAATAGCTTAGAGTTACAAAAAAGTTGCAAAGATCTGTACAGAGTGTACAGAGTGCTGTGGACCCCCGACCCAGTACCCCTATTTCCAACACGTTAGTACTTTAGTACGTTAGTACGACATGCTTATCCAACTAAGGAACCGAGATGGATACGTTATTATTAACTAAAGTCCACACTTCATTTGAATTTCCCTAGCTTTCCCCTAACATCCTTTTTCTGTCCCAGTCTCCTCTGGGCTGTGGCATTTCTCAGACATCCCTGGGTTTTGATACCTTGAAAGTTTTGAGGAGGACTGGTCAGGAATTTTGTCCCTCAATTTGTTTGTCTGTTGGTTTTCTGATGTTTTACTTATGGTTGGGCTGGAGTTATGGGGTTTGGGGTGGAAGATGCAGACAGAGATAAAAATGTCATTCTCCTCAGGCCACATCATCAAGGATACACACCATCAAGGATACACACATCAAGAATACACACCATCAACGGGACTTGTGACAAACAATTTTACCCTTGATCACCTGGCCAGTAGCGTCTTTTTTTTTTTTTTTTTTTTTTTTGCTGCGTTGGGTCTTCATTGCTGCACACGGGCTTTCTCTAGTTGCGGCGAGCAGGGGCTCTTCTTTGTTGCGGGTACGTGCTTCTCATTACAGTGGCTTCTTTTGTTTCGGAGCACGGACTCTAGATGTGCGGGCTTCTGTAGTTGTGGCATGGGGGCTCAGTAGTTGTGGCTCCCAGGATCTACAGCGCAGGCTCAATAGTTGCGGCCCACGGCCTTAGATGATCTGCGGCACATGGGATCTTCCCGGACCAGGGCTGGAACCCGGGTCCCCTGCATTGGCAGGTGGATCCTTTTTTTGTTTTCTTTGTTCCGTTTGGAACCAAAACTTTAATCCCAAGGAGTCTCACAAAACATATTACAAATGACAGCATGAAAAAAAAATTGCACAGTAACTCAAAGTTCAGCTCTACAATATACTCTTTATCTGGCAGGACATTGGTATCTTGATAATCTCAACTTCCAAAAAACTTTACAAAGAGCTATGTATTCATGTACAGCAATCACAGAGGGGACTTATGACCTAACTCAAAGGTTAACTAACTTCCTTGAAACTTCTTAGATGCTAAACTCACTGGACAACCTCTTGTCCAGTGTGAAGACTAGTGGAATTCTTAAACCTCTAATCTAGGGTAAGGGTGCGGCTTTCATTTCTCCCTGCTGGCTTGTGTTCACAGTACCTTTTAAAGACTGCTTGCTTGACTACAGCTGCATACCACATCCCAGCTACAGAAAGTCTTTTTAATGTTTGCCAGTGTTGTTTCCATAATAATAAACATCACACTTTAGGTGGGCAGGAGTTAGAGTTTTATTATCAGTCTAGGCAAGACCAAAAATTCAAAGCAAATTCAATTCTGCTTAAGAGAACATTGTAAAGAAACAATTCTTCATATTACATGCCTCATATGACCCATTTCAAACCATAGAGAATGACACCTTTATGTGTCACTGTCCCAAGAGACAAACAAACGGGAACAGCTAAAACATTTAAAAGGTGCATCAAGCTTCAGAAGTCTCAAACGAAACTTGAATTTTCTGTACATACTCCTGTCAAATGAAGGTATTTCCTGTGCACCACTCCTCTTGCAAAGTGGTCTGCTATTTCCTTTCATTTGACCTGGATCGGCTAGGAGACCTAGAGAAAGAACGGGACGGCTTGCGATTTCTCTCCTGGGACAGTGATCTCTCTCTTCTCCTATATCTACTAAAGGGACCTGCTCCGGCTGCGGGAGAAGCTTCTCCGTCTTGGAGATCTGTGGTGAGGGGGAGGACTCCTCCTCCGATAATCATCTCGAGGGCGACGACCCCAAGAAGGAGGCGGCCACGATTTCGACTTCTCCCTTCCCCTTTCGACAGGTCTACTCTTACTCGGCAGCCACAGAGTGTTCTCTCGTCTACTTCTCAGACAGCATCCGCTGCATCTCGGGGATCTTCATTTTCAACAAGAGTGAAGCCGGGAGGGTTTTTAGCAACCCACACACTTCGGAGTGGTCCATAATATCCTAAAGCTTGTTCGAATTCAGTCTTCTTACCACTGTTTCCAAGGCTCCTTACATAAACGTTCCAGTCCAACGGACAGGAATCCCGATGCAAGACCCTCCTGGCTCCTGGCTTTCATGGGCCACAGGGTGATCCCGGGCCTCTAGAATCTGACAGCTGAATCGGCTCGGACAAGCTGTCCCGTGGGGATGCTTTTCCCCCTATGTGTCCAGCCCGGGGCCATGCTGTCTAGGCCCGACCTCCAGGGTGACAGGGTGAACCCCAGGTCCCTGGAGCAAACACTCACAGCCCTGGTGACCAGACTCAGGGGGCTGGGGCGGCAGCTGGACATGTGTGGCCACCCTGGTGGTGTTTGGCCCCATCTGCAGTTCCAGTTCCAGCTGAGAAAGAGCCTCGCTGTGTTATTTTCTCCTGGTTGTGTAAGGATCGCCGGTGTCATTTGACAGAAATGTAGATGGTTTGTTATTTCTCTCTTTTCTCCCTGCTTCCTCTTGTCCCGCTCCCCCTCCCTCTCTCCCTCTCCCTCTGTCCCCCCCTTCCCTCTCCCTCTTTCCTCTGCATCTCTCTCTTTCTCTCTTTCCCACCCCCCCTCCCCCCTCCCCGTCCCTCTCCCCGTCCCTCTCCCAACTCCCTCTCCAACTCCGTCACCCCTCCCTCTCCCCATCCCTCTCCCTCTCCCCTCTGCCTCCCTCTACCGTCACCCTCTCCCCCGTCTCTCTCCTGCCTCCCCCTCGCCCTTCCCGCATCCCCCGTCCCTCTTCCCTCTCCCTCTCTCCCTTCCTCTCTCCCTGTCCCTGTTTCCCTGTTCCGCACGCTTTCCCTCTACCTCTTTCCCTCTCCCTGTCCCTCCACCTCCTTCCCTCTCTGGAGAGGGAAGGAGGTGTACGGACAGGGAGAGACAGCAGGAGAAGGAGTGGGTAGAGGGAGAGAGGGATAGAGGGAGGGAGCGAAAGACGTCTGTCCCTCCCTCCCTCTATCCCTCTCTCCCTCCCTCCCTCTATCCCTCTGTACCTCCCTCCCTCTATCCCTCTCTCCCTCCCTTTCTCCCTCCCTCTCTCCCTCTCCCTCCCTTCTTCTCCTCCCTCTCCCTCTCCTTCCAACTCTCCCGTTCCCTCCATCACTCCATCTCCCTCACTCCCTCCCAGAGATGGGGAGATCGAGAGGCAGGGACAAGGGAGAGGGAGAGATGGAGAGGGAGAGATGGAGGGAGAGTGAGAGAGAGGTAGAGGAAGAGAGGGAGAGACATATGGAGAGGAGAGGGAGGGGTGAGAGGAAGCGGGAAAGAGGTCTCTTCCTCCCTCGCTCTCCCTCTGTCTTCTTTATCTCCCTCTCCCTCCCTCTCTCCCTGTCCCTGTTTCCCTGTTCCGCTCTCCCTCTCCCTCTTTCCCTCTCCCTCTCCCTCCACCTCCTTGCCTCTCGGAAAGGAGGTGGAGGGAGAGGGAGAGGGAAAAAGAGAGAGGAAGAGCAAGAGATGGAGGGGGAGAGGGAGGGGGGGGGAAAGGAGAGAGGGATAGAGGGACGGAGGGAGAGAGGGATAGAGTGAGGGAGGGAGTGAGGGATGAGGGGGAGATGAATAGAGGGAGGGACGGAGAGACGTCTTTCGGTCCCTCCCTCTATCCCTCTCTCCCTCTCCCCCCTCCCTCTCCTGCTCTCTCTCCCTGTCCCTACACCTCCTTCCCTCTTTAGAGAGAGAAGGAGGTGGAGGGACAGGGAGAGGGAAAGAGGTAGAGGGAGAGCGTGCTCAACAGGGAAACAGGGACAGGGAGAGAGGAAGGAAGAGAGGGAGAGGGAAGAGGGTCGGCGGAGGCAGCAAGAGGGAGGGGGAGGAGGGAGAGAGACAGGGGAGAGCGAGGAGGTAGAGGGAGGGGGAGGGGAGAGGGAGAGGGATGGGGAGAGCGAGGGGGAGACGGAGATGGAGAGGGAGTTGGAGAGGGACGGGGAGAGGGACGGGGAGGTGGGAGAGGGAGGGGGGAGGCAGAGAGGGAAAGAGAGAGACGCAGAGGAAAGAGAGAGAGGGAAGAGAGAGAGAGAGGGGAACAGAGGGAGAGGGAGAGAGGGAGGGGGAGAGGGACGAGTGGAAGGAGGGAGAAAAGAGAGAAAGAACACACCATCTACATTTCTGTCAAATGACACCGGGGATCCTTACACAACCAGGAGAAAATAACACAGCGAGGCTCTTTCTCAGCTGGAACTGGAACTGCAGATGGGGCCAAACACCACCAGGGAAGCCACACATGTCCAGCTGCCGCCCCAGCCCCCTGAGTCTGGTCACCAGGGCTCTGAGTGTTTGCTCCAGGGACCTGGGGTTCACCCTGTCACCCTGGAGGTCGGGCCTAGACAGCATGGCCCCGGGCTGGACACATAGGGGGAAAAGCATCCCCACGGGACAGCTTGTGCGTGCCGATTCAGCTGCCAGATTCTAGAGGCCCGGGATCACCCTGTGGCCCATGAAAGCCAGGAGCCAGGAGGGTCTTGCATCGGGATTCCTGTCCGTTGGACTGGAACGTTTATGTAAGGAGTCTTGGAAACAGTGGTAAGAAGACTGAATTCGAACAAGCTTTAGGATATTATGGACCACTCCGAAGTGTGTGGGTTGCTAAAAACCCTCCCGGCTTCACTCTTGTTGAAAATGAAGATCCCCGAGATGCAGCGGATGCTGTCTGAGAAGTAGACGGGAGAACACTCTGTGGCTGCCGAGTAAGAGTGGACCTGTCGAATGGGGAAGGGAGAAGTCGAAATCGTGGCCGCCTCCTTCTTGGGGTCGTCGCCCTCGAGATGATTATCGGAGGAGGAGTCCTCCCCCTCACCACAGATCTCCAAGACGGAGAAGCTTCTCCCGCAGCCGGAGCAGGTCCCTTTAGTAGATATAGGAGAAGAGAGAGATCACTGTCCCAGGAGAGAAATCGCAAGCCGTCCCGATCTTTCTCTAGGTCTCCTAGCCGATCCAGGTCAAATGAAAGGAAATAGCAGACCACTTTGCAAGAGGAGTGGTGCACAGGAAATACCTTCATTTGACAGGAGTATGTACAGAAAATTCAAGTTTCGTTTGAGACTTCTGAAGCTTGATGAACCTTTTAAATGTTTTAGCTGTTCCCGTTTGTTTGTCTCTTGGGACAGTGACACATAAAGGTGTCATTCTCTGTGGTTTGAAATGGGTCATATGAGGCATGTAATATGAAGAATTGTTTCTTTACAATGTTCTCTTAAGCAGAATTGAATTTGCTTTGAATTTTTGGTCTTGCCTAGACTGATAATAAAACTCTAACTCCTGCCCACCTAAAGTGTGATGTTTATCATTATGGAAACAACACTGGCAAACATTGAAAAGACTTTCTGTAGCTGGGATGTGGTATGCAGCTGTAGTCAAGCAAGCAGTCTTTAAAAGGTACTGTGAACACAAGCCAGCAGGGAGAAATGAAAGCCGCACCCTTACCCTAGATTAGAGGTTTAAGAATTCCACTAGTCTTCACACTGGACAAGAGGTTGTCCAGTGAGTTTAGCATCTAAGAAGTTTCAAGGAAGTTAGTTTACCTTTGAGTTAGGTCATAAGTCCCCTCTGTGATTGCTGTACATGAATACATAGCTCTTTGTAAAGTTTTTTGGAAGTTGAGATTATCAAGACACCAGTGTCCTCCCAGATAAAGAGTATATTGTAGAGCTGAACTTTGAGTTACTGTGCAATTTTTTTTTCATGCTGTCATTTGTAATATGTTTTGTGAGACTCCTTGGGATTAAAGTTTTGGTTCCAAACGGAACAAAGAAAACAAAAAAAGGATCCACCTGCCAATGCAGGGGACCCGGGTTCCAGCCCTGGTCCGGGAAGATCCCATGTGCCGCAGATCATCTAAGGCCGTGGGCCGCAACTATTGAGCCTGCGCTGTAGATCCTGGGAGCCACAACTACTGAGCCCCCATGCCACAACTACAGAAGCCCGCACATCTAGAGTCCGTGCTCCGAAACAAAAGAAGCCACTGTAATGAGAAGCACGTACCCGCAACAAAGAAGAGCCCCTGCTCGCCGCAACTAGAGAAAGCCCGTGTGCAGCAATGAAGACCCAACGCAGCAAACAAAAAAAAAAAAAAAAAAAGACGCTACTGGCCAGGTGATCAAGGGTAAAATTGTTTGTCACAAGTCCCGTTGATGGTGTGTATTCTTGATGTGTGTATCCTTGATGGTGTGTATCCTTGATGATGTGGCCTGAGGAGAATGACATTTTTATCTCTGTCTGCATCTTCCACCCCAAACCCCATAACTCCAGCCCAACCATAAGTAAAACATCAGAAAACCAACAGACAAACAAATTGAGGGACAAAATTCCTGACCAGTCCTCCTCAAAACTTTCAAGGTATCAAAACCCAGGGATGTCTGAGAAATGCCACAGCCCAGAGGAGACTGGGACAGAAAAAGGATGTTAGGGGAAAGCTAGGGAAATTCAAATGAAGTGTGGACTTTAGTTAATAATAACGTATCCATCTCGGTTCCTTAGTTGGATAAGCATGTCGTACTAACGTACTAAAGTACTAACGTGTTGGAAATAGGGGTACTGGGTCGGGGGTCCACAGCACTCTGTACACTCTGTACAGATCTTTGCAACTTTTTTGTAACTCTAAGCTATTCTAAAATTAAGCAACTACTAAACAGAGATAAGAATGTTATTTCCCTGATTTGAACGTGCCTGAGTTTGTTTTCATGGTCACATTTGTGGTATCTGGATGTGTCTTGGAATCAGTAGCAAAGGAGAGTTGCCAGCCCCTGGGAAGATGCGGCTGGTTTGCAGGTGGCTTGCTCTGGAGCTGAAGACCAGGGTGGGAAGTCTGCAGCCTCGGGCTGCACTTAGAACCATGGGAGGGGATGGGCCAGCTCAGTTAGGGATGGAACCTATAAATAAAACTTTTTCTTTTCCATTATGGCTTATCACAGGATATTGAATATAGTTCCCTGTGCTAGACAGTAGGACCTTGTAGCTTATCCATCCTATATTTAGTAGTTTGCGTCTGCTAACCCCAAAAATCCAATCCAACCCTCCCTCACTCTTTCTCCCCCTTGGCAAACAAAAGTCTGTTCTCTGTCTGTGAGTCTGTTTTTGTGTCGTAGACAAGTACATTTGTGTCGTATTTTAGATTTCACATATAAGAGAGATCATATATGTGTCTTTCTCTTCTGACTTACTTCACTTAGTGTGATAATCTCTAGGTCCATCCACGATGTTCCTGCAAATAGCATTATTTCATTCTTTTTATGGCTAAATATATTCCATTGTATATACGTACCTCATCTTCTTTATCCATTCCTCCATCAGTGGACACTTAGATAGCTTCCACATCTTGCCTATTATAAATAGTGATGCAATGAACATTGGGGTGCATGTATCTTTTCTTTCTTTCTTTCTTTCTTTCTTTCTTTCTTTCCTTCTTTCTTTTTCTTTCATTTTTTCTCTCTATTTTTTTGTCACACAGCCTGTGGGATCTTAGTTCCCTGGCCAGAGATGGAACCCATGCTCCCTGCACTGGAAGCACAGAGTCTTAACCACTAGACCACCAGGGAAATCCCAGGGGTGTATGTATATTTTTGAATTAGAGTTTTCTCCAGATCTATGCCCAGGAGTGGAATTGCGGGACCCTATGGCAGCTGTATCTGTTCTCTGCACGTCTCACATCAACCACGTGCACTCCAATCCTTGCTCTCAACGTCATCTTCGGGGAACACAACCTGCGACAGGGACCTTGACAAGAAGAAATGGCTCAGGGAAAAGCTAGCTGCACAGGGAGGAGATAGAGGCCATCGACCCTGGGGTGTGGCGGGGAGAGTGGGCACAGAGATTGGTCATTTCGTCCCTGATACTCAGCCCTCCTGGCTGCCCCACTCTAGGTCACCTCGGGATACAGAGGTGACCCGGTTAGAGTCCCAGCCTGTGCAGGAATCTCGGGGCACAAGCGGGTCTGAATAATATTAGTGCAGGGTCTCCCCCATGGCACTGGGGTTATTTGGGGCGGGTCATTCTCTGCTGGGGGCCCCTCTTGGGCACTGTGTGGGGTTCAGCAGCATCCCTGTCCCCACCCATTTGATTCCAGGGTCCCCTCCCCCCCAGTTGTGACAACCACAGATTTTCCCCAGACATCACTGAAGAACTGGGGGAGGCGGAAGCAGGATGGCCCTGGGTGAGGACAGCTGTGTTGAAGCAAGCAGCCTGGCTTAGGGCAAGGTCTGCCCCAATCCCGTCAGAGCCTGCATTTAGAACTGCCCCTTCCCTCTCCCACCTCCCATGCCCTGCAGTGGTCTCCGAGACATCATCCCCATGTAAGAAATCACACCTTCTCAGTTTACTGTCCCCAGCACCTAGAAGAGTGTCTGCTATGTAGTAGATGCTTCATAAATACTTGCTGAATAAAGGAGTTGAATAAAGGGATGAGTGGATGAATGAATGAAGGTTACCATGGAAGGAGGGGGGAGATTCCCTTTCTGGCTCTCGGGGATTGGGATATCAAGTGAAAGATCCATCCTAAATAGGCTGACCAGCCTTCTGGGTTCCCCAGAAATGAGGGTTTCCCCATAGTTCCAGCGCTCAAACCTGAGCGGTCCTGGGCAAAGTGGGGGCGGGTGTTGGTCACCCTGTGTAAACACAGTAACAATTCCAACTGCAATAGCAATGGCCAAGGACCTCTACGGTCTTACTGACCAGGCACAGTTCTTCACCTGGCGGGGAAGGGTGGGCCAGGATTGGAATTCCGGTGATCCAGGGTGGGCGGGTGAGGGCACACCCCGGGCTTGTGTAGGGGAGTCCAGGAAGGTTCTGGAGGAAGTGACAGTGACACAGGAGGGAGGGAGGAGTCTAAGGAAGAACGTCCCACACGACAACGTGTGCCAATGGCCCTGGGCCCAAGGTCACACCTGACCAGGGCTTGCTTGTTTTCTTTTTTTCTAATTTACTTTTCCCCACATGGATATGCAATTGTCCTAATGCCATTTATTGAAAACTCCTTAATTTCCTCACTTTCTGTCATATCAAGTTCTCATCTATCTGTTTCTGGACCTTTATTCTCTACCATAGAGCTATACGTCCCATCCTTGCACCACTAGGGCTGTTTCATCACTATAACTTTAGTTTTTACTCATTTATTTCTTTGGCCGTGCTGGGCGGCATGTGGGATCTTATTTCCCTGACCAGGCTTTGAACCCGCACCCCTTGCAGTGGAAGCTCGGAGTCTTAATCGCTGGACCTCCAGGGAAGTCCCCAGGGCTTGCTTTGACATCCATCGAATGGTGGCGGGTGGGCACGGGGAGCAGCTGTCTGTGAGCCACCCTGTGTAGAAATGCAGGGTGGAGGGCAGGACAGCTGGAGCGGGAGGGGAAAAGGCGGAGGAGGGAGGGAGGGAGGGATGGCGGGCGGGCGAGAGACAGACAGAGAGTTTCCGGAGACAATAGCTCTGGCCGTGTCCTAGGGCATGAAAGCTGAAAATAGCTCCTAGTGCCGGGAGCCCTGGAGCCGGAGCCTGGGAGCCATTGTGACTGGCACTCCTCCCTGGTGTGTGTGTGTGCGGGGGCGGGGGGCTCTGGACTTCTCAGGCTGGGAATGGGGTGCACGGAGCAAGGACGGAGCAGGGACGGAGCAGGGACCCTTCTCTCTGGGACCTCGCAGGCCATCCTTAGCTCACAAAGCTGAGCCACTCCCGGCCCTACGAGGGGGGGGCTTATCCTCCCTGTCCCCTGGATCACACCCCCTCACACACGACTTCCCCTTGTGTGCTCCCAGCAACCAAGAGAATCTGTTTTTAAAAGATTTGGGGGAGGGGGGTAAACATACAAACAAGAGCAGAATGGATACTTTTTCCGAATGGGAATGGCTCTGTGTAACCCCTTCCCCAGGGTAACCAGAGTCCTGACCTCTAACACCCTTGACGAGTCAGCCTTGGTCTGGGCTTGCAGACCCACGGAAGCTTCCTCATCCCCTCCTTCAGACCCCGTCTCTCCCTCGGCGTCTTTGTGAGAGGCACCCGGGGAAGTGGGACTGCTAGGCTGTACTGCTGCTAGAACTGCACCTGGGCTCCACCAGGCTCCAGCCCCCCGCCCTGTGCACCTCTCTGTCCCTGAGGCACCTCAACTGGTAGGAGCGGCATCACCTTCCCTCCCGGGACTTGTGACACTTAAGGGAGACACAGAAAGGACAAGCGTTTGGCTCCCTGGCTGGCAAAGAGCAGGTGCTCAATTGTCATAAGTGGCCGTATCAGTGAGGGTTCTCCAGACAAACAGAATCCATAGGGTGTGTGTGTATATACACACACACGTACATATGTACACGCATACAAAAATATACAGCTGTGTATATATGCAGTACGCATACAGACATATACACATATAGTATATACAATACGCAAATACATATATACACACATATATATAAAATGCATAGTTTGTATATATACAGTATGTATACACACATATACACGTAATATATACAATAGACACATACAGATACACTATACATACACACATATGAAATGCATCGTTTGTGTATATACAGTATGTACACATACGTATAACATATGCAATGTACACACCTAGGTACGTCTATATCATACATATATACACACATAGAAAGATATTTAGGTGTGTATATATACAGTATACATACATACACATATAATATATGCAATACATACACGTACATACATATAGACACGCATATACACCTACATAGAAAAGCATGTAGAATAAAAATATATATGTACTGCATATATAAATTCCTTGTATTCGTTCCTCCTTTACGCAAAGTGGACCAATTTCAGTGTTAATCTCTTCTGAAAAATACCTTCCCGGCCACATCTGGAATAATGTTTGTGGTTGCCGGGGCCCCACGCAGTGCGCACATGAGATTAACCATCCCCGTGGCGATGATGACACTTTATTTTCTCCCTTGACCATTGTCACTACTATTCCAATTAAAATGGCAGTGCTATGAGGGCAGGGCATTTCCTTTTTGGCCAGTACTGAGCGTCCGCGGTCTGGTGCCTAGCATAGGCTAAATACACGGCAATTTTGTGAACAGAAGCCGGGATTCCAGCTGTCATATTTAATAGGAATTATAGTCTTATTATTGGGGGGGAGGGGTTGTGTCACGGTACGTCGAGGTCGGGAGTCGAACTCGCCACCACTGGCCCTGAGAGGTTTTGCCGGGTCCCCACTTCGGGCCGGTGGGTGTGGCCAGGGGCAGCCGATGACGTGCGTATGTGCGGGCGTACGTGCGTGCGTGCGTGGGAGCGTGCGTGCGTGAGAGCGTGCGAGTCCACGGGGCGGGCCGCGCGCGCCGGGAGTGTTTCAGCCCGGCCCCCGGCTCATTGTGGTCGCCTCACGCCGGCCCGAGTTCGCAGCAGCGCTGGAGGCCCCGGGCCTGTGAGCACAAAGAGGGAGCCGGGGGCCGGACGGGAGCGCTGTGGCGGCAGCTGAGGCCCAGACCAGGCCCCCCTCAGCCTCCCGCCTGCCCGTCTGCCCCGCCCCCGCCGGCGGCGCCGCGCCCCTCCCCCAACCGCCAGACTAGCGCGGTGCGGGGCCCGCGCGCGAAGACATGGGGGAGAAGCTGGAGCTGAGGCTGGAGTCGCTCTTGGGGACCGAGCCCGCCGTCTGCCCGTGGCCGCTGCCGGTCTACGTAAGTGCCACCCGTCCCCTCCTCCCGGACCCCCGCTCCTGTTCCCCCACGGCGCGCGCTGAGCCCACCGAGAAACGGAGCGACTCGAGTCGCCAGACCCTCTTTGGAGCCCCCCTTCCCGCCCCGCCGTGGTTCTCCGCGGCAGTTTCCAGCCCCCGCGCGCAGGGTGGGCAGAGGGGAGCCGGCGCCGGCCGGGGGCGCCGACTCGGCCGCGGGGACCCCGCGCTTCCGAGGGGCGCCTGAGCCGGTCTGCGGTTGGCTCTGCAGGGCTGGGGACCCCGGTCCCCCCGGGCCTGGACTGCCGGCGGGCTTGCCCTTCTGTACTTTAGGATCTGACACGTAGGGTTTCTTTTTCCTGGTAGTTTATTCTTAGCTCTGTCAACGTACTTAGTTTTTAAAATTTGTTTTTATTTTTCAGGGCACCCTTTCCTCCCTCTCTCCAGTTTTTTTGTGTTTCTCTTTTGTTTTGTTTTAGTTAGGCATTTTGTCCCTCTGATCTTGAGTGGGTGGGCTGGCAGGACACTTGGAGAGGAGGCGTTCTGTCCCCTGATCTTGAGTGGCCTTTGGAAAATGACGGGCCAGACGGAAATTAAATTTAATTGATATATAATATTGTATCCGTCCAAGGTGTACAATGTGATGATTAATATATATATAGTGTGTGTGAAATGATTACCACAATAAGTTTAGTTAACCTTAATTCACATAATTACAAATGTTATCTTTGTGATGAGAACTTTCAAGATCTACTCTCTTAGCAACTTTCAAACATAAAATACGGTATTGTTAACCGTAGTGACCGAGCTGTACATTACATCACCATTACTCACTTGTCTTATAACTAGAAGTTTTTACCTTTTGATCATCTTCCCTCATTTTCGTCACCTCCAACCCCCAGCTCTGGCAACCGTCATTCCATTCTTTCTATCATGAGTTCAGTATTTTAGATTTCACATATGAGATCATAAAGTATTTATCTTTCTCTGTCTGACATTTCATTTAGCATAATGCCCCCCAAACCCACCCATGTGGTCACAAATAGCCAGATTTCCTTCTTTATCATGGCTGACTAATAGTAGGTTGTATGCACCCCCATTTTCTTCATCCATTCATCCACAAGAAAACACTGAGGTTGTTTCCATGTCTTGGCTACTGTATTGGGTTGGCCAGAAAGTTCATACAGTTAATGAATACACTGTTCAGTCAAACTTGGTGAAAATGAGTCTTTTATTTTTACTTAAAATAAATCTTTGACAAAGCCAGCTAGGCATCCCTTTGAGTAACGACTTATATCACATTGAAATATTTTAAACATATGAACAGTAATAGCTGAAATGACAAATGTTACTAATATTGACACAATTTATCAAGGAGAATAGGTTAGAATATGTTAAAATGCAGGTGGACAGTGAAAGAACAACTATAACTTTTAACTAAATATTGTCTTGATATTTAGACCATTGGTTAAAATCATGATAACAGGTTTCATCCGTTTCAAGAAAGCAGAATATTTGCAGATCACTTAACATTTACTAGGTATGTTCTCAGCCTGGAAGGATATATTTCACTTACATGTGTCATTTAATTTAACCACATCCCTCTGTAATAGATAGTGGTATCCCTATTTGCAGATAGGAGACAGGCTCAGAAAGATTAAGAATGTTACCTAATTCTAGTAAGTAGCCAAACCTAAACTGATCTAATTCCAGGGCAAAGCTCTTTCTGGCACATCAGTGTGGGTCTTTATCTCTTTGAGAATTGTTGAACATTAAAAGCCTTCTTCCAGGTAAATGCATAAAGAAACAACATGAGCAATGATATAACAATACAAGTCTCACTAAATAATTGGTGTGTTTGGCCTTGCTTTTGCTGATAGATCTTTTGCAAAATTGCTTTTCTCTGAGATATTTAAAGTGGACTTTAACTATTTTCTTGGAAGCCTTTCCTAAATTATACCTATCAGAAAGCTGCTTTGCTTTAAGGCCGAAGAAAAATGAAAGCTTACTTAACTACACTTAGGTGCCAGGGTCATACTATGAGCTCTACACCTGCCAGGATTCACGCTAAGATAGATAGGGTGGCTCAGCAAACTGTCCATAGTCCTGTGATTTCTTTCTGATATTCTGAAGTAGAAATAATTTAATAACTGTTCACAAAAGAGAGAAACACTGTTTCTTGGTCCTCAATATCATACTGCTGTAGGCTAATTCTTTCTCTCTTCTGTTGCCCCTTAGTATAGAGAGTGTGTTTTGGGGACCCTCCTTCACGATCTTCTCCATTCCAAGAGCATCTTACATAAATCCAGGACTTCTCAAGCAGCCAGTTTTGCCAGATGGTCTTAGGGTTGGTTGTACCCATATATGTATAATCTGAACTTCTCAAGTAAGGTCCTTAGAGAGCATAATGGCTAAGAGAATTGGTGCTGATACCAGACCTGAGTCCAAATACTGCCTATGCCCCTAACTAGCTGTGTAACCTTGGAGAAGTAACTTAAGCCCCTTAAAGGGATTAGATTTCTCACCTGGAAAATGGTATAATAAATGCATCTACCTCATATGGTTAGGGTGTAAATTAATGTAACTTGAGATGGTGCGTGTTAAGCATTAGCACAGTGCCTGTCTCTTGTTAGTAATACCTGCTTTTCTTATTAATTATTCTCTTTATATTCCCAGTTCCAGCTGGGTGCCTAACATATAATAGTTGTTCAGCAAATAGTTACTGGATTGAACCAGCTCTGAAATTGAAGCATTGGGTCAACAGCAAAGTAGTCACCCCACCATCATTTCTCCCAGAGAAAGGGAGAATAGATGGAAGCCAGCCATCATACTTTCTTTTCTTATTCTAAACTTCCCATCCAGCCCCAGCAATAAAATAATCTTCCTGGACCCTAACAATTTCAAGGATTCTTCAAATCACACTATTTGAAAATAGCTGGGTTGCCCTAATCTAATATGTCCCAGGACCCCAAGGTCACCAAGCTTCTATTAATGAAGTCTAGTTAAGATAAATGATAACAGTTAGTCAACCAACTGCTTATGAGCTCATTGGGCTTTTTAAAATTTACTATCTGCGCTTCATAGAGACACAGGTATTTTGCTTTTGTAGGACATTCAACAGTCAAAGTAGTCTTTTAAAAAGCACAAATCAGACGCTATTATTGCACTGCTTCTAACCTCTAAAGGCTATCTATTGTAAAGAGATGAAATTTTCAACTACTTAGCCAGGCTCACAGGGACCGTGTGCTCTGGTCACTTACTACATCTTTCCCTGACCTTCATGGGGCTCGAGGCACAGTTGTCCTTTTCAGTCCCTCAGATGCAACAAGCTCTACTTCTTGCTCTCCCAGCTTTAGATGGGCTAATCCATCTACCCAGACCAATTTCCCTCTTATCGTTAAGGTCTCGGTTCAAACGCCACCACTACTATCTTGACCAAAGAGACCTGCCTCCTCAGTGCCTCTCCATCCCTTTGTCCAGTCGTATTTCTGTCACTGTACAACATTTATTTACATGTTTACTCTGTCTTCCTCCACCACTGGACATTTGCTTAAGAGCAGGGACTTTGTAATTTTTTGCTTCCAAGGCTTGCAGCGGACACTGGCACGTAGGTGTGTAGGAAATGTGTGTCTAATAAAGAATAAATATGTGAATGAAAAAAAAAACTGTGAAACACTAACACAAGATTATTCTTCTTTCAAAAGAATAATGAAAAATAATTTCATTCAATAAGAGTCATTCTTAGTTACTGATCCATGACTTAGTAGATCCCATTCAATTTAAAATGTCCCCTTTTTTTCTGATACTTTCATAAGTCATTAATTAAGTGTTGCTCACTTTTAAGGCCAATCTGTGAGACATTATTTAACTTGTCTCCTCTAAAGTTCCAGCATTAACTCAGGCGGGGCTTCACCAAGTACTGATCATGTGACCTTGGCCTCTCATTGCCTCCGTTTTCTCATTTGTAACATGGGTATAATAATCGGCTTATTTCATACGCCTATGAGGAGGAAAACTTCATGTGTGTGTGTGTGTGTGTGTGTGTGTCTATATATATGTATTTAAACAGTGTCTTAGAATAGTGTCTGGCACATGATAAGCATTATAGAAGTATTGACTGCTGCTACTAGTACTGTTATTATGAGAACTAACTGTTGAGAATAATCCTTCATATAGGGGTTTATTCCACTGAAGATAAAGGAAACTCATAGAATGTTAGAAATCAGATTAAACACGGAAAGCCAGTAAAATATACCAGGACAGAAGATGATGAGAGTGTGAAAGGATAGAGGAAAAAAAATGGTTTTTGTTTTTGTTTTTCTTTTTTAAAGAAGGAAAGAGCCTAGAAATAGGAGAAAAACTATTCATAGGCTATACTGACATGGAGATCGCTGGTGACCTTCATAAGTAAAATTTCAGGACAGTGGGCAGAGAGATTACGGTGAGGGAAGTCAGATGGATGTAAATTATAGAGTAGATGGGACGTGAGGAAATGGAAACAATATATGATGATAACAATTTTGAAAAGTTCAGACATGAATTGGCTAAAGAAGATATGCAGGGATTAGAGGAGGAGGGAGGCTTTCGTGTTACACGTATAGTTTTTAACATTTTAAGTTGGAGTTACTAGTCTAGAATGAGGTTGAATTTTGGCAAGAATCATTCATAAGGAGTAGATGGGTTGTAGAAAATGCAGTGCTGTGAAGTACTTGAGAAGATGAGAGAAAATGAAATGCTATCTGTAGTGCACGTGGCCTTTGAACTTGAACTCCTGTAGTGCAAGGGAATACAAAGATCAATGCAAATGCTAATGAATTAACGGATTTGGCAGTGGACTATTTACTGACTTCTGTGTTCCTAATGAGTTAGGAAGCGCCTCACCAGCTCAGAGTGAAGGAAGTAGAGAGGATGGAGGAAAATTTGAGGAGGGTAGGGAAAGCTTCTAAGAAAATAGTCCTTAAGGAGAATTAGAAAGAACTTACTGTAAGTCAGAGCAATATTTCCAGTCTTGAAAATCCATTTGAAGTTGGTGTTTATTAATTTATTGGAATACCAATTTTCCCTGCCACATGATGTTTCTCCAGCTACCTGGATATAAGTTACACAGAGGCAGAAAAGAATGAGAGATAACAATCGAGGGAAAATACAATTAGTATTTTTTTTTTTACCTTTTTCCACTTCCCCGCTCCAACTCTGGGGAGCCTTCATGGACATGGCTGCCCTCGCAGCCTCCAGCAGCACCCTGTTATCAAAGAATTCAAAGAAATGGAACATAGGTTTCCAACTTAATAATTTAGCAAAATCAAAAATTGTATATAATGTTTTCTGTTGGCAAAGATTTTTGCAATATAATTCGGTTCCATCTTTTGACAAGTAATTTGGCAATGTCTAGCAAGATAAAAATGTTAATAGCTTTTTACACATTAATTCTAATTCTGGAAGCTTATGCCGATAAATAATTTATAATCCAGAAAATTATTATATAAAGATGCTCATTGTCATGTCATTTGTAATAACAAAACATTGGAAACACCTTTAATTGTTAAGAATAGGAAAACAGTTTAGGAAATTATATCCACTTAGTAGAAAGTGACACAGTTACTATATTATAATTACAAGATGATGGAGCAAAATAAAATAATGCTTAATAAAGAAAGAATGAAGAAAGCTGACCTAAAATTGTGTCTTCCTTATGACAGTAATTATGTAAACATATCAATGTTTATTAAAGCTTAAAACCAAGATAAAGTTTTAAAAGCTCTGTACCAGTAATGGGGATTTTATGTTCGTTTCAAAATATTTTTTGACACAACTGTTAGAATTTTGTTTTGTCTACTCCTTTTCTTAAGAATTTCTGATTATTACCTCACTTTTCATTTCATAGTTTCAAATAAAGCCAGCAATTTTATCATCAGAGAAGATTAGACTTATTGGACAGTTCATAATTCCAAGTTATTTGGTATAAAAAGACCATATACACTTGTAGGTGCTTTCAAAATAAAATTTCGAGAAGTTTTTTTTTTTTGCTTAGTCTTTCCTAGTATGGAGATGAAGCAAACTACCTAAAATTGCTAGCCATTCTTTTTTCATTTTTCTCATTTTATTGATTTATCTTGCCCTTCACAGAAATGATAAGAAATGAGTCTGCAGTTGCCTCTGCCAATTTCTTAAATCCTCTATTATCCACATTATGAAATCATACTAGTATGAATGCTTCCAGTATTTTCAGAACTCTTTAGGTAGTATACTTTAGCATTCTGTATGAAGTATCTTATGTAAGTGTAAAATTTAGACTCAACTTCTGGAAGCTTTTGATTTCTTAGTTCAAAAGTGAGAGATCCTTAGTTCAGCCATATGATTAACAATTACTTGTATAGTAAGAAGCTCCTAAATTAGTGTTTTATGGGTACCTGGCAGTTTACTTGCCATTTCTCAGAAGTTCTCTATTAAACACATTCTCTCTCTTTCTCTCTCTCTATCTCTCTGTCTCTCTCTGTCTCTCTCTCTCTCTCTCTGTCTCTCTCTCTCTCTCTCACACACACACACACACACACACACACACACATTGTGATTAAAAGCACAGATTTTGGCATTATGAAATCTAAGGTTCAATTTCCAGTTGTGTAGTTTCTGGGCCACTTGACTTTAGGCAGGTAACCTAATGTCTCTGAACCTTGTTATTTTCATCTGTAAAATAGAAATTACAATTATATCAGACAATCCTCAAAACATCCGTAATGATTTTAGAGTTTCAGAGTCAGGTAAAAGCAGGCACTCAGTAAATGGCTAGTGCTTTTATTACTTTATTATTATTTAGGTCTTGGTTTTCCTTGAGTGTGTGAGTCCCCATAATGAAATGTAATTTCCAGTAGATTGAGTAACACCTGTTTTCACCAAAAATTTTAACTGAGTTCATTACTTTCTGTGCAACCCAGATTAGTTTTCTGCCTCCTTTTCTGTGCCGTATGTAGGTGTTCAGTAGATTTATTTAATAAATGTATGAATGCATGAACGCGTAGATGAATTTTTAAATGCTTCTTTTTGAGAAGGTAGAACAAATGTGACACAGTAGAACAGATAAGAAAATAATCCATGGAAAAAATGGCAAAGTCATGTATGTGTCCAGGGCCAGCCTAAGAGGAATTACTTTTTTTTTTTTTTTTTAGGAAAAATGTGTTGAATAGCTTATTTTAATTATTTTTAAAAGTTAAGTACAGGGACTTCCCTGGCGGTCCAGTGGTTAAGACTTCGCCTTCCAATGCAGGGGGGTGTGGGTTCAATCCCTAGTCGGGGAGCTATGGTCCCACATGCCTCGCAGCCAAAAAACCAGAACATAAAACAGAAGCAGTATTGTAACAAATTCAATGAAGACTTTAACAAATGGTCCACATCCAAAAAAAAAGTTAAGTACAAAACTTTGCTGATGATTTACATATTTAGGACCAATAAAATAATGTGAGATTAGCTGTACTAAAACAGAATGTTGAGCTACATTCACATTAAGTGACATTATATAGTCTGAGTTTATGGAAAACTTCTGAGATGGTGAGTGACCTTTGAGCAGAAAAAGACAGAAGGAGAAATGGCCTTTTCTACATTCTATTGTGCCTCTAAGTAAAATGCTTGGTAATCTAGCTACAAAGCTCTATGTCATTGGCCTTAGGCACGTACTGTGATCTACCTTGTGAAGATCAGATTTTGCCATGGAGAGGATTTGTAAAAGTATCACACATTCCAGTACCGTTGGCAACCACAGCTACCAAAAACTCCAATTTAAATTGATGAGCCTAATATCAGATGATAGTATCATTTCCTTGTGGGTGTTCTGGGAAAAGGTGGGTAGGAAATGTATAAAAGTGAATACTTTATTGACTGAAATAACACTTCATCATTTTGAAAACATAAAATACATTAAAGTTGTTATAGCATCATACATGAATATTTCACTGTATTTTAGACCTTGCCTACAAGCAATGTTTTCTGCCCTTTGAAAGAGAACCATGCTTGTGGTATGCATTAATCATAGAAAAGATTAAACACTGAAAAGAAATTCAGCCTTTAAAGACAATTTGCTTTGATTGATTCAGTGGGTTCTCCTAAAAAGTTAATACCCAGAATTATTGCTTGTTAAATTGGAGTTACAAATTCTTTCAGAGTTACTTAGTATTTTCTTTAATATCAGTATCAAGGAAGGCAAAGCAAATTTACATATTTATTAGGAAATACAGGCACATAATCATAAAACAAGAAAACACAACGTTTTTATAGACTTTATTTTTTAGAAGTGTTTTAATTTTACAGAAAAATTGAGAAGATAGTATAAAGTGTTTCCATATACACTATACCCATTTCCCTCTGTGACGATCAACTTATATTAGTATGTTACATTGTTACAATCAGTGAACAAATATTGATACATTATTGTTTACTATAGTCCATACATTAGTCCAGTTCCTTAGTTTTTACCTAATGTCCTTTTTCTATTCCAGGATTTCATCCAAAACATCACATTACATTTAGTTGCCATGTTTCCTTAGGCTCCTCTTGCGTTTGATAGCTTCTCAGATTTTCCTTGCATGACCTTGGCAATTTTGAGTAGTTAGGCTTGTGTAGGATGCCCGCTACTAGAATTTGTTTGATGCATGTTTCATTGATAATATTGGGATTATGTGTTTGGGGGAGGAAGACCACAAGAGTAGAAGGGTTATTTTGTCAGATCACATCAAGTGTACAAAGTATCAATATGCATTATGAATGCTGAGGTCGACCTTGATCACCAGGCTGAGGTAGTGTTTTTCAGGTTTCTCCATTGTAAAATTACTGTTTTCCCTTCTCCATATTGTACTTTTTGGAAGGAAGTCAATATGCTCAGCCCACAACTAAGGAATAGAGAGTTATGCTTAAGATGGAGTACTACATAAACTATTTGGAATTCTTTTGCACTGGAGATTTATCTATTCTCCCGCATTTATTTATGTATCCAATTATTTATTTATATCAGAAGAACTCACGGATTTTTATTTTATACTTTGGGTCATAATCTAATTCTACGTTAGTTACTTTGTTCCTCAAATTGCTCTAGTCCTGACCCTTGTGAACTCTTTTCAGTTCAGTGGCTCGTGTGCCACTCTGAGGTATCCCCATCCTATATATTTTTTTGGAACTTCCTTACTTTCTGACACTATAAGATGGCCTTGTATATAAATCTTGTATATTTACTGCCCCAGTCCTAGAATCAGCTATTTCTTCAAGGATAACTAGGTCTTTTTAGTGGAGAACAGCATTAGACAGCAGGATCTGGGTGTGGGGTGTGCTGATTGCTGCCCGGATGTCATTGCTTCTAGATCTTCTCAGCTGACAGAGCAAAGAGATAACATGTGTGTACATTCCCCACGTATATGGACATATCTATAAGTATCTCTCTACATAACCATGTGTGTTAAGGTAATATGAAGCAATATTAAGCTAAGCATGAATGTATATTGATGTTTCCAACTTTAATCTGTTACCACATAGATCATCTTAGCCTCATCTCTTGCTTATCTTTAAATTTCAACTGCGGCAAAACACTTGACTTTTAGAAGTATGAAAATCAAATTGTAGCTACTTTGGGAAGCCACATCATCTAGCAGAAGAATTCTTAAAGGGCAAGGTGTATATCATCAAATTTTAATTTACAGTCAGCAGTACTTTGTAACATCCATAGGCCTCCAGACCTCTGCTTCCAAGAAGAGGAAGTAGCCCATTTCTCCCAGGTTCTTCCACTTAAAACTAAAACCCTGAACATAACAACAGACAAACATAGGAAGACACTGAAAGGTGGAAATGAGAAGGCAGACTTAACTAGGGACTTTGGGACTTGAGGAATAACATGGTGATGAGTCCCCTGTGTTTCCTGTTGCTTCCCATACATCCTGGAGAGGGTATTACAGGAACCCCCAATCAATAACCACCAACAGAACAACAGACAAAAAAGCTTCAAAAAAGAAAACACAAAACCCCCGTTCCCCCTAGCCAAGGTATGAGGAAAGGGGTTGTCAAAGACAGAAAACCATTTGGGCGATAATATACACACTACTCGAGCCAAGTGCCAGTGGAATATTGCACCCATCCCCTATGTCCTGTGGTTTCAGTTGGGCCAAGCTAGGATTTGATCTTCCACACCACCCCACTCCTGCCCTCCAGAAGAGGCAGCGCTCTGATTCGCCACCAGGGCTGTTTCAGTGTGGTGCAGTGGGGAGCTGAGCCTCCACCCCTTTGCATTAGCAAAGAGACTTTCAAAGGTGGTGCCTGACAGGCTAGTTAACACTGGGCTGCCCTCACACAGTCGTGGGGTCCAATGGTGGGACCTAGCCTCCGTCTCTCCCTGACATCGATAAGAATAGGATGTTACAGGTTGGAGGGAGTAGGCACCCCACTAACCCCCAACACATGGTGTCAGTGAGACCCAATGGGGTGCTGAATCCCCATAACCGTCCTGAGGCAGTAAGACAGAATGAGATGGCACAAGCAGGGCTAGTTGGCAGTTCTCTTCCTCTTACCCTGGTGTCAGTGGGGCCAGCAGGTAGCTGACCCTCTACCCACACCCGGCATCAACAAGAAGGAATGAAGTGGGAGGAAGGACAGCAAACACAGCAAACACTTCACCTCTCCCCTCCCCTGGTGTCAAGAAATCTACTGGGGAGATGAACTTCCACTCCTACTAAAAGGCAACAGAATGATATTAATGTTCCCACTTTTGGGGGGAAGGTGTCAGAAGGGCCAGTAGGATAGCTGAACTTCTACTTGATCTGTCTGCAGTGAGAGAATGTAAGTGCCCACTTTTGCTGGGGTTTTGACAGTAGGGCCCAGTGGAAATCTGTACGTAACCCCCCAGTCCTCATACTCCACCTCCAATAGGATGACTTCCTTCTAAAAAGTAATAATAAAATTAAATGGGATACAGAGTCATATAATAACTCACAATGTTTAGAATCCAATTGAAAAATACTCATGGCACCAAGAAGCAGGAAATCACAGAATAAATGAGAAAAGACAATAGACCTACACCAGCACTGAGATAAAACATCTATTGAAATTATCAGACAGGGGTTTTAAATAAGCTGTCACATAAATGCTTCAGTTAGCAATTATGTGTTCCTTGACGGAAATGGGAAAAATAGAAAATGTGAACAAAGAACTAGAAGTTATAAGAATAAAAACAAATGAGAACAGTAGAACTGAAAAATACAACAATCAAAAAACTTTGCTCAAGAGTAGAGTGGAGATTACAAAGCGCAGAATCATGAACTTAGAAGAGATCAATACAATGTACCACATGTACAGAGAAAAATAGGCTGAGGGGTAGAGATGGGAGAAAGAACAGGATCTCAAGAACCTGTAAACAGTAACAAAAGCACTAACATTCATATCATCAAGGTTCCAGAATGAAAACAGAGAGCACGTAGGACTGACAAAGTATTCAGAGAAATAATGACTGAAACGTTCCCAATTTTTTAGAAGACATAAGCACACATCCAAGGATCTGAGCAAATCCAAAGAGGAAAAACACAAAGGTATCCTTGTCAAGACGCGTCATAATTAAACTTCTGAAAAGTAGAGACAAAACAAATCTCGAAAGTGGACAGGCAGAAACGATGCATCACTTATTGAGAAACCAATTCCAATGACAGCATATTTCTTGTCTAAAATTATGGAGTCAGAAGCATTGACATAACATTTTTCAAGTAGTAAAAGAAAAGAACTCTCAGCCACAAATTCACACTTTTTATATCCACTTTCTTGTTTGACTTATATTAATGGACTACCAACTCATCTTTCTATATCCGGGCCTGCCATCAGACTTCTCCAAAAATCTAGTCACAGTATTTCCAGAGTGATCTTTCTGAAAAAGAAACAAATTTTTCTTATAAAAGTACCTGATTGTGTTATGAAACTTTTCTCTCTTCTAAGTTACCAGGTAAAATCCTTCAATGGATTCCCATCTTTCTTGGAGGAAAATCTCACATCCAAACTCTCTTTGTCCTTTTGGGCTGCTGTAAGATTATACTGCAGGTTGGGTGGCTCATAAACACCAGGAATTTTTTTTCTCACGGCTCCGGAGGCTGCGAGTTCAAGAATAGGTTGCCAGTATGGTCAGATGAGGGCCCTCTTCTGAATCACAGACTTCTCATTGTATCCTCACATGGCAGAAGAGCTTAGGGAGCTCTGTGGGGTCTCTTTTATAAGAGCACTAATACCATAATCATTTCCCAAAGGCCCCACCTACTAATACTATCAGCTACGGAAATTAAGATTTCAACGTATGAATTTGGAGGGGAACACAAAGACTAGACCATAGCACTTACTATACATACATGGACCATGCATGATCTGGCTTCTACGCCCCTCTCCATTGTTTTCTTTTCCTACACGCCAGTGAGCATTTCTCTTTTTTTTTTTTTTTTTCCCTTTTTTTTTGCGGTACGCGGGCCTCTCACTGTTGTGGCCTCTCCCGTTGCGGAGCACAGGCTCCGGACGCGCAGGCTCAGTGTCCATGGCTCACGGGGCCTAGCCGCTCCGCGGCATGTGGGATCTTCCCGGACCGGGACACGAACCCGTGTCCCCTGCATCGGCAGGCGGACTGTCAACCACTGCGCCACCAGGGAAGCCCCAGTGAGCATTTCTTATACTGATTATGAATGGAACTCCTTTCTGGACTGATCCTTAACCATTCATTTTCTGGTAAGTGTGAATTTATCTTCTCTTTTCTTCAAAACTTCACCCTTCCTTCATGTTACATATCCATTTCAATTGCCTTCTACAGGAAGCCCTAATGATATCGCCCATATACTACTGTCCACAGCATGAATTAAGGTCTTACTGTGTCTTCCTATAGCACTCTGTAATACCTTTTACGGTAACTATGGATTTTCTTATTTGAGTGTCACAATACATTGAATTGTAGGTGGCACTATAATGATTTTAGTAACAGTAACACTGGTGCCTAGTTTAACCCATGACATACTTTAGGTGTTCAATATATGTGTGTTGAATGAGTGAATGAATGAATGGTCAATTTGAAATCTTAATCATGTTACTTTTCAAAAATCTGTTAAAAGATACCACAGTTTTCCAGAAGATTAGGGAGTTAGGACCTTAAACTTGATTTAACAGAGGAAATTTTTACTCATACATCCTGCTTAAATACCTCAAAGTAAAACCATAAACCCAGGAATTTAAGGTTATCCATTTGGACTTTCAAGCCAATAATTAATATCTCCTGCCCCGACTGTATTAGATGGTTTCGATGCTCCACTCATATCTCCCCAGCACTCATCATTCCAGTATATGCTGATAGAATCATGCTGCCGCCTGCAATTATCCACCTTAGGGCAGGCCAGAAGTGTACAGGAGTTAATGTATCTGGGTGTAGCTTTCAACCAAGGACAGGGGACTGGAAGATAAGTACTTCAAGTTTCTCACCGATTCTTGGGATAACTCTGAGACATGTTCTGTAGAGTTTCACAGAACTCGTCTGAAGTACTGGCAGCAGTTCCCTGCAGGAGTAATTTATTCGGTAATGCACCTCTGTTGGCTTCCTTCCATGCCTCCATTCTCAATTCCCACTCCACTTCTGAGTTTTCTGGAAGCACCTCCCAGATGAGCAGTTTGCACTCAAATTATTGCCTCAAGGTCTGCTTCTAGGGGAACTGAGTTGATAGCCTCCTAACAACCCAGTGCTCCTTACAGAGCCGTCACTGGTACAAGTACCAAGGCATGGCACATTACGTATCACTCCTCCTAAATCCTTATATTTTCCAATAGATAGGAAAGAGCATTACCTTGAAGAGAAAAAGAGTTCATATGAGGATGGCCAATGGATAAAGGGAAGGAGAGACAGTGCCATTTGTTTTCCATTAATGATAGTGTGAAATGTATGGGCAGATGGTCTAACAGGTGTGACTATAATTTGAGGAGCCTGCTCCCTTGGTTACAGAAGACTGCTATTGTTATTATTATGGAACCACAACCTCATGACTTTATTGTTTCACTTGATGTTACCTTCTCCTTTACCCTTAAATCTTTGTACATCACTGAATTGCAGCCAATAGATTTATTTTCTCCCTATGGCTCCACCACAAAAAGAGACACACATGTGCACACACATACACACACACACACAGAGTTTTGTGTATGCCAGTGCTAGAAAAGACAAGCTCATGGTGCATGTATGCAATGGATATTGTACATTACAGGTCTCTGTGAAATAGTCTTCTGCAGGTTCCTATGTTTATTTTATGAATAATTAACTTTAGTAAAGTTAATTTCCTGAAGATCTTGTTGAAGACTGAAGAAAGGAAGTAAATTGTAAAGAAAAAGACTTCGAAACTTGCCCTTTTCGCCCTCTCTTTGTGTCTTAATGAACAAAGGATAACTGGGCCTTTTTTGAAGCCTTTGCTTGAGTTGAAGACACAAAATGCAACCTGTACTCTTATCATAATATGCTCAGTTTATGAGTACCCAAACTTATAAACCGTGAATTTCCCTAAAGTTATTATACCATCTAGAAGATGTTTGCTTGGACGTTTACTTAAAACCAAACAATTGAGGTCTATGTGTCCAAATAATTTCCTTCTCTCTTGCTGTCTCCATTTCAGTTTCCTGAGTTTCTGGGAAGGCCTGGTTTCCCCAAAGGAAGGATTTCTGGTAGAAGTCTGAAGGTCTGACCCAAGAAGAAAAAATCCAGTACAGCCAATGAATTGAGGACAAGAAGTTTTCCGATCAGGTAGGAACATTTAATCTCATACATTACGATCGCCTTAAGTAAGGTGTGCTGATAGCTGGATATGATTTAACTGCTTGGAAAAAGATGCATATATATTATATGACCTACCCCACAAGGAAGCTGTTCTCAATTCTCTTAGAGGTTGTGGTGTTTATCAGAGAGCGCCTTGGGGGAAAATGAATACAATAACAGTATGATGCTTTTTTTTATTATTAGCTCATTGTTGCCAAGTACACTTGGTGACCTTGGTGCCTGTGGTTTAATCCAGGGGGTTAGACAGGTGGAACAGCACATTAACCCTCTTTAGTATTTTCTCCCAAGACAAATCATTTTTATAGGTTGTCTCCATGGTCTTCTAGTTGCTTATCAAAATTAAGCATCAAGCCTTCTAAGTGTGCAATAGCCCCAGTCAGTGTGAGGAAATCAGCTTGGTTCTTATTGGGTCACAGCTTCTTGGCCTTGGCACAAAGTGACTTCGCATAGGGAGTTAGAAGGAGGAGAACGGGACATGAGAAAGGGGAGTTCTGTGTTCTCATTTACCTATGCATGTTGAAACTCCACTAACAGCTTTATTTTCATTAGCAATTTGTGATAAAAACTTAGGGTAAAGGGAATAATGAAGCTGTCCCATTATATGGCAGGACAAAAGATAGTAGTGACATCAAAATCAGGGCCTGTCCATCTCGTTTGCAGCTATATACTGAGTGTTTAGCATAGCATTTGACCCCTCATCAGTATTCAATAAGAAGATGCGTGTTGAATGATTTAGGGATGAATTGATGAATGAAAAAAGTTAATATGGTAGAAAATGTGTTTTATCCTTGTATTTTCGTGTGTTGACTTCTGTATTTCAAGACCCAGCACTGTAACTGACACATAGAATATAAGCAATAAAATGTGTTGAAAGAATGAATGAGTCCCCACTATTCTAAGAATAATTTTAAGACCAACACAGACCCCATATCTGCCAGAGGTATCCAGAGGTGAAAGCCTGGATCTCAGCTAGTGGTAGAGCTGACAGGATTTATCTAGTTTTAATAATTTACAGCTCATCCCATTACATTTAGGCATAGTACCTACATGAGCCATACAATTAAATGTTGACTGAAAAACAATGCACAACCTAGAAGTTGAGAATTATGTTTTATGTGGAAGACATACTGAGGACTGAAATCAGGAGACAGCCTCTCAGATAGCTCTGAGGGACTGTTCTGAAGAGCTAAGGGAGGGCACAGGGTATTTAGAGGTTCTTGCAAAAAAAAAAAAAAAAGACAGGTAGTTGGAACATCAAAAGATTACTGTTAATTAAAGAAACTAGACATCTTAAGTTAATAAATGTAGCACTTTTCTATATATGGTGAGATGCAAGAATCTGGTCTCCTGGAAATCATTCCCTTGATTTGCACTTGAATTATCTAGGGCCAGTATCCTGTTTTCTCCATCCTGAATCCCCTCAGGGTGCGGCTTTGGGTGTGGCTTCAGTGGCTGATGGCTTGATGGCTATAACATCCTGTGTTACTGATAAGGCTGGCTACATTCTTTCTCCACATAAATGACTTGAATATGGATAGTAAATCTGTGGATTTGCAAAACGTAATTCTTGGAGCATTTTTATAAGGACAAAGTTAAGGGCGATTTCAGAATCACTAGTGGCTAAAATTGCTATTTATACTTTTCCACTGGTAGGTAGTAATCTGCTGTTGCTGTCTTCAGTATTCCCAAGGGATAACAAAAGCCATTTAATTCAAGAAAGAAAGGTAAAATTTAGCACAATGCAGCTTCCACAAAACCAAACACACACCCAACTCTCTCAGATATGAAGTAGTAATCTAAAATAGAATCCTGGAACTAATTGCAAAACAAGAGCAAATGTACTCATATTGGATAATTTTATTCTTTTATTAATGTTTGATACATATATGTATTTATTATTAAAATTCAAAGTTGCTGTATGGAGAAATAGTTTTGTACCAATAGTGTCTTTGTATGTGTTTATCAATAATGTATGAGATTGCCTCCTATGCTCCTTTTCTTTTATGGGGGGGGGGAGGGGGTGTGTCACGCTACGTCAAGGTCGGGAGTCAAACCCGCCACGACTGTCCATGAGGGGTTTTCCCGGGTCCCCACTTCAGGCCGGTGAGGGTGGCCAGGGGCAGCCGAAGACGTGCGTACGTGCGTGCGTGCGTGCGTGCGAGCCTGCGAGTCCACGGGGCGGGCCGCGCGCGCCGGGAGTGTTTCAGCCCGGCCCCCGGCTCATTGTGGTCGCCTCACGCCGGCCCGAGTTCGCAGCAGCGCTGGAGGCCCCGGGCCTGTGACCACAAAGAGGGAGCCGGGGGTCGGACGGGAGCGCTGCGGCGGCAGCTGAGGCCCAGACCAGGCCCCCCTCAGCCTCCCGCCTGCCCGTCTGCCCCGCCCCCGCCGGCGGCGCCGCGCCCCTCCCCCAACCGCCAGACTAGCGCGGTGCGGGGCCCGCGCGCGAAGACATGGGGGAGAAGCTGGAGCTGAGGCTGGAGTCGCTCTTGGGGACCGAGCCCGCCGTCTACCCGTGGCCGCTGCCGGTCTACGTAAGTGCCGTCCGTCCCCTCCTCCCGGACCCCCGCTCCTGTTCCCCCACGGCGCGCGCTGAGCCCACCGAGAAACGGAGCGACTCGAGTCGCCAGACCCTCTTTGGAGCCCCCCTTCCCGCCCCGCCGTGGTTCTCCGCGGCAGTTTCCAGCCCCCGCGCGCAGGGTGGGCAGAGGGGAGCCGGCGCCGGCCGGGGGGCACAGACTCGGCCGCGGGCAGCCCGCGCTTCCGAGGGGCGCCCGAGCCGGTCTGCGGTTGGCTCTGCAGGGCTGGGGACCCCGGTCCCCCCGGTCCTGGAATGTCGGCGGGCTTGCCCTTCTGTGCTTTAGGATCTGACATGTAGGGTTTCTTTTTCCTGGTAGTTTATTCTTAGCGCTGTCAACGTGCTTAGTTTTTTTAATTTTTTTTTATTTTTCAGGGCACCCTTTCCTCCCTCTCTCCAGTTTTTTTGTGTTTCTGTTTTGTTTTGTTTTAGTCAGGCATTTTGTCCCTCTGATCTTGAGTGGGTGGGCTGGCAGGACACTTGGAGAGGAGGCGTTCTGTCCCCTGATCTTGAGTGGCCTTTGGAAAATGACAGGCCAGACGGAAATTTACACAGGCGTCCGGTGATTCCAGAAATGCAGGGTGTCCGGCTAGGTGGGCGCCCGGCCTGTCGTCCCCCGTGGCGGCGTGGTGCGCGTGTTCCTTGTCTCAGGGTTTACGCTTGGGCCCCGCAGCCCAGCTTCCAAAGGGAAAGCGCAGCGGGCGCCTTGGGCCGGCGCCTTTGGGGCGCCCTTTCGTGCGCTCGGCTTGCGGGGGACCGGCCTCCAGGCGACCCGGCGGGGAAGCCCGCGCGACCCGGCCCTCGCGCGGGCTCCGTGTGTGTCAGTTTGTGGAAAGTGTGTCGCGCGCGGCCGGGGTCGGGGTCGGGACGCTGGGACCACCTGGGAGCCGATGTAGAGGGATATGATTTCCATTTTCAAGGCGCATTCATCCTGTGCAGGGAGACAGCCTAACATAAAATTTGCCTAACAAAAACTATATTAACAGGTGGAAAGACTATCTCCCAGTTGAACAGCGGATGCCTGGGACTCGTTTCATTGCTTTCAAAGTTCCTTTAAAAAAGGTGAGCAAAAGTTAATACCGTATTCTTCCAGAAATCTGAATTCACCATATAGAGCCCTGGCTCTCAACCCCGTCGTACTCCATTTTCCCTTTTTATAGCAAATACTTTTTAATACCTCTTTTACTATCCAGAAATGGGATTCATAGACAAATACAACCAACTTTTGTACTTAATTAAAAAACAAAAAAAAAACAATGCAATGCCCTAACTATAAATAAAGAATAAAGTAATTTATAAGAAAGTAATATGTATCTCAGTATGTAAATGTTTGGGGATGACTATACTAGAAATAAAGAAATAGTCGGTTACTTGTACCATGAATGCAATAAACTGTGGACTTTGATTGATAACGATGTGTCAGTGTTGGTTCATGAATTCTAACAAATGAAGCACACTGGTATGGCATGTTGATAATGGGGAAGGCTGTGTGGGATGAAGGAGAGAGGGTGTAAGTGGGAACTGTGTACATTTTGCTCAGTTTTGCTGTGAATCTCAAACTGCTCTAAAACTAGTCTACTAATGAAGAAAAAAAGTGTGTGTTGCTGACACTTGAATAACCAAAGAGATCAATGGAACAGGGTACAATGTATAAGCCAAATACATGAAAGAATATTTAGCAGTGAAAGCCATCCTTCCTATATGTAGATATTCAAGAAGTATTTATTTCTGTGTCTATTTTCAGGCACTCCGCTTGGAGCTGGCAATACAGTGGTAGGCAAAATTGATGTGGTCCCTGCCTTCTGGGAGTTTAGAGTCAGGTTAGGAGACCAACATGAAATAAACAAACATAGAAATAACTATATAGAAGTGAGCTTATTTTCTTCCGTCTAATCTCTCTGGAAGAAAGGATTGTAATATCGCTTGTAAGCTGCAGAGGAGGAAACTTGACTTTGAATCTCATATGTTAGCATCCCAGGGTTTGAATAAATGGATAACATAGTAAAGGATTTTAAACATATGTTCTTCCTTATTTTATTCTTTCTGACAGAGTTTTGAAAAGAATCTTGCTCCAGAAGAACGTTTCTCCCCCTTGGATCTCTTAACAAAATCCAAGGACAGAATGAAGAACTTGGGCTGATTATTGACTTAGCAAATACTCGCCACTCTTACAAGCCAGAGGTAAATGGAAGGCGTAATTGAAAATGACCTTCTTTCTGATACTGTAATAATTCATAGTAGTTCAGTAGTTATCATCTTATGCTAAGGTGAGTCCTGGCCTTCTCTCGTGGGTTCAAAAAGGGAAGCTAGTGGTTTCCTTAAATACACATTTGTAATTGCTGTTTCAAAATGAGATGAAAGATATGAATTGAACTACAGTATTTGGCAGTAGGCTCTAGATATGCTTAAGAAATTCTATAAGCTTCCATGTTCTACATTTTGAAAATGAAGTAAACTTTTAGTAGTTACAGTAGTATCCTAAAAAGAAAGAAAGGTATGTCCATTATGTCTTTAGCACTTATGTTAAGCAGTTGCCTGAGCATGTTTAAGCATCAGTGTAAAAGACAATTGTTCTCTAAGTTTTATGCTTCCTTTTCCTGATGCCTTCTGATATAGTACAGAAACCCACCTATTCTCTTGGCCCATGTAGGACATTCCAGTGCAAAAGAATTATCCTCCTCCTGACCTGTTCCATGGCCTTGGGAGACAGTAACACCTAATGTCTTTTGATATTTGTAGAGCAGTTTGCCATTTAGAAAGTTCTTTCATATCCATTGACTTAGTTAATCTTCACAGCAATCCTTTGCTCTTGAAGTGGAAGTAGTACTGATATCTCCTACTGAGTGCTTACCCTGCACTAAGCTCAGAGGATAGACAACTACAATTACTAATTTTACAGACGATGAAACTGACTCTCGGAAAAGGAAGAATTGAAATTTCAGCTCTGTTATTGCTTTTTTTTTATTGTGGTAAAATATAGAGAAATCATATTTCTTGTAACCGTTTATAAATATGCAGTTCAGTGGCATTAAGTACAGTCACAGTGTTGTGTAACCATCACCGCTGTCTAGAACCAAAACTTTTTCATCATCCTCAACAAAAACTCTGTAACCATCAAACAGTAACAACCCCATTTTCCCTCCCACCAACCCTTGGTAACCTCTATTCTATTTTCTGTCTCTGTGAATTGGCCTATTCTAGGTACCTCGTGTAAGTGGAATCTGCAGTATTTGTCCTTCTGTGTCTGGCTTATTGCACTAAACGTCGTGTTTTCAAGGTTCATCCATGTTATAGCACGTAACGAAATGCCATTTCTTTTTTGGCTTAGAAAATCCCATTGTGTGTACATAGACCACAGTTTGTTATTCAACGGTTGATTGACACTTGGTTGTTTTCCACCTTGTAGGTATTGTGAATCATGCTGCTGTGATCATTGGTGTACAGATATTTGTTCAAATCCCTGCTTTCAGTTCTGTTAGATGTGCAGCGTAGGTAGTAGCAGAGTTGTTGGATCATAGCCTACTGCCAAATACTAAGCTGTACGCTTAACCTGTGAGAAAGTGCCAAACTGTTTTCTACAGTGTCGTCTTGTTTTTAAACAATTATCACAAATTTTAAGCATATACAAAAGTATAAAACTACTGTGAGTGTTCCTTGTATACCCAGGAACTCATCCAGCTTTCTTATTTACCAACTGATGGCTGTCATGTTTTATCTATACCCCCACCTGTTTCACCCCATTCCGTATTATCTTGAAGCAGCTCCGAGACAACATGTAAATTACACCTGTACGTTTTTGGTACGTGCATTTAAAATATAGGACTTTTATTCCTTAATATCATTTTTTAATATTAAATACCCAGGGAGTGCTCAAATTTGCAGTTGTCTCCTAAACGTCATAAAAAATTGTCTATAAGAATTTTGAATTAGATCCAAATAAGGTCCACACTTTGCCGTGGATTGTTAGGTCTCTGAAGTCTTGTTTAATCTATAGGTTCTCCCTCCATGTCTCTCTCACTTTTTTTTTCCTCCTTGAATTTTGTTTTTAAAGAAACCAGGTAATTTGTCCCATCTAGATGCCGATGATTACATTCCATGTGTTGGTAACATATTCTTCAGTCCTTTTATTTCCTGTAAATCGGTAGTCGATCTGAATGAAGCTTGCATGTTTTGTTTTGGCAAGACAGTTTCATGGGTGATGATGTGTTCTTCCATGGAGACGTATATAGTTGTGTCTTTCTGTGGTATTAGCAGTCACTGATGATTCATACCTACATCCATTAATTCAGTTGAGGCTTCAAAGAATGGTGAATTCTGTTGTTCTTTTTTTCACTTATTAGCTGGGTATATTTGTACGAGGAGAAGATTCCCCTCATCAGCTGTTTGGTTGCTCAGTTGTAGAGGCATGATTCTCTTCTTTTATTTAACAGTTTTCAAAATAATGAGTTGATTCACAAATATCCTCCAGTGTTGACCAGTTTTGTAAAATTTTATTTATTCCTCTCACCGTGGACTCCGTTACAGTTATTATTCTAACTGAGGCCCTATCTTTGGCCAGTTGGAGCTTCTCGGTGACTCCTGAGTCCTTTGGACATGACATCAGTTGTTTCTAGACTTTTTCAGTGGTCAGAGCTAGGAAATATGTACGTTTGTTTTTAATATTTTTAAAATATGTCATAGGTTCCTACTGCTACTTTCCATTTAAATTCAGAACTAGAGAATTTTCACTTATCCTTTTCTGTCTTCTATTGATAGTCTACTTTCTCCCACCTCAAGAATACCAGTTCTCAACAATGCCTGAAATTGCCTCTGTTTCCTAATTCGAATCCAAGTTCTTCTGACTCTATTCTACTACTCTCCTTAAATCACAGCCGCTTTATGGCCCTTGAAATGTAAGATAGAACATAAATGTAGGCAGAACTGTTTATATCATTTTGAGTTACATGTGCATTCATTCACATAGATTTGCTTTTCCTTTTGCATGCCTGGTAACTGTCCGTTCTGCAGTTTGAATGAAAATCAAGTGATAATTACTGGTTAAAGCAGCTTTGGAAAAAATGGCTCTCATCAGAATGACTGACATACAAAGTTTAATGTACTCTCCTGGTTTATATTCTGCCTTCTCTAATTAATTTTTTATTCTTTCCCTACAAAGGAAATAATACATATTTTCATGGTTTTGCCTTATAGGACTTACCAGAAACTCTTCCTTATTTAAAAATGTGTACAATTGGGCATCAGGTGTCAGATGACGACACTAGTTTTAAATTCCAGTGTGCTGTTAATGGGTTTCTGAAAGAACATAAAGATAACGGTGAGTTGCTTTTGTGTTTGTTTTTGTTTTTCCTTTACCTGAACTTTGGTATGCATTTTGAGTGGGGTTGGGGATTTTTAACATTTTTAATAGTTCTGACATTCGTGTCAAGTTGTGTTTGGTAACATTAAGGTGGAAATGTCAGATGGTGCTACTAGAGTACGGTGTTTTTCCTGTTTATGGTCACAAACAATTTAGTTTAGTTTGGAAAGTGATCTTTGTGAGAAATATGAACTGAGCTAGCTTACTTATCTCTTTTTTAAAAATTTGAATGGAAAATACATAAAAACATAAAAATGTTCTTTTGTCCTGTTTATTGGTTGAGAGGTGGAAGAAAAGGTTTAGACTCTCAGGTTCTTAGCGTACATAAAAGAGAAAACAAAAAGCAAAGGTTCAGAGTGAGACAGATCCCTAGAAGCAAAACAAAACAGAGTGGACCAGGTAGAGTGGCTTCCTCATCATATATGTGTTTAAGATATTTTTGCTGCTTTTACCCTTCGGGTGCAAGTGAGGAAGAACACTACCACCTCTTACTCTTATCTTCAGACAGGAAGAACTTAAAAGGCTGGTGTTTTCTTGTTTCCGCTTTAAGATCTACTCTGTTGATAGTAGGTGTTAATAGCGTGTGAATTTTAAGGATCCACTTGCCTTTTTCTAGCATCTAACTATCAGAAGGAACATGGTGTTTGCCATGTTTTAAGACTGAGGAATCTTTTGTCTTTGGAACACCACTGACGCCCATGTGAAAGTGTTCATTTTGTCCTCTTTCTAAATTTAGCCTGAGGAGTGTGCACTTTATTAAATCAATGTAACAGACAGTAAATATTCCGTGTATATATAAAATGATGCACGTATATACATAAAACAGGGAGTAGGGGAGAGGGAATAGAGATGGAGGTGGGAAGATAGGGGATAGGAGGCGAGAGAGAGAGGGAGAGACTGGAATTTCAAGATAAATGTTCATTCTATAACCTGGTTGCTTAATGCAGGTACTAGCTCTTAAATATCTTCAGCCCTATTCACAGATCTTCCGTGTACTTTAGCTTTAAAACTTGAGAGGCTTGGCCTGTCCTGTGATAACCAGGGTGTCTAGAAAGGAGGCAAATTATCTGATGTGTTTAAACTGTAGTCACAGAAATGTTACCTCTTAAGACGTTAGGGCGCAGCTGCCGGCCTACTCACTTCCTCCAGGCTCCTTTGTGTGTGTTCTGTCTGTTCCGCGTGGGCTAGAAGATCCTTACAAGTGCATGAGAACACGTTTGTAAACCTTGATTGTTCACATGTTATACCAAGTGTAGTCCATTGCATATGCTGACTCCTCTGTGGGTCTTCTGCATGCAGTGGGCTAACTTCACCATGCTGTCTGCCATTGCAGTCTCAGGACCTTAGTTATGATCCATTGGTGACTTCCTCTGCTGTAAGGCCCTCCCACAGATGCCAGGCTCACTGATAATGAGGAGGAGACTATACTACGCACTCCCTAGAATGGGTAGAGACTCAGAAAATGAATTGTTTCAGTAAACACCGAGAGCCTTATAGGTTTGTTGTTAGGGCACGGGGATACAGAGGTGAGTAGAAGTCTTTGTTCAGTAGCAACTTCCAGTTGTCTAGGAAGAGAAACATGTAGTGAGTCTAAGTGGGTTAATTATGATAAAAGAATCAAGTGCAGCAGGAATATAGAGGAGAAATTGAGGAAGGCCTGACTGAGGAGACAGCGTTTGAGCTGGGCTTGGGGGAAGAGGATTTTGCCGGAATGAGGAAAGGACAGCCCAGGTATTGGGGACAGGTACAAAAGGCCCAGGGCTTGAACTTGTGCTCTGGAGGGGCAGCCTCTGGTGTGACTAGAGGGTAGTGTGAAAGGGCAAAGAAGTCATACATTCATTTTCAGCAAATATTTGTATAACACCTTCTGAGTTGAAGGCACTGTTCTAGGAAGTAGGAAGAGAACAAAGCTCTTGCCCTTACGTACTTTCCATTCTAGTGGGGGAGAGAGATGAATAAATAAGTCAATATGTGGAGTGTCAAGCGGTGGTAAATGCTTTGGAGAATAACAAAAGAAGATGAAGAGGTGAGGGAATGTGGTAGGTGATCAGGGAAGTCCCCTCTATTAAGATGTCGATTGAGCAGAGCCTTGCAGTGAGAAACAAGCCATTGGATATCTGGGAGAGTGGAGATGGGGTGGGAGGGTGTGTTCTGGGAGAGTGGAGATGGGGTGGGAGGGTGTGTTCTGAAGCAGAAGGAATAGTAGGTGCAAAGTCCCTGAGGCACGCCTGTGCTTGGCATGTTTGAGGAATAGTAAGGAAGCCAGTGTGGCTGGACAGGGGAAAGTGAGTGAGGGCAGGGCAGTAGAGAATGAGATCAGGGGAGGCTGGCAGGGCAAAGGAGGGAGGTGGATGATGTAGGTCCTTGTAAGTCATAGTTTGAACTTATAATTCAGTTGGAGAGACAGACTGATATTTGTTTATAAAGAGTTCTCAATGCTGTGCTAACAACCTGGGCTGTATTCTGTGCTAAGTGAAGATGTTCAAGCGACAGAGCAATCCAGCCAAGTTTATATTTTAGAAAGATAACAGCGTCACTATCCAAGACACATTGTAGACTATGTATGTAGTACGTGTATAGTGTGCTGCTCTTCTATAAACTACAGGATACCTGTTACGTACAAATACTTACATACAAGATACAAGTGTGAATGTAAGCACTTGGGAAATATCTGAAAGAACCACACAAGAAACTGGGAGAGTCGGACAACTTTCCATGTCCCGTATGATTGGAATGCTGAAGGGTACACACACGAACTAATGGACGTGTGCTACCAGCCTCCGGCTAAGGAGGGAAATTGCAGGCATCAGAATCCTCTTTACCGATCAAGCGCGTTAATCCGCCTGCGTGATGACAGTCATCTCGACACGCCACGCGGTGGCGCATGCGCGGTAGAAGGAGGTCCGCGAGCTGCGTGGGCTTGTGCCTAGGCGCCTGTGGTTCGTGGCCTTGTGCTGGCACCGGGGATGCCGGGTTGGCGACTTTGGCACTCCTGGCGGGGGTGACATGAGCCAGTTCGTCGGCCACGAGGAAGGGCGGAAAGCACATCCCGGAAAGGTAATGCGCCTTGGCCCCTGGGCGTTGCCGGTGGAGCTCGGAGCCCCTGGGCCTGGGCTTCCGTCTCTTGTGCTGTCGCCTGTCACAGTGGCCCCCGGCGCTGTGCTAGGGGGTGCTGGTCGTCTCGCGGCTCAGTTCATAGTAGCTGAAAGGGACAGTGTGTGATGTTCTGATTTCTCCCCATCGTTTTAAAAGGGAGGCTCTGGCCATTGCTCCTTGGGTAAAATGCAGCGGGACTGCTTTTTAAGATGGGACTGTCAGTGTTGGGGACCCTCCTTAATTACCAGGATGGAATCCCCTTCAGTTCCTCAAGCTGTGTTGTTTAGGCACAGAAAATGTGAGTAATAGGCACTGGAACTAAGTTTGAGTGAAAAAACGCACCGGTACCGCCGAGTTTTCCATCGAGACAGTTGATCCGTGTTGTCTCTTGGAATTATAAAGGGCGTACTGTTGCTTCCTAACCAGTGTCCTTTGAGAGCTCTACCTCTGTACGTTCAAATGATGAATTTTGAGGCTTTGCTCATACGTGGAGTAAACCCTTAAATTCCCTAAGACCTTCCTTTCCTCCGTCTCATACCCCATTAAGCCCGCTTCAGTTTATCTCCTGAATTTCTTCTGAATCTGTCAACTCTTCCTCAACATCCTAATACTGAACTTGCCTGTCTGTTGCAGTGAGGTCCTAACTAGTGTCCATATATCTTGTTTCCTTCCAATCCATTCTTCACACAAGAAACCTTAGAAGCAAGTTGGGACATTGCTCATAAACATGGCTCAAAAACATTGTTTTGAGAATAGAAAACAAACTGTTGGCCTTTAACACTCTGCGTGGTCTAGAATCCTGTCTGCTTCTCTGCTACGTGGACTCCAGCTTGGTGCCTCTCCAACTTTAATATGGGTATGCCTCTCCTGTGGATCTTGTTAAATGCAGGCTGTAATTCAGTAGTTCTGGGTGGGGCCTGGATTCTGTGTTTCTAACGAGCTCCTAGGTGACGGTGACCCTGAGAGCAAGGGTCCAGCTCCTGCCTTTCTCCCTTCTTTCTGGAAGAGCAGGACGTCTGCCCCCCCGGGAGGAGAAAACATCTGCAACGTGACTACTAGCAACCAGCTTCCCTCACAGGCAAGGGACCTTTACCACTGCTCCCTACCATTTTGTCTGAGGCGCAGCAAGCCAAAACACTGACATGCTGAGGTTTGCAGCAAAGAGGAGTTTATTCACAAGGCAGCCAGGCGAGGAAGTGACGTGACAATAGCTCTCAAATCCGCCTCCCCAAAGGCAAGGGGCTTGGGGTATCTATGGGATAAAGAATAAAGAAGCAGGGCAGTATGAGGCATGGGGAGCATGAGGAAAGGTGATTGGGAAAAGGTGTGCTCATCATTGTTCTGAGCTGGCGTAACTAGGCTGCGGGGCTCAGCACATTCTCAGGCTGTAGTTTTCGGCCCTCTGATGGCAGGAGGTCAAAAGGCACTGGGCCAGGTGGAAGATCGGTGGTCCTCTCCAGTCTTAACCAGCTCAGCCTAACTAGACACAGCTGATTCCAAGTTCCTGGACAATACCCGGGGCAAACATCTTATTGCTTATGCTACGTGCTATTTGGAGGACGTGCAAGTGTTCAAGCTACCTTGAGGAGTGAAGACAGGATTTGACTAATCCTTACACATGGTTTCACCTCCAGATGAGCAGAAGAGGCCTGTAGGCTGAATCTGGCTCCTGGCACCTGGAATTGGAGGCAGATGGTTTAAAAACAGGCTCTCCCGCCCTCTGTGTTATCTTAGGTAGATAGACTATTGAACCTTCCTGTGCCTGTTTCTCCACCAGCAGCATGGGGACACTCAGAGTCCCTCTCTTGGGGGCTGTTATGGGGGTTCAGTGAGCTATAGATGCATGCACAGGCACACGGGAGACACCCAGTGTGTGTTAGCTTCATGCTTACTTTTTATTAGGAGACCAGTATTGTTAGAAGATTTCTGGTTTGGACAACAGATTAGATAGGTGGTCATTACTATAGTTTATGCAACAGCAATTCACATTACCATTTGCAAAAAAGCAGTTGGTTGTCCAACGGGGATTATAAACATCCATTTACCATGAGCTACTGAACAGATACTTTACAGAGTAACTACTTCAAGTACTATTTAAGATCAATTCTCTATGTTGTCTTAAGCAGTTGTTAACCCCCAATTTCGTGAATAGTACCAAGTAAGTCACTTGAACATCAGCTAGAGCAATCTGTTATCACTTAGCAAGCCTAAAGCTATAGTTCAACAATTTTATTTACTGTTCTATGACAAAAATGACTCTCAACAGCTATGCCCTGGATAAGTAATCAGCTAAAGCTAGTTTGACTGACCAAATCTGATTTACTGAGTGAATAAGCCAGTTGATTTAGAAAGGTCTAATGCCTATTTCTCATCCATTCAGCATTCAACTGTTTCCCATGCCTAAAATGTCTTTTTTCCCATTCGTACATATCCAGATTCCTACTTCTGTGCCGTAGGGCTTGGCTGAACTACAACTGCCTTTAGTGACACTTTTCTCACCTGCACAATTGGAGATAATTTTAGTCTCCTCAAGACTCCCACGGGGTTACCTCTGTTGTGACACTTGACGATTTGGTGGCATATTTTACTTTATTTTATTTTAAATAGCCTTCCATTACTCCGTGCACATCAAACGGTAAATGCTTTCTCCTAGTAAACGTGTATAACGATTTTCTGAACTCTTCTGCTCTGGGCAAGATTCATAAATACACCAGGCAAACATAGTGAAAGAGGAGACAGTACTTGTGTTATATTCAGTTGGGTCTTGATACCTAAGTGTGACTCTTAACCAAGGATTATGCAGTAATTAAGGACACAGGTTAAAGTTGTTTAGAGTGTGTCCTAAAGTCTCCCTGGCAGAATTTAAATCTCTCCTCTGGAAATTGTAGACCTGAGACAAATTACTTCCCTAAACTTCATTTCCTACATCTGAGAAAGATAATAGTATCTACCTTGTAGTAGACTGAATAGTACCATTGCCCCCAAATGTCCACCTTCTAATCCCCAGAACCTATGAATGTCACCTTAAATGGCAGAAGGGACTTTGCCAATGGGATGAAAGTAAGGGTTTTGAGATGGGGAGATTCTTCTGGACTACCTGGATGGACCCAGATGTAACCACTGGTGTTCTCGTAAGAGAGAGGCAGAGGGAGTGTTTACTCCAAAGAGAATGTGATGATGAAGTTGGGGTTGGATTGATGTGGCCAGAAGTCAAGGAATGCTGTCAAGGAAACAGATTCTCCCTTAGAGCCTCTAGAAGGTGGATGGACGGCCTTGTCAACTCCTGGTTCCAGCCCAGGGAAACTGGTTTTGGACCTCTGTCTTCCAGAACCATAAGAGAATGAGTGTGTTTTGTTTTACGCAAGCTCATTGGTAGTCATTTGTTACAGCAGCCATAGGGAACTAATGCGTACCTCATAGGAACTATTTCTCCAATTAAAATGTGTGACTGGAAACACCCTTGGTGGCATGTCTGACACACGGTAGGTATGCTACTGTGGGTAGTTCTTGGAAAGTAAAGCCTTGGTTTTTGAGGAATCATCAAAACCAGTACAATGGTTGCCATGTTTCTCCTTGTTCATCCTGGTGACAAACCTGTAGAGAGAGCTCCATCCTTTCCCACAGGACGCCCACCCCTAGTACTTACAGGGAAGAGGTTATGTCTCACTTCAGGCACCTTCCTCTTTCCCTTTCTACTTTTTGTTTCATTAATCTTCATCCAGCTGGCCTTTCTAAGTTAAAAAAACAAAACAAAACAAAACCATTTCTCAATGGATTCAGATACTACCCCAAGTTAATATTCCAACCATGTTCTTGTTCTTCTGGGTCTCACCACCAGAAATTTCTGAGCTGAAATCCTCTCTAGTTTCTAGGATCAGTCACTTTCTAATTTCTCCCTTCTCAAGTTCAGAGTCTTGTCAGTTTAGTCCCTTCCCAAACCACAACATCTATTAAGGTGACACAGCAAAGTGATGAAAGTCTAGACGGTCTGGTTTTCATCCTGGGTTTCTGCCCGCTACTTACTGTGTGGCATTAGGCAAGCTATTCAACCCCCCTGGGCCTCAGTTTCCCCCCAAAAAGGTGAATATTATGAACATTACCTACCTATAGGGTTGCCATTATGAGGATTAAGTGAGTTAATATTTGCTAAGCACTTAGAATATTACTTGTTATAGTCTAAGCACTACAGTTGTGCTTGTTAATAATAATAAATGCAATTCCAAGCGTATAACTTACTCAACTTTCTGTCATAACTTTGAAGTGTTGGTCTATCTGTTGGCCAGCGTTGCAGGGAAATGAGTCGAGGCATGGGCTGAGGCATTGCTACCAGTGCGTGGTGTGTTCCCAGAACTAGGAACAGCCGTGTGAAATAGGTAGTGGTTCTACTTGGAGACGGGGCAGACTGGAAAATGACAGCCCTGGAGGTGTGTCCATAGGTTTGGTGTCAGAGCTGCTGCCTGCTGAAGCACTGATGCCGGCCTAAGCCGTAAATGGGGGGGGCGCTGGGGAAAACAGGGGCAGAATGGAAAGGGAAAATAGGGGAAGAACGGAAAAAGATAGCCTAGGGAGGAGGTGTGGTGTCCATAGCTTCGGGGTCAGAGGTGCTGCCTGCTGCAGCACCGATGACACCCGAAGCCGTAGATGGGGGGCTGGGGAAAAGAGGGGCAGAATGGAAAGGGAAAACAGGGGAAGAACGGAAAACGAAAGCCCGGGAAGGTGGTGTGGTGTCCATAGCTTCGGGGTCAGAGGTGCTGCCTGCAGCAGCACCAATGACACCCGAAGCCGTAGATGGGGGGCTGGGGAAAAGAGGGGCAGAATGGAAAGGGACAACAGGGGCAGAACGGAAAACGAAAGCCCGGGAAGGTGGTGTGGTGTCCATAGCTTCGGGGTCAGAGGTGCTGCCTGCAGCAGCACCAATGACACCCGAAGCCGTAGATGGGGTGCTGGGGAAAAGAGGGGCAGAATGGAAAGGGACAACAGGGGCAGAACGGAAAACGAAAGCCCGGGAAGGTGGTGTGGTGTCCATAGCTTCGGGGTCAGAGGTGCTGCCGGGAGCAGCACCAATGACACCCGAAGCCGTAAATGGGGTGCTGGGGAAAAGAGGGGCAGAATGGAAAGGGAAAACAGGGGCAGAATGGAAAACGAAAGCCCGGGAAGGTGGTGTGGTGTCCATAGCTTCGGGGTCAGAGGTGCTGCCGGGAGCAGCACCAATGACACCCGAAGCCGTAAATGGGGTGCTGGGGAAAAGAGGGGCAGAATGGAAAGGGACAACAGGGGCAGAACGGAAAACGAAAGCCCGGGAAGGTGGTGTGGTGTCCATAGCTTCGGGGTCAGAGGTGCTGCCTGCTGCAGCACCGATGACACCCGAAGCCGTAGATGGGGTGCTGGGGAAAAGAGGGGCAGAATGGAAAGGGACAACAGGGGCAGAACGGAAAACGAAAGCCCGGGAAGGTGGTGTGGTGTCCATAGCTTCGGGGTCAGAGGTGCTGCCTGCTGCAGCACCGATGACACCCGAAGCCGTAGATGGGGTGCTGGGGAAAAGAGGGGCAGAATGGAAAGGGAAAACGGGCAGAACGGAAAACGATAGCCTGGGAAGGAGGTGTGGTGTCCATCGCTTTGGGGTGAGATGGGCTGCCTGGCTGATCTGAGAAAAGCGAGTGAAAGTGGGAGAGCTTCTCCCTAGCTGCTAACTCTTCTCAAGGTCTAGCACGCACTGAACACTGGCCTGCCGGCTCAGCCTGGGTGTTGCCATTGCATTGTACGTGTCACAGAGCAAGGGCGGGCGGGTCAGGGGGTGGGCTGGGGGCCCCACACAAGCCCAGCCCCTGGAGAAACCCGGCCCGAGGGCAAAGAGCCCGAGCCCTTCTGGACTTTCTAGCGGCTGGGACTTGTCGCTGTGGGTGGCAGGTGTTTGGCACCGGATGGGCCACCATGCGGAGACTGTTGGGGACTGTGGAAGCCTTGTCCTCCAGAGCTCACGCTGCCTGGGCACCGGCTCTGCAGACCCCTCAGCCCTGGGTATGTATCGGCCAGCCCTTCCCCGCAACGGGGCCCAGAGGCCAGAGCCTGCCCAGAGCTGAGTGCAGGAGGCACCCAGAGCTTGCCAGGCTGTGGCCCGCCTCCTCCGTGGACCTCCCCAGCTTGTCCGCGAGCCCTGGAGACAGGAGCAGGAGCGCCTTCTCCAGGGCTGCTGAGCTGCCAGCATCACCGTGAGCCAGGCGGTGAAGGTTTCTGAGCAGGGGATGCAGAGCCCTGACCCGACTGGATGCTGCACCCCACGATGTCCCTTCCTGGCAGGTAGGTTCTTTCTTCACTTGTTTTTCGAAATTTGGTAAAAGAACATTTCAGCCTTCGACTGTTCTTCAGGGTATACAGATGGTAGTGGCTTAGCCGGGATTCGAAGCAAGCCTGTGTGATTCCAGAGCTCGTGCTCTGGACTCTGGCGCCTCCTTATCATATATGCTTCATGTGTTACTTTTTCTTTTGTTTCTTGAAGTCCTTATGATACTTAGCCCTAAGTGCCATACCTGTAATGAACACATCCACTGCCCTGTAGGAGGTGTTCTTTTGTTCAACGCGTGAATTGGTCATCCACCACACTGGGTTCTAATCTCAGAAGATAGGTCAGGGACCACCAGTTGTCAGCATAGCACCATCCCACATTTCTAATTGAGGCTTGGAGCCTAGATTTTTCCCTTTGGTCTAGTTTGAAGGATCCAGGTATGTAAAGCTTATATTCTAGATAAATCATGGGCTATCCTGAAAGGAATTCATCAATGAATTATTCTGTATGGATTAGAAGCCAGTTTCTCTGGCCTTCCTGGAGTATATCCAGTAAGGCATCTCATTCATGTCTAGAAAGCAAATATATCATTTATTGCAACTTCAGCGTGGAGCGATGTATTGGTTTAAAATAAAGTACGAGCAACACAATTTGGTCATTGTGAGTATGCCGGCTGGGTCCACTCTTTACTACACATATGTAACTCTAGAGCTTCTTATGCCCCATAGAGGAGACATACTCTTGTGTGTCTAGGACAAGGGAAACATGTGTTGTTATTCAGGAGCTGGAAGCTACAGCATGACAGGAAAGAATTGAAAAATCCTGGTCTTGGTCTACACGTCACTTTACCTTGTCCGAATCTTGTTTCTTTGGCTTGCTTCATTGGAGTGTTTTCTGTCTCCTGGGACTGACATTGTGTGTTCTGTATCAGGCATGTGACATGTAGAAGTTTCAGAACCCAGAATCATATAGATCAGTAAAAATCTATATATTTTTGTTTAAAATCTATTTAAAATCACACTGGGCATAATTCATATATTCCAAAAGTAGTTTGACCCTCTGCTCATGAGATTCTTTTTATGGTATGTCGAAGCAAATTTGGACTTGCATCCCCAATAAACTTTGAGGTTGGAGGACACAAAAGCTTTTGCTCAGACCTAAATTCTGTCTGAAAAAAAAAGGGTAACTATTATAAGCCCTTTCTAACCTCTCCAGGAGCAGAAATGATTTACAGCTATGGCATTGAACCATAATTTCTTGATCTCGTTTGAGAAGAGTTCAGTAAGAAACAGTGTCTTGAGTTTTGTTCGTTGGTTCCCTGTTTTCTTGTCTTGCGTGCCAACAATCCACTGTAATACGTGAGTGAGTATGGCAGCAGGCCGAGTGTTCCCTGGAGCTCATTAAATGAACGTGTTTTCCTGAAATGACTTTTGTCTCCTTGTTTTCAGCCCCTCTTCTTTCCTCTGTCCTTTACTATAACCAGGGCTCAGCAAAAGCTGACTGGCTTTGTGCAGACCCTACTTAGGGTAGTCTTTTCTTCATTATTTTATTCACGGCCCCTCCATTTCATTGTTTGCCTTCTCGAAATGTGTTGAAATCTTTCTGTGGTTGATGACTTCCACAATGTCTTGGCTCTTATTGGTTGATTAATTTGGGTATTTCTACAGTTTTATTTAAACCTGGTTTCAGGAGGACCAGAAAGTAAATATATTTCCTAGTCTGCCATCTTGAGCTGAAAATCCCTGTGGATTTTAGCATCCAATGTTCCCATGGGTAAAAAACCCAACCTTGGCCATTAATAGATGTACACTCAAGATTTCAGCTTTTCTTGAGCAATCACTAAGGATTTAATATGCGGTCACTTCTAATGGGAAAATAGTAACTATCTCATGGCGTTGATTTGAGGATTAACTTAGATAATGGACAAGAAAATGCTTGGTAAGGTTTTAAAAGCTATAAAAAATGTTTTTTGTTATTATTTGATTTGTTGCTATTTCAACTTTAGCTGACAGTTGTTTGTGACCTTGCTTATGTGAGAAAATGCCTTCTGGTTTATTGTTTTGAAAGCCAGATTATATTTTTCAATAGCTCAATGGAAATGGCATCATTTGTGAAGTTGAAGGGTGAAGGCATAAATGTTTCTTGACATTTGAATCAACTATTGGTCTTCTGGGGCTTGTCCTTATTCTCCTGCAGTCTCTAATCAACATGGCATCCAGAGAGATCCTGTTAAAACGTAAGTCACATCATGTCACTCCAGGCTCTTCAGTGGCTTCTTCACAGGAAAAGCAAAGTCCTCAAAGTGCCTCCACAGCCCTAGAAATCTGGGCCTCTGTTTCCTCTCTGACTGTTTCCTTCTCCTCTCCACTTTGCTCCCTCTGTTTTCCACACACTGACATCCTTTCTGCTCCTTGGATACTCCAAGCCCACTCTTGCCTCATTGCCTTTCCATCTGACTGTTCCCTCTGCTTGTACTATTCACTTCCCAGATATGCACCTTGCTCCCTCTCACAACCTTAGGTTCCCTCTTAAATTTTATCTTCCCCAGAAAGCCCTCAGTGATCACTTAGTTTCAGATCGCAGCCTCCTCCTACCAGCTAACAATCTCCATCCCCCTTCCCTGCTTGCCGTTTTTCTCCAGCACTTACCTGATATACTAGTTATTCTACCCATTTATTCAATTTTTATTTACGTATTTACACTTACGATTTTATATTTGCTTCTTTACTTTTGTCTCTCCCCTCAGCTCGAGAGAGGCTATATTCATCTGTGTTAATCACTGCTGTGTTTCCTGAACATGCCTAGAAAACATACTGAAGAAGGGTGCCTGAAATTTGGTAAGGGAGCCATCAATTTTCTTGGCTGAATGAAGAAATGTGTTCATAAATTAATGAACAAATCTCTGGGGTTTCTGAATTAAGGACTAATGGGAAGAGGAAGGCAAATGGTTGGGACAGGGTACTGCAAGAAGTAGTATTTGGAGTACTCTGATAGCTCTCCTAATAGATAACATTTTGTTCATTTAAATAGTTTTAACGAGAGAGCTGGGAACTAGGGACACACAGCATCGAGGTTTTATAATGCATTCTGTAGAGTTCTTTTCGAGTGTGTTCAAAGATCATTGAAAATATATGCATGCATATAAACCTCTGTTACTTTATTTAGTGCTTTACAAGAGCCCCTCAAGGAAGGGGTAGTAGCAACTATCAGTATCCTTCCTTTATGATGAGCTTAATTTATTCAAAATTACATCCTAATTTATTTGTAACTGTGAAACTAGACTTAGTTATTTAGTAGACCCTCCCTAGAAACCTATGACGTTAATAAAACCAGCAAAAATGTGTTCAGGTTCCAGTGATACACACACTACAGACTCAATTATGTGTCATCCATTTTAATGAAGGGAAGAAGTGATTTAGCAAACACAGAGCAAACAAACAGAATATGAAGGTTTGTCCTCCATTAATATTAGTAATGGATAAAGTGGGCTCCAACGCCTTCAACGTAGCTTGAGACCCATCATCTCTGTGTCATGGGAAGGGGGATGCTCGGCCAGGATGTCTTTCTGTGTCACTGAGAAAATTTTCCGTAATGTATAACGATACTTACTGAAACGGATATGGGGCATTTGGGTAATTAGGAATCCGTTAGCATATTTTTCCGGAAGCCTTGACTACGAAACGAAGATAGTAGATTTGGACACTTGCAGCTATGCAGAAGTTGTTTGGGTATTCATCTTTATGCCGAATGAAGTAAGCTTATTTCATCTCTGCAGCTTCCCATATACCATTTTCCCACCTCTGTTTTGTGTTTGGAAAGACTTTTAGAAATTAAAACTCAAGTTAAAAAGTGAGTGACGGGCTTCCCTGGTGGCTCAGTGGTTGAGAGTCCGCCTGCCGATGCAGGGGACACGGGTTCGTGCTCCGGTCCGCGAAGATCCCACATGCCGCGGAGCGGCTAGGCCCGTGAGCCATGGCCGCTGAGCCTGCGCTCCGCAACGGGAGAGGCCACAGCAGTGAGAGGCCCGTGTACCGCAAAAAAAAAAAAAGAAAAAGAAAAGAGAGTGAGTGACAACTTAAATGATATATGGAATATTTTGCTGACTTAGAAGAGCATGCAGAATTAAATATGACCCAGTTGAAATGTTAATTTTATTTTAATGTGTATATTGGGGTGGAGTCTTAAAGGTGCCAGAAAACAAGCATTCACCCATCCTGTTTGGAAGTGCAGCACACAGGCACCTTCAGTTACCAGTTCTGTTCACTCCACAGAATCATCTTGGGAAAACATACTGTTTTTTAGGTACCTGGTGTATATCTTAACCAGTTTGAAGAATTTCCCAAATACCTGTTAATATGTAGTTCTCCGATTCCAATCTTGCCACGTCCTGTACCAGTGACACAGCACATAGGAGTTTTATTTCTCTTTCTTTCTCTGGGTTGTTGAGAACCCAACGAAAGAACAATGGAATGGCATCAAAGAGATCAGGGTTCTTGACTCAGATTTACCATAAAATAATAGTGTCCTCTTGGGAAAATTATAGTTGTTCTAGGCCCCTTTCCTTTTCTTTACTTTGACAGAGCTGCACTAGATGACCCCAAGTAACACTGCGCTCTTTGCAGTAGCAGCTTAGACGTTATTGGTTTTCTGAAACAAATGAAGACAGTGACACAGGAAACTGTGCAACATCTCTGTAACTATGTGTTTCTTAGAGTTGCCTCCATTTTTCAGATGATAAGATGGCTGAGCACAGAAGTAGGTGTTTTGACCAGAGGTTCCAGAGTAGAGGGAACTGAACCACAAGTTTCCTTCATTCCTGAAGCTCACTTAGCCAAAACATAGGCTTCTGAATATTAAGCTGTAAAGCATATTATCAGTGTGCTTTAAAAGAAGCGGTTCTTCTAGGATTTCTAATTAATAGCAGGCGGTTTTGAAATTCTTAGAAGATCATCGAATTTTGTGAGATTTACAGCTCTATTTTCCTGTCAAGCAAGTTGTATCAGTGCCAGACAATCATCTGAGCTTCTGGATGCTTCTCTGAACCTCTTGAATTTTTCTTCTTGCTATCTGAAATTCATGCCAGATAAGCCTTTTTGTAGAGAGCGTGTACAGACTTGTCTATTTTCATATAAGAAAGCGATGCAGTGAGCCAGGTCGGGGGTTAAGCCCTCATTCTCAGAGTGGTATTGAGCTCCTGGTGAAATGTAATCCTCATTTCCTCAGAATAGAAAAGCAGTTATCTCACGTTTTTAATGCCATTAACTCTTTATACATTTATGTATGATACATATATTTATTGTACCTACGAGGTGTGCTCTCTTTGGGAAGTACAAAGCTATTTGAGACGTAAGTTGTTCATTTTTTTGTTTTCCCACAAATACTGTGACCCTTTGAGCAGGAAGGTCTGTGTTTTACTAACATCTAGAACAAGCAGCTAACACGGTGTCTAAGATGTAGTCAATAAATATGAAATAGGTAAATGAACACATTTTTAAGGAAGGGCCAGGGCATGAACAAATAGAAAATTTTCATTTTCAGTCACAAAGCCACAACAGACATAAAAATGATACAGACAACAAGTGCTACGGTCATTCAAAGAAGGCATAGAATAGATACAACAAGGATCTCCCCTATGGCACAGGGAACTGTACTCAATATTTTGTAATAACTTATAAGGGAAAAGACTCTGAAAACGGAATCACTGCGCTGTACACCTGAAACGGACACGACATTGTAAATCAACTATATTTCAATTAAAAAACAAACAAACAGACAACAGCAACAACAAAAACCCAAAGAGGTCATAGAAGTTCTTATGAGATTCCCGAAGAGAAGAGAAGCCAAATGAGGACGGGAGAGGCGGCTTTTGAATCCGTTCAGAGGAGAAGTCACAGAGGAACTAGTCATTGATCTGAATTTGAGATTAAGATTAAGATGAATTAATCTGAATTAATTAAGATTGCAACACAGGGATATTACAGATGAAGGTAATCACATAAACTTACTATACTGAAACTTGCAGAGGTTATGAGTGTTGCTCAAGATCCCAAAGCAAGTGCATTGTGGAATCAGAATTTTAAGTGAGGCCTAATGAACTAAAAACAAACCAGCACAGAAACAAGCCCTTCCTGTGACACCACGTTGCCTTTGAAGTCGTTTTTTTTGGTGGGTTGGCAGAAACTGGTTCCAGTGTTTCTTGCAGGAATGACTGGCCATAGGACTGGGCGTCGTAGCTTCCTGCCAGGCGACCGAAGGTCGCAGGCAGGTGGGTCACTGGGACACACGCGGAGGGGCTCCTGGCCGGCCCCCTGGCCGCTCAGTGCCCCTGCCCCAGAGCGGGGGTGGGGGCCTCAAAGCAGCCTTGTCTGAGTCCCCTGCCACTAGAGAGAGTATTGGCCCAACACTTGTAGAAAACGGGGACCTTGCTGGCAGTTCAGTGGAGGGACACAAATAAATCTTTGCCGACTTTCTGCTGAAGCTCACGAGGGTTCACTCCTAAGCCTCTTACAAGGTCAGCTGCCGAGGCTGCGAGAGATGAGTCAGGGCTCTCCCTCCACCACGGGGAGATCGCTGGTTAAAGCGCTCACGAGGGAGTGAACCGCGTGTCCGCACCGACACGCATGGGCAGACCTCGTCGATGCCTTCTGTCCGGGGTACAAAGCCCTCTCCTGCCTCTTCCAGGCTCTCTAGAAAGCATGTGCAGAGCCTCCCACTCCACCCTCGGACTCCGTGGGCCACAGCTGGAGGGACCAGCCAAGGAGCCGTGGCAGGAGGAGGCCAGAGGGCAGCGGGCCTCGGCCGGAGCCCGTCAGTCGGTCCCCATTCACACACCACCAGACGATCCTCTTGACCTGGGCAGTAGCCGCCAACCGACCGCTAAGGTGAGCCCAGCGCGCGCTTGGCTACGTGGCATGGCTGGGAACCCCAGGATCTCCTGGCAGAGGCGGGCATTCTCCTGGGCCGGGTCCGCGGGCGTCTGCGTGTGCAGGGCCTGAACCACCTTGGCCAGGACGATCTGGCACAGGTTGAAGAGGCCTGGGGCGTGGGAGGAAGGAGACGGGGGGCTGGCACCGTGTCCAGGCCGCGCTTGCCAGCCGGGCAGACCGGAAGCCCCCTTCCCTTCCCTCAGTCCGGCCGCATCTGGGTTGGCCTCCCGGGACTTGATGAGCTTGTCCAGCAGCTCCTGAGGGACGGTGCTGCCCGTGCCCCACCAAGACTGGCAGCAGCGCCAGGGCCTCACAGGGCACGGCGCCCCCGGCCCCAGAGCCTTCCCTCTGGTTCTCATCACCGGCTGTCACCAGACTTGCATGCAACGTGCTTTTCTTTTCTCTTGTCTTCTTTACGTCCCTCAGCCACGCAATGCGGTGAAGCCCTGACGCTCGCTGCCGCGTCGGTACACCCTGAGAACACGATGCTCAGCGAGAGAAGTCATACACAGAAGGACACACAGGGCGTGACCCCACTGAGGAGAAACGTCCAGAGCAGGTAGATCCACAGAGTCAGCGAGTGGGTTCCTGGTTGTCAGGGGCTGGCGAGGGGACGGAGTGATAGCGAAGGGCGTGAGGGACATTTTCGGGATGATGGAAATGGTCCAAAGCAGTAGTGACGTCTGTACGGCTCAGTAAACTGTCCCCACACGCCCCGGTGCAGCCTGTGAGAGCATCGCTCTCAGGATGAAGGGCTGACCACAGGAAGACCGAACGAGCAGTGGGTCCTGGGCCCAGACTCTCAGCTGGCGCCCCCCACGTGGGGAAGTCACCGGGACTTGCTGAGCCTCCACGGAGACTGGCAGCAGCCCCCGAGCTCACAGGGCACTGCGCCCCCGGCCCCAGAGCCTTCCCTCTGGTTCTCATCACCGGCTGTCAGCAGACTTGCAGGCAACGTTCCTTTCTTTTCTTTTGTCTTTTTTAAAGGCAACTCTTGAGTACATGTATTTAACATGCAGGGAACCAGCCCTGACTCCTTGATCTGGGTCTTCCAGCCTCTAGAGCCTCGAGGACATCCATTTCCGTTACTTACGCGCCCAGTGCCTGGGGTTTGATGATGGAAGCTGACACCGAGGGCGTCACCACGTGTGGGGTGATGTCAGTGAAAGAATCCCGCGGCGAGGGCCTGCCTGAGGACCACGCATGCCCGGGCCCTCCCCGCCCCCTGCCTGCAGCCCTGCGCCTGGGAGCGGAGCTGGTGCATCGCATGCCCGACGTCGTGGAAGTTGGTCTCCCGCTCATCATGCCGCAGCAGGGAGGGCAGGTTGGGCGTAGGCTTGGTGTAGTTGGCCACCATGGCCGCGATGGCGATCTGGCAGCTCCCATCGTGCTGTAGGCAGGCCGAAGCAGGCCGCGTGCCCGGACTTCCCCACCCTGCGGAGGGACGTGGATGGGGCCCCGCTTCCACAGAGGAGCCCCGGCCCACGGCCGACAGGTTCCCCCACGCACGCACCGAGGATAGAGGTCAGGTAGAACTTGCCGATGGATGACCTTGCCCGAGGCCGCGTCCCAGACCGTTTAGAGCCTCACGTCTTCGTGACACATGCTGGTGCCCTCCTCCAGGTCGAAGGTCAGCCCCAGCAGCTCCTGGGAGATGCCCAGCAGCCCGCGTGTGACCGTCTGCATGGGGAAAGACTCATTGAGCAGGTACTGGCCCACGTGGTAGCGCGTCTCCTGCCCCTGGTTCACGTAGTAGCGCAGGTCCCAGGCGTTGATGGGGCCGTCAAAGTGCAGGCCCCGCCTCTGGCACTCGGCCTTCTTTAGCTCCAGGATCACGGCCGCTCCTGCTCCCCGAGGGGCTTCAGCTTCTGGGCCAGCTCACCTGCGGGCGGAGGGGAGAGGCTCGGCTACGTCCCTGGGGCGGCCCCCCAGCCACCCCCGACCCTGTGCCCCTCGAGGCAGAATGAAGGGTCTGGGAAGGTGACCCCCAAGGGCTGACACAGTGGGGTCTCAGGCAGCACCACGTCCGGTCAAGGTCCGCCTGACCCCGTCCCCACTGGGACTCAGGGGAAGGCGGTGTTACCTAGGACAGTGGCCACCACCTGGCTGGTCTTGTCCGTGTTCATCTCCAGCACGGAGTCGGCATGGTGCGGAACCCCAGCAGGCGGGACTTCAGGGCCTGCAGCCTCACCAGCTCCCTGAGGATCACGCAGTTCTCCCGGAAGCCAGAGACGGAAGGCGCTGGGGACCGAGGGCCACGCCCTCCCCACGGGCCCCGGGCCAGGTCCCTGCAGGCGGGCAGGGCTCCCAGGCCACTGGCGGGCACAGCCAATCCCCCTCCCTCCTCCTCCTGGCCCAGATTTCTAGACACTTTGGTGCTGTCCTAACACGTGGTCTTTATTAACACAGGTCCTTTTGGAAGCAGAAACGGCATGAACGTGATGGGCTCTAAGGCCAAGGGCAGGAAGAAATGCGGCCAGGCTCTCCAGGAGCCACCAAGGGGCCTCCCCGGGCTCAACAAGACAAACACGGCTGCCGTGCAGACAGTAGCTCAACCCCACGGCGCCCGAACACCCAGCCCCTGGACGGTGAGACACCTGTTGCTGCAGGTGGCCCGTGGCTCACTGATGAGGCCCGGCCCCAGGCGTACGCCACCTTCTCGGGGGCCACCTCTCCGGTCTGCAGCGGGGTTCTCCTGGGAGCCCCCAGTCACCACAGCACCAGCGTGGCCTGTCTGCAGCCCAAGAAGGTGGGGACACAAGACTGTCCCCCGTGCCCCCCGCATCCCCCGCGAGGCCGAGCGAGCACCAGTGGTGTCTGCGGGGAAGATGAAGGGCTCACGCACAGCCCGCATCTACAGAAGCACAGACTGCAGCCACATGCGCTATGGAACAAACACAAGTGTCCATGCAGGACCCGATGTCTGAATGTCAAGGCCATGCCCGGGCCACAGTGAGAAGGTGCATCCCCCATGCAAGCCACAGAGAGGGGATGGGGGGGTCCATCTGCGATTCTGAGCTCATCGGGCATCACCCCAGAGGGAGAGGGAGAGGGAGAGGGAGAGAGGTAGACAGAAGTACAGAGGGAGAGAAAGAGAGAGGGAGGGAGAGACGTCTCTCCCTTCCCTGGGGGTTTTCTAGTGCAGCCAAGGCTGAAAACCACGGCATTTTGGGAGATGGGTCCTCGTGGAAGAGTTAAATAGTCGCTCATGGCATTATCGACACATACTAAAAAAGGCCCCAAATCTTGGGGAGTCAGGGAGGGGAGTGTCGGCTGCCTCGTAAACGAGGAGAGATTGGGCATCAGAGGAGGTGCCTGTGCAGCCTGCGCCCAGGGCCCCGCAGATTCATCTCCCAGCGGTGGTCCTGGGCTGGAAGTCAGCGGGGAGGTCAGGCTGTCCAAGCATCAACGTTGACTTCAGGGCTGATCTAAAAGGCGCCTGGTGTTTGTTGAAGCAGAAAAAGGAGAAAGCAGTAGGGAGTGGATGGGAGGGGGAGGGGGAGGGAGCCCCCCTCCTCAGCACTTCTACCGCTCTCCCTCTCTCTCTCTCTCTCTCTCTCCCTTTCTCCCTCTCTCCCTCTACCTCGCTGCCTCTCACTCTCCCTCTCCCTCCATCTCTCCCTCTGCCTCTCTCCCTCCCTCTCTCCCTGTCCCTCTCTCTCTCTCCCTCTCCCCCTTTCCCTCTCCCTCTCCCCTTCTCCCTCTCTCCCTTCCTCTCTCCCTGTCCCTGTTCCCCTGTTCCGCACGCTCTGGCTCTACCTCTTTCCCTCTTCCTCTCCCTCCACCTCCTTCCCTCTCTGGAGAGGGAAGGAGGTGGAGGGAGAGGGAGAGAGAGATGGAGAGGGAGGGGGGAGAGGGAGAGAGAGGGTGGAGAGGGAGAGAGTGATGGAGGGAGCGAAAGATGTCTCTCCCTCCCTCCCTCTCTCCCTCCCTCTCTCCCTCTCCCTCCCTCCTTCTCCTCCCTCTCCCTCTGGCTCCAACTCTCCTCCCTCCATCTCTCCCTCTCCCTCACTCCCTCCCAGAGAGGCAGAGATAAGGCAGAGGGAGAGAGGAAGAGGGAGAGATGGAGGGAGAGGGAGAGGGAGGGAGAGGGAGAGAGGGAGAGGGAGAGAGGGAGAGGGAGGGAGAGGGAGAGAGGGAGAGGGAGAGAGGGAGAGGGAACTAGGTCTCTTCCTCCCTCCCTCTCCCTCTCTCCTCCTTCTCTCCCTCTCTCCCTCTCCCTCTCTCTCTCCCTGTCCCTGTTTCCCTGTTCCAGTCTCCCTGTGCCTCTCTCCCTCTCCCTTGTCTCTGCCTCTCCCTCCATCTCTCCCTCTCTGAGAGGGAGTGAGGGCGAGGGAGAGATGGAGGGAGAGGGAGTGAGGGCGAGGGAGAGAGGGAGGGAGAGGGAGGAAGAGGAAGAGTGGAAGGGAAAGGGCGAGGGAAGGAGAGGGGGAGACGGAGGAGAGAGGGAGAGGGAGGGAAGAAGAGACCATTTTCCCTCTCCCGCTCTCCCTCTCTATCTCTCTCCCTCTGTCCCTCTCTCTCTTCTTCTCTCCCTCTCCCTCCATCTCTCCCTCTCCCTCTCTGTCTCTCCCTCCATCTCTCCCTTTCTGGGAAAGAGTGAGGGAGATGGAGACATGGAGGGAGAGGGAGGAGAAGGAGAGAGGGAGGGAGAGAGGTGTAGAGGGAGAGAGGGAGAGACGTCTTCGCTCCCTCCCTCTATCCCTCTCTCCCTTTCCCCCCTCTCTCTCCCTCTCCCCCTCCCTCTCCTGCTCTCCCTCTCCCTCTTTCCCTCTCCCTCTCCCTCTCCCTCCACCTCCTTCCCTCTCTGGAGAGGGAAGGAGGTGGAGGGAGAGGGAGAGCGGAACAGGGAAACAGGGACAGGGAGAGAGGGAGGGAGGAAGAGACCTCTTTCCATCTCCCTCTCACCCCCCCCTCCCTCTCCTCTCCATATCTCTCTCCCTCCCTCTCCCTCTCCCTCCATCTCTCCCTCTCCCTCTCTCCCTCTCCCTTGTCTCTGCCTCTCTATCTCTCCCTCTCTGGGAGGGAGTGAGGGAGATGGAGAGATGGAGGGAGTGGGAGAGTTGGAGGGGGAGAGAGGGAGGGAGGGAGAGAGGGATAGAGGGAGGGAGGGAGAGAGGGATGGAGGGAGGGAGTGAGAGGGAGGGAGGGAGGGAGAGACGGTCTTTCGCTCCCTCCCTCTCTCCCTCTCTCCCTCTCACCCCTCTCTCTCCCCCCTCCCTCTCCTGCTCTCTCTCCCTGTTCCTCCACCTCCTTCCCTCTCCGGAGAGGGAAGGAGGTGGAGGGACAGGGAGAGGGAAAGAGGTAGAGGGAGAGCGTGCGGAACAGGGAAACAGGGACAGGGAGAGAGGAAAGAAGAGAGGGAGAGGGAAGAGGGACGGGGGAGGCAGGAAGAGGGAGGGGGAGGAGGGAGAGAGACGGGGGAGAGCGAGGAGGTAGAGGGAGAGGGAGGGGAGAGGGAGAGGGATGGGGAGAGCAAGGGGGAGACGGAGGTGGAGAGGGAGTTGGGAGAGGGACAGGGAGAGGGACGGGGAGGGGGGAGAGGGAGGGGGGAGGGAGAGAGGGAAAGAGAGAGACGCAGAGGAAAGAGGGAGAGGGAAGAGAGAGAGGGACAGAGGGAGAGGGAGAGGGAGAGAGGGAGGAGGAGAGGGACGAGAGGAAGCAGGGAGAAAAGAGAGAAAGAACACACCATCTACATTTCTGTCAAATGACACCGGGGATCCTTACACAACCAGGAGAAAATAACACAGCGAGGCTCTTTCTCAGCTGGAACTGGAACTGCAGATGGGGCCAAACACCACCAGGGTGGCCACACATGTCCAGCTGCCGCCCCAGCCCCCTGAGTCTGGTCACCAGGGCTCTGAGTGTTTGCTCCAGGGACCTGGGGTTCACCCTGTCACCCTGGAGGTCGGGCCTAGACAGCATGGCCCCGGGCTGGACACATAGGGAGAAAAGCATCCCCACAGGCCAGCTTGTGCGAGCCGATTCAGCTGCCAGATTTTAGAGGCCCGGGATCACCGTGTGGCCCATGAAAGCCAGGAGCCAGGAGGGTCTTGCGTCGGGATTCCTGTCCGTTGGACTGGAACGTTTATGTAAGGAGTCTTGGAAACAGTGGTAAGAAGACTGAATTCGAAGGAGCTTTAGGATATTATGGACCACTCCGAAGTGTGTGGGTTGCTAAAAACCCTCCCGGCTTCACTCTTGTTGAAAATGAAGATCCCCGAGATGCAGCGGATGCTGTCTGAGAAGTAGACGGGAGAACACTCTGTGGCTGCCGAGTAAGAGTGGACCTGTCGAATGGGGAAGGGAGAAGTCGAAATCGTGGCCGCCTCCTTCTTGGGGTCGTCGCCCTCGAGATGATTATCGGAGGAGGAGTCCTCCCCCTCACCACAGATCTCCAAGACGGAGAAGCTTCTCCCGCAGCCGGAGCAGGTCCCTTTAGTAGATATAGGAGAAGAGAGAGATCACTGTCCCGGGAGAGAAATCGCAAGCCGTCCCGATCTTTCTCTAGGTCTCCTAGCCGATCCAGGTCAAATGAAAGGAAATAGCAGACCACTTTGCAAGAGGAGTGGTGCACAGGAAATACCTTCATTTGACAGGAGTATGTACAGAAAATTCAAGTTTCGTTTGAGACTTCCGAAGCTTGATGCACTTTTTAAATGTTTTAGCTGTTCCCGTTTGTTTGTCTCTTGGGACAGTGACACATAAAGGTGTCATTCTCTGTGGTTTGAAATGGGTCATATGAGGCATGTAATATGAAGAATTGTTTCTTTACAATGTTCTCTTAAGCAGAATTGAATTTGCTTTGAATTTTTGGTCTTGCCTAGACTGATAATAAAACTCTAACTCCTGCCCACCTAAAGTGTGATGTTTATTATTATGGAAACAACACTGGCAAACATTGAAAAGACTTTCTGTAGCTGGGATATGGTATGCAGCTGTAGTCAAGCAAGCAGTCTTTAAAAGGTACTGTGAACACAAGCCAGCAGGTAGAAATGAAAGCCGCACCCTTACCCTAGATTAGAGGTTTAAGAATTCCACTAGTCTTCACACTGGACAAGAGGTTGTCCAGTGAGTTTAGAATCTAAAAGTTTCAAGGAAGTTAGTTTACCTTTGAGTTAGGTCATAAGTCCCCTCTGTGATTGCTGTACATGAATACATAGCTCTTTGTAAAGTTTTTTTGGAAGTTGAGATTACCAAGATACCAATGTCCTGCCAGATAAAGAGTATATTGTAGAGGTGAACTTTGAGTTACTGTGCAATTTTTTTTTTCATGCTGTCATTTGTAATATGTTTTGTGAGACTCCTTGGGATTAAAGTTTTGGTTCCAAACGGAACAAAGAAAACAAAAAAAGGATCCACCTGCCAATGCAGGGGACCCGGGTTCGAGCCCTGGTCCGGGAAGATCCCATGTGCCGCAGATCAACTAAGCCCGTGGGCCACAACTATTGAGCCTGCGCTCTAGATCCTGGGAGCCACAACTACAGAAGCCCGCACATCTAGAGCCCGTGCTCCGAAACAAAAGAAGCCACTGTAATGAGACGCACGTGCCCGCAGCAAAGAGGAGCCCCTGCTCACCACAACTAGAGAAAGCCTGTGTGCAGCAATGAAGACCCAACGCAGCAAAAAAAAAAAAAAAGACGCTACTGGCCAGGTGATCAAGGGTAAAATTGTTTGTCACAAGTCCCGTTGATGGTGTGTATCCTTGATGTGTGTATCCTTAATGGTGTGTATCCTTGATGATGTGACCTGAGGAGAATGACATTTTTATCTCTGTCTGGATCTTCTGCCCCAAACCCCATTACTCCAGCCCAACCATAAGAAAAACATCAGAAAACCAACAAATTGAGGGACAAAATACCTGACCAGTCGTCCTCAATACTTTCAAGGTATCAAAACCCAGGGACGTCTGAGAAATGTCACAGCCCAGAGGAGACTGGGACAGAAAAAGGGTGTTAGGGGAAAGCTAGGGAAATTCTAATAAAGTGTGGACTTCAGTTAACGTATCCATCTCGGTTCCTTAGTTGGATAAGCATGTCGTACTAACGTACTAAAGTACTAACGTGTTGGAAATAGGGGTACTGGGTCGGGGGTCCACAGCACTCTGCACACTCTGTACAGATCTTTGCAACTTTTTTGTAACTCTAAGCTATTCTAAAATTAAGCAACTACTAAACAGAGATAAGAATGTTATTTCCCTGATTTGAACATGGCTGAGTTTGTTTTCATGGTCACATTTGTGCTATCTGGATGTGTTTTGGAATCAGTAGCAAAGGAGAGTTGCCAGCCCCTGGGAAGATGCGGCTGGTTTGCAGGTGGCTTGCTCTGGAGCTGAAGACCAGGGTGGGAAGTCTGCAGCCTCGGGCTGCACTTAGAACCATGGGAGGGGATGGGCCAGCTCAGTTAGGGATGGAACCTATAAATAAAACTTTTTCTTTTCCATTATGGCTTATCACAGGATATTGAATATAGTTCCCTGTGCTAGACAGTAGGACCTTGTAGCTTATCCATCCTATATTTAATAGTTTGCGTCTGCTAACCCCAAACTCCCAATCCAACCTCCCTCACTCTTTCTCCCTCCTGGCAACCACAAGTCTGTTCTCTATGTCTGTGAGTCTGTTTTTGTTTCGTAGACAAGTTCATTTGTGTCGTATTTTAGATTTCACATATAAGAGAGATCATATATGTGTCTTTCTCTTCTGACTTACTTCACTTAGTATGATAATCTCTAGGTCCATCCACGACGTTGCTGCAAATAGCATTATTTCATTTTTTTTATGGCTGTATATATTCCATTGTATATATGTACCACATCTTCTTTATCCATTCACCCATCAGTGGACATTTAGGTAGCTTCCACATCTTGCCTATTATAAATAGTGATGCAATGAACATTGGGGTACATGTATCTTTTCTCTTTCTTTCTTTCTTTCTTTCTTTTTCTTTCTTTCTTTCTCTCTTTCTTTCTTTCTCTCTCTCTTTATTTTTTTGTCACACAGCATGTGGGATCTTAGTTCCCTGGCCAGAGATGGAACCCATGCTCCCTGCACTGGAATCACAGAGTCTTAACCACTAGACCACCAGGGAAATCCCAGGGGTGTATGTATATTTTTGAATTAGTTTTCTCCAGATCTATGCCCAGGAGTGGAATTGCGGGACCCTATGGCAGCTGTATCTGTTCTCTGCACGTCTCATATCAACCGCCTGCACTCCAATCCTTGCTCTCAACATCATCTTCGGGGAAGACAACCTGCGACAGGGACCTTGACAAGAAGAAATGGCTCAGGGAAAAGCTAGCTGCACAGGGAGGAGATAGAGGCCATCGACCCTGGGGTGCGGCGGTAAGAGTGGGCACAGAGATTTGTCATTTCATCCCTGATACTCAGCCCTCCTGGCTGCCCCACTCTAGGTCACCTCGGGATACAGAGGTGACCCGGTTAGAGTCCCAGCCTGTGCAGGAATCTCGGGGCACAAGCGGGTCTGAATAATATTAGTGCAGGGTCTCCCCCATGGCACTGGGGTTATTTGGGGCGGGTCATTCTCTGCTGGGGGCCCCTCCTGGGCACTGTGTGGGATTCAGCAGCATCCCTGTCCCCACCCATTTGATTCCAGGGTCCCCTCCCCCCAGTTGTGACAACCACAGATTTTCCCCAGACATCACTGAAGAACTGGGTGAGGCGGAAGCAGGATGGCCCTGGGTGAGGACAGCTGTGTTGAAGCAACCAGCTTGGCTTAGGGCAAGGTCTGCCCCAATCCCGTCAGGGCCTGCATTTAGAACTGCCCCTTCCCTCTCCCACCTCCCATGCCCTGCAGTGGTCTCCGAGACATCATCCCCATGTAAGAAATCACACCTTCTCAGTTTACTGTCCCCAGCACCTAGAAGAGTGTCTGCTATGTAGTAGATGCTTCATAAATACTTGCTGAATAAAGGAGTTGAATAAAGGGATGAGTGGATGAATGAATGAAGGTTACCATGGAAGGAGGGGCGAGATTCCCTTTCTGGCTCTCGGGGGTTGGGATATCAAGTGAAAGATCCATCCTAAATAGGCTGACCAGCCTTCTGGGCTTCCCCGGAAATGAGGGTTTCCGCACAGTTCCAGCGCTCAAATCTGAGCGGTCCTGGGCAAAGTGGGGGCGGGTGTTGGTCACCCTGTGTAAACACAGTAACAATTCCAACTGCAATAGCAATGGCCAAGGACCTCTACGGTCTTATTGACCAGGCACAGTTCTTTACCTGGTGGGGAAGGGTGGGCCAGGATTGGAATTCCGGTGATCCAGGGTGGGCGGGTGAGGGCACACCCCGGGCTTGTGTAGGGGAGTCCAGGAAGGTTCTGGAGGAAGTGACAGTGACACAGGAGGGAGGGAGGAGTCTAAGGAAGAACGTCCCACAAGACAATGTGTGCCAATGGCCCTGGGCCCAAGGTCACACCTGACCGGGGCTTGCTTGTTTTCTTTTTTTCTAATTTACTTTTCCCCACATGGATATGCAATTGTCCTAATGCCATTTATTGAAAACTCCTTAATTTCCTCACTTTCTGTCATATCAAGTTCTCACTTTTCTGTTTCTGGACCTTTATTCTCTACCATAGAGCTATACGTCCCATTCTTGCACCACTAGTGCTGTTTCATCACTATAACTTTATTTTTTATTCATTTATTTCTTTGGCCGTCCTGGCGGCATGTGGGACCTTATTTCCCTGACCAGGCTTTGAACCCGCACCCCTTGCAGTGGAAGCTCGGAGTCTTAATCGCTGGACCTCCAGGGAAGTCCCCAGGGCTTGCTTTGACATCCATCGAATGGTGGCGGGTGGGCACGGGGAGCAGCTGTCTGTGAGCCATCCTGTGTAGAAATGCAGGGTGGGGGGCAGGACAGCTGGAGCTGGAGGGGAAGAGGCGGAGGAGGGAGGGAGGGAGGGAGGGATGGCGGGCAGGCGAGAGACAGAGACAGAGAGTTTCCGGAGACAATAGCTCTGGCCGTGTCCTAGGGCATGAAAGCTGAAAATAGCTCCTAGTGCCGGGAGCCTTGGAGCCGGAGCCTGGGAGCCAGGGTGACTGTCTCTCCTCCCTGGTGTGTTTGTGGGGGGTGGGGGGGCTCTGGACTTCTCAGGCTGGGAATGGGGTGCGGGCACGGAGCAGGGACGGAGCAGGGACCTTTCTCTCTGGGACCTCGCGGGCCATCCTTAGCTCACAAAGCTGAGCCACTCCTGGCCCTACGAGTGGGGGGCTTATCCTCCCTGTCCCCTGGATCACACCCCCTCACACACAACTTCCCCTTGTGTGCTCCCAGCAACCAAGAGAATCTCTTTTTAAGAGATTTGGGGGAGGGGGTAAACATACAAACAAGAGCAGAATGGATACTTTTTCCGAATGGGAATGGCTCTGTGTAACCCCATCCCCAGGGTAACCAGAGTCCTGACCTCTAACACCCTTGACGAGTCAGCCTTGATCTGGGCTTGCAGACCCACGGAAGCTTCCTCATCCCCTCCTTCAGACCCCGTCTCTCCCTCGGCGTCTTTCTGAGAGGCACGCGGAGAAGTGGGACTGCTATGCTTTACTGCTGCTAGAACTGCACCTGGGCTCCACCAGGCTCCAGCCCCCCGCCCTGTGCACCTCTCTGTCCCTGAGGCACCTCAACTGGTAGGAGCAGCATCACCTTCCCTCCCGGGACTTGTGACACTTAAGGGAGACAGAGAAAGGAGAAGCGTTTGGCTCCCTCGCTGGCAAAGAGCAGGTGCTCAATTGTCATAAGTGTCCGTATCAGTGAGGGTTCTCCAGACAAACAGAATCCATAGGGTGTGTGTGTATATACACACACACGTACATATATACACGCATACAAAAATATACAGCTGTGTATATATGCAGTACGCATACCTATACACATATAGTATATACAATACACAAATACATATATACACACATATATGAAATGCATAGTTTGTATATATACAGTATGTATACACACATATACACATAATATATACAATAGACACATATACACATGAAATGCATAGTTTGTATATATATACAGTATGTACACATACATATAACATGCAATATTCACAACTAGGTATGTCTATATCATATATACACACAGAAAGATATTTAGGTGTGTATATATACAGTATACATACATAAACATATAATATATGCAATACATACACGTACTTATATAGACACACATATACTCCTACATATAAAATCATGTAGAATAAAAATATGTATGTACTGCATGTATAAATTCGTCGTATATATACATACCCATATCATATATAGGATACATACACATACATATATACAATGTATACACACACATACACACCTATATGTAAATATGTGCATGTACATACACATATAAATACATACGCAAGTGTGTATCATTTCCTTTAAAATCAGGAACAAGACAAGGATGTCCACTCTTGCCACTTTTATGCAACAGTTTTGGAAGTCCTAGCCACGGCAATCAGAAAAGAAAAAGCGAATAAATGGACCCAAATTATAAAAGAAGAAGTAAAACTATCACTGTTTGCAGATGACATGATACTATACATAGAAAATCGTAAAGATGCTACCAGAAAACTACTAGAGCTTATCAATGAATCAGTAAATTTGCAGGATACCCAGAAGTCTGTTGCATTTCTACATACTAACAATGAAAGATTGAAAAGAGAAATTAAAGAAACAATCCCATTTACCATCACCTCAAAAGGAATAAAATACCTAGGAATAAACCTACCTAAGAAGACAAAAGACCTGTAGTCCAAAAACTATAAGACACTGATGAAAGAAATCAAAGGTGACACAAACGGATGGAAAGATATTCCATGTTCTTGGATTGGAAGAATATTATCAAAATGACTATATTACCCAAGGCAATCTGCAGATTCAGTGTAATCCCTATCAAATTACCAATGGCACTTTTCACAGAGCTAGAACAAAAAAGTCTTAAAATCTGTATGGAGACACAAAAGGTCCTGAATAACCGAAGCAATCTTGAGAAAGAGAAACAGAGATGGAGCAATCAGGCTCCCTGATTTCTAACTATACTACAAAGCCACAGTCATCAAAACAGTATGGTAGTGGCACAAAAACAGAAATATAGATCAATGGAACAGGATAGAAAGTCCAGAGATAAACCTACACACCTATGCTCACCTAATCTATGACAAAGAAGGCAAGACTATACAATGGAGAAAAGACAGTCTCTTCAATAAATGGTGCTGGGAAAACTGGACAGCTTCATGTAAATTAAAAAAAAAAAAAACTCAACATGGATAAAAGACCTAAATGGACCAGATACTGTATAACTCTTAGGGGAAAACATAGGCAGAATGCTTTGCGACATAAATTTCAGTAATATTTTTCCTTATCTCCTAGAGTAATGGAAATAAAAACAAAAATTAAAAAATGGGGCCTAATTAGACTCAAAAGCTTTTGCACATCAATGGAAACCATAAACAAAATGAACAGACAACCCATAGAATGGGAGAAAATATTTGCAGACAATGTGACCAACAAGGGATTAATCTCCAGAATTTACAAGCAGGTCGTGTGTCTCAATATCAAAAAGCAAACAACCCAATCAAAAAATGGGCAGAAGACCTAAATTGACATTTCTGCAAAGAAGACATGCAGATGGCCAAGAGTCACATGAAATTTGCTCAACATTGCTAAGTATTAGAAAAAGGCAAAGCAAACTACAATGAGATATCACCTCACACCAGTCAGAAAGGCCATCATCAAAAAATCTGCAAACAATAAATGCTGGAGAGGGTGTGAAGAAAAGGGAACCTTCTACACTGTTGGTGGGAATGTAAATTGGTACAGCCACTATGGAGAACACTATGGAGGTTCCTTAAGAAACTAAAAATGGAGCTACCATATGATCCAGCAATCCCACTCCTGGGCATATGTCTGGAGAAAAACATGGTTCGAAATTATACATGCTCCCAATGTTCATGGCAGCACTGTCCACAATATCCAAGACATGGAAGCAACCTAAATGTCCACCAAAAGAGGAATGGATAAAGATGAAGTGGTACATATATACAATGGTATATTACCCAGCCATAAAAAAAGAATGAAATAATGCCATTTGCAGCAATATAGATGGACCTGTAGATTATCATACTAAATGAAGTAAGTCAGACAAAGTCAAATATAATATGATATCGCTTATATGTGGAATCTTAAAATAATGATACAAAGGAACTTATTTACAAAACAGAAACAGACTGACAGACTTAGAGCATGAACTTTTGGTTACTGGGGAGGGAGGGGAGGGGGGAGGGAAAGATAGGGAGTTTGAGATTGACACGTACACACTGCTGTATTTAAAATACATAACTAACAAGGACCTACTGTATAGCACAGGGAACTCTGCTCAATATTCTGTAATAACCTAAATGGGAAAGGAAGTTGAATAAGAACTTATACATGTATATGTATAACTGAGTCACTTTGCTGTACACCTGAAACTAACACAACATTGTTAATCAATGATACTCCAATATAAATAAAAATTAAAAAAATAAAGATAATGAGATTCCTTTAAAAAAATAAAACATACACATCTCGACATTAAAATACCGAAAAATATCCCATGTTCCAGAAGGATATCAACAATATATTATTCATATAAAGTTTATAAATTAATAGAAGCCTACTATGTATTTTAATTAACATTATTTATATATGAGTTCATTAAGTTACTCTTTATTAATATTTATATACATTTATATATATTTATAGTAATAACAATATATAAATGGTCTGGTGAATTCCCAAGAAGATGAAAAACATGGAAATTTATAGAAATGAGGGGAATTGTAGAGGAGTAGTTATCTAAAATCTATGAGAGTGAAAGGAACTGTAATTGCTAACTCTAATTTTTCTTCCTTTTTTTTTTTACAGGCATATAAATGCCAATAATTTTTAAAATCTCATAGTTGGTATGTGCCTGAAAGTTACCAGCCATACCTTTTATTTATTTGAATATTATTTTATAAGATGGGAATTAACATTAAAATGGAAACAAAAAAATGTGTAGACATAGATTTTTATAGAGCGAGTTCCATGGAGGCCAATGCAAGGAGGGGAGACATTTTGAGAAAGAATTACTTTGAACTTGACTTGCAAGTTGATAACTGTTGGGGAAGGGAGTTTAATGCAACATAAACTAAGAAATATTATTTTATTTCCTTCTAGCCTTTGAAATGTTTCAACTGAATTTAGTAGTCTAAAACTTGGCACTGAAGAGCTAGTAAATAAAGATATTCATTAAATTCAGCAAATAAGTGGAACCCCTTTTCCACTTGATGACAAGGTAGGTAATCTTCATGCTTCCTGAATTCTCCCTTAGGATTGATATTACTGGAAGTGTGTGTATGTTGGTGTTATGGCCCCACTGGGTCATTACTTTTCTAGTTTCATTACTTCATTTGTTAGATCTGCTCTCAAAGGGTCAGTTTACTGGTTGAGTTTTGTCTCAATGCAATGCCAGATTTAGTATGTCAGAGCTGTTACAATCCCTGAGATTGGTTTTAACCCCAGCTCTGACTTTGTCTGTCTCTGTGCCATTTTTTTCTATCTGCAAAATGGGGACAACTACTGTAGAAGGTTAATGCATGCAAAGGTGTTAATACAAGTAATATCCTTATAAGAGTGAGTGGCATGCTCAATAAAAGTAAAAAGAAAACAATAATATTCGTGGGGGTTCTCTCAGTCATTCTGTATTTCTGTCTGCAACTTCTTTTTCTAATGACTGGAGCAAAGCCAGGTTTCAATACAATATCCTCTTTAACTTTATCATATTACTATTATAAATAGAGAGCTTATCCTTTTTGGTTCAGATCCTTCAGTGTTTCTTAGAAATATTTATGACAATGATAAAACTCACAACATTTCACTGGGCAAGCTGCCTCTGATATATTGGGTTTTCTAGACTTAAACCTACTGCAAGTTTGAATCCTCTTTGGTATGAGCTGTGCTTTTCTTTCTCAAAGGGCAAGAATACATCACTGTATTATTTCTAAGAATGTCTTTTATATTAAATCTGACACCAGCCTTTCCTTTACTCATACTGAATGATGTCACTTCAGAAAGCATTTGAAGACTTGCATAAGAAACATTTCAGGGAGGAAGATACATAGCAAAATTGTGGAGGTAAGAATGGATTTAGGTATTTTCTGCTTTTTACAATACTGGAATAGCTTGTAACAGATGAATTCAACTGCTGGAAAAAAATAGGTAAGTTCGTTAAATTAAAAGAATATTATTTGTGGGCATCAGAGAGATACAAAGCTAGAGTAGATTTGATGGACTAAGTCCTAAAAGAAGGAAATGCATCATTGTGAGTCTGATACTCTGCACCACTTTTTCACTTAGGTAACTGCCAATTCATAAGCCAAATTATCAAAACACAGTAATATAGATCTATCTCACCACCATAGCCAATTAAATCTTGGCCAAAGAAGCTAGAGAAAAAAGAACACATAAGGCATGAGTACACTTATATAAATTTAAAGGATTTTTTGTTGGTAGGAGTAATTATTTTAAAGAGAATGAGGTTTAGTTCACAGGAGGGTTCATATGAGAAGAATCTGGTATGCTAGTTATGACCAATTTCTCCATCTACTGATAGCTAGATGGGTGTCCTTCCTTGTGAAAATATACAATTTGTGAACTCTGTATGTCTGACTTTAGTAAATATGCCACTAATAGTTAAAATTTTCCATTTGTCAATGTTAGGAGACAAAATCTTGTGTCCTAACTAGTGCTTGGTTCAATGCAATGACAATATGCACATTCAGTCACAGTAATTAATAGAAAAAGAGACTTACTTTTTCTTAAAAGAAAAGGAAATAAACTTTATCTTTTGATGGGAAAATTAGGAAATTAGCTTCATTAATTCTTCCTCTCCTTCACCTGTCTGCCTGCCTGCCTTCCTTATTTTTTCTTTTACTCTTTCAACAAATATTTCCATCTATACTCTGCCAGATGCTGTACATAATATCTGGGCATTCTGTCATCATTGAACTATTTTTGGTGAGGTGAGAATCTCAATTTACAAAATAAGATCATGGAAAAGAAATCTATCAGATAGAAAGTTCAGACAAAACATTTGTAGGAGAAGTGAGAGACTCTAGTGCTATATAAGTCAAGGGAAGAAAGGATTGAAAGAGGGAGCAATTATTTGAAGGAAGGGATGTAGATATTTTAATTGGAGAGACGGGGAAAAATGGAGAGGAGGGTGGAACTACTAAATGGGAGGTTAGGCAGTCAGCAGTCAGAACCCTAAATGGAAACAATGCTTTCAGCAAGTTAGATTTGAGCTAAAGATGTATATGTGGTTCTGCGGTTTAGAGTTTGTGATTGCTTGTCTTTAGATCAAAGAGAATGGAACATGTACAGGCATACCTCGGAGGTATTGTGTTTTGGTTTCAGACCACTGCAATAAAGAAAATATCACAATAAAGTGAGTCCCAAATTTAAAAAAATTTCCCAGTTCATATAAAAGTTATTTTTACACTATAATCTGTTAAATTGCAGTAGCATTATGTCTAAAAAGACAATGTACATACCTTAATTGAAAAATACTTTATTGCTAAGAAATGCTAAACATAATCTGAGCCTTCAACAAGTTGTAATCTTTTTGCTAGTGGGGGGTCTTGCCTTGATGTTGATGGCTACCAACTGACCAGGGTGGTGGTTGTTGAAGGTTGGGATGGCTGTGGCATTCCTTAAAATAAGACAACAATGAAGTTTCCCATATCAACTGACTCTTCCTTTCATGAACAATTTCTCGATAGCATGCAATGCTGTTTGACAACATTTTACCGACAGTAGACTTCTTTCAAAATTGGAGTCAATCCTCTCAAACCCTGCCACTGCTTTATCAACTAAATTTATCTAATATTCTAAATCCTTTGTTGTCATTTGAACAATCTTCAGAGCATCTTCACCAGGAGGAGATTCCACCTCAAGAAAACACTATCATTGCTCATCCATAAGAAGCAACTCTTTATCTGTTAAAGATTTATCCTGAGATTACAGCAATTCAGTCACATCTTCAGGCTCCACTTCTAATTCCACTTCTCCTGCTACTTTCAAAGTCACCCATTACGGTTGGGATCAACTTCTTTCAAACCCATGTTGATATTTTGACCTTTTCTCATAAATCACAACTGTTCTTAATGGCATCTAGAATGTGGTGAATTTTTTCCAGAAGGTTTTCAATTTATTTTGCCCAGGTCCCTAAAAGGAATCACTATCTATGTCAGCTATAGCTTTATGAAGTGTATTTCTTAAATAAGACTTGAAAGTCAAAACTTCTCTTTAATCCATTGGCTACAGAATAGATGTTGTGTTAGCAGGCATGAAAACAACACGAATCTCATTGTATATCTCCATCAGAGCTCTTCGGTGACCAGATGCATTGTCAATGAACAGTAGTATTTTGAAACGAATCTTTTTCTGAGCAATAGGCTTCAAAGGTGGGCTTAAAATATTCAGCAAACCATGCTATAAACAGATGTGCTGTCATCCAAGCTTTGGTATTCTATTTATAGAGCACAGGCAGAGTAGATTGAGCATAATTCTTAAGGACCCTAGGATTTTCAGAATGGTAAATTATTGGCTTCAAGTCACCAGCTGCCTTAAACCCTAGCTAGATAGTCAGCCTGTTCTTTGAAACCAGGCATTGACTTCTCCTCTTTAGCTATGAAAGTCCTAGATGGCATCTTCTTCCAATATAAGGTTGTTTTGTCTACATTGAAAATCTGTTGTTTAGGGTAGCCACCTTCCTTAAGGACCTCAGCTAGATCTTCTTGATAACTTGCTGCAGCTTCTAAATCAGTACTTGCTGCTTCATCTTGCATGCACTTAACATTAATGGAGACAACTTATTTCCTTAAGCCTCATGAACCAGTCTCTGCTAGCTTCAAACTTTCCTTCAGCAGCTTCCTCACCTCTCTCAACCTTCATGGAATTGAAGAGATTTAGGGCCTTCCTCTGGATTAGTCTTTAGCTTAAGGGAATGTTGTGACTGGTTTGATTTTTTGATGCAGACCACTAAAACTTTTTCCATATAAACAATAAGGCTGCTTTGCTTTCTTGTGTTCACTGGAGTGGCATTTGTAGTTTCTTCCAAGAACTTTCCCTTTGCATTCACAAGTTGATTAACTGGCAGCGCAAGAGGCCTAGTTTTCAGTCTATCTGCTTTTAACGTGCCTTCCTCACCCAGCTGCATCATTTCTAGAGTTTGATTTAAAGTAAGAGACATGTAACTCTTCCTTTCACTTGAAAACCTAGAGGCCATTGAAGGGTTATTTACTGACCTAATTTCAGTATTGTTGTGTCTCAAGGAATAGGGAGGCCCAAGGAGAAGGAGAGATGGAGAATGGCCCATCGGTGGAGCAGTCAGAACACACACAGTTATTGATTAAATTTGCTGTCATATAGGTGTGGTTTGTGGCACCTCAAAACAATTACAATAGTAATGTCAAAGATCACTATTCGCAGATCACCATAACAAATAATAAAACATTTTGAAATATGCAAGAATTACCAAAATGTGATGCAGAGGCTCAAAGTGAGCAAATACTGTTGAAAAATGGTGCCAATAGACTTGCTTGATGGAGGCTTGCCACAAACCTTCAATTTGTAAAACATGCAATATCTGCAAAGGGCAATAAAGCGAAGCACAAGAAAACAAGGTATGCCTGTATACATGTTAATGGAAATGGTAGAGAAGGAAAAGGTAGCAATACCAAAGAAAAGAAAGAAAAAATAATGGCATAACTTTGTTGAGATGTCAGGTACAATGGGATCCACAGCCAGGGAGTGGAAGTGGAGGGGAAGACAGGAAAGTGTTTGGTAAGAAGACAGACGTCCCCTCCTGTTCAGGAAGTGATAAAGAAAAAACAAGAGCATGTGCTGTGGGGATTGAGGGTAGGAAACTGAGGTAGTTTTGTCTTTTGGGCCTTTTAAGTTTTTGTGATATATCTGAAACATTAGTAAGAGAAAAGTATCTACATGTTCATAGAAATGTACATCTTTAAAGAACGAAATTTACTTTAGGTATATTAAATCACAATAATCCTGCCTTTAAAACGAGAAAAAATGAGTTACATTGACCTACCTCCCCTTTTTTTTTTTGCTTCATCATGTAACGATACAATGATAATAAAAGTTATTTAGTCTCGGGAAAAGAAGAATGCAAAAATTATAAAATTATTTGTACAAATTAAGAAAAAATTATAATTTAGATGGTGAACAACTTGTTACTGTTTTTGATGATAATCAATGTATTTATATCACACTTCATGACTTCTAGTTCCTTAGAAATTGGGTAGACTGGCACATTTTTCTCTATTAAAATGATAAATGATCTTAAGTGATAGTAATGGATATGTTTATTGAATAATAAAAGCAATAAATAAGCTAAGAGTAGTAGCTTCAGTACATACTTATTAAATGTATATGTATTAAATGTATATTGTATTTTTATTACTAGCGATGTGGCTGTTTAAGAGAAGTAATTGTCATGTATGATTCTTTTTACAGTTAGTTATAAATTATTTCCTTATCATGCTTTAAAGATGTCTAAAATATTATGGTTTCAGAATTAGGAAAGATCAAATGATTTTTTTTTACAATTCATATATTTCTAAATTATCTTTATGAATCATAGCTAACCAAAAACTTCAAAATTCTGGGCCCAATAAATATTACTGACAGAATAATCATCTTAATTTAGTAATAAAGGTACTATTTTTTTAAATTTGTTTATTTTTTTGCTGTACGCGGGCCTCTCACCGCTGTGGCCTCTCCCGTTGTGGAGCACAGGCTCCGGACGCGCTGGCCCAGCGGCCATGGCTCACGGGCCCAGCTGCTCCGCGGCATGTGGGATCTTCCTGGACCTGGGCACGAACCCGCGTCCCCTGCATCGGCAGGTGGACTCTCAACCACTACGCCACCAGGGAAGCCCTAAAGGTACATTTTTAGTGCTATATAGCACACTAACTAATACATACCTTTTTAAGAATATCAATCACAAATTTGCAGTATTTTTCCTGTTTGTGAAGAAGCTGCTTGTAACACTTTTTTCCCAGAGAAAGCCTTAGGCTGTGCTAAAGGATGAGGGCATGTTTCATATAGTGATAAATAACAACAAAAAATGAAACATCAAAAGTAGTGTGAACTACAACATACATGGAAATTTATTGAGATACTATTTCTAAGATTTTAAAAATCTTTAGAATTTATTCATTTTAAAAATTATTTTTAAGCAGTATCCCATATATAACAATCTCTTTTGTTAAGCCCTTTGTAATGTAGGAGTTTGAGAGGCTAATGTTCCTTTTCTAGAAGGATTATATCTATAGTGTCAGGAAGCAGCATAATCTACTTTTGATACCATTCAAGTACCACAGGGGTATAAGCTTACATTGTAAAATTTTTACTGGAACATTTGACCACTTGATTGTTGTAAAAAGTTCAAACAAAAATGAATGTTTTTTGACATTCTATTACATTAAATATTACTTTCCTCTATGTCTGATATATTTTGCTGTATTTCCTACCAAGTATATATGAAGAACTCTGAATTTATTTTCTACCATAATTATTTATCCTATATGGTGTGTTTATTTGTTTCTGTGGTATGTTAGAGAAATAAGTCTCGACTACCTTCTGGCTTTCTAATTCTTTTTCTGGATTGTGCATTCTGTTATTCACACTACATGTAGATTTTTTGTTTTCATTTTTGTCTTTATTAGGACTTCCCTGGCAGTCCAGTGATTAAGACTTTGCCCTCCAGTGCAGGGGGTGTGGGTTCAATCCCCTGTCAGGGAGCTAAGATACCACATGCCTCGTGGCCAAAAACAAAAAACAAACAAACCAAAAAACCATAAAACAGAAGCAATGCTGTAACAAATTCAATAAAAGACTTTAAAAATGGTCCACATCAAAAAACATTTGGCTTTATCATCTGAAACCTCTACTTGCCTCTTTCCAAAATAAATGCTTATTCATCTATTTTTGCTTTTCTGTTTATAATACAATATAGATAATAATACTGTATGTACTTTTCAAATATTCTTTTCTCTAAAAGATATTTTGAGTATTGCTCATGTCTTTAAGTATGATACTTTGTTTCTTTGATAGTTATGCTACCTCAGATATGTGTTTTTCTTATTGTAATCCAGACCTTTGCTTGATCAGCACAGATATCTAGAGGGATATCACTCTAGTTAGTTTCCTTAGTTAAAGGAGGGATGTTTTCCTGAGTATGGAGACAATTCTGATAAGAAATAAAATGTCTTTGCTCCATGATTCTACATGAGAGTTGAGAGGACTCACATTTGAACAGGTTCTTCCATTGAATTCTCTCTCCCTTTTGTTTAAAGAGGGGGAACTACTTTTTAATCCTACTCTCACATTCATTATATCAGAGTGGTTTCATTGTTCTTTAGTCAATTGTTTGGGAATGAAAATCCAAGGCTCATTCCATTGCCCAGCTCTCAACTCTCCCACATATATTTTGCTAATAATGAGGAATTATACTAAGAGTATTTTTTTTGATGGACTTATTCTTATTGGTGTTGAGTGGTAGATTTTATAGGTCTTTGGATTTGAGCACCTTCTGGTCCAATTTGCTGTAGAACTTAACAGAAATGAAATACTGCTAAAAGCAAGAACAAATGGGTTCTGATTTTTAATTCTAGAACTATTGCGGATTTAATATTTTTATATTTGTTCTGCCATTTGAAATGGATTCTGATAGGGAGAGATAAATTCCTGTATATAATAAAATTCCTTGGGTAAAGCTCACTGGTTTCTTTAATAAAGCCTTTTTCTTTGCTCCTTCCAAAATCTGTCAATAAAAATGTAATTACTATTTTTGTCAAGAGAAAAGGAAAATACTTGTTTTGTTTTTCAGGTGTCAGAAACAAAGCCCTTACCTCACTAAAGAATAAGACAAAGATGTTCACTATGACTAGTACAGTTTTACTCAGCATTCGAGGTATTAACTAATGCAGTTAGGTAAGAAAATTCAGTTCTAATCTAAATAATTAGAAAGGAAATAAAACTACATTCATCATCAGAGTATATGACTGAATATTAGGATAAAACCAATATCAACACAATAACTACCAGAAATGTGACAATAAAAGTAAAACAGTAAATACGGGATGTAATGAGAGAGAAGATTCAATTTGAGTTAACAACAAAAAACAGTTACAGAAAAGTGCCTCAGTACAAACCTAAACAGTAATGTGCAAAACTGGAACGCAAAGAGTATATATTATTAAACAGAAAGAAATGTCTATGCTCTTGAATAGGAAGTTGTAACTTCACAAACAGTCAATTTTCCATAACCTAATTTATAGATTTAATTAAATTCATATAAAATAAAATTCCCAACAATTGCTTTTCATGGAGCCAGCTAACTTGATTATGATGTTCATTTGGAAAACATGAGTAAGCAAAATAAATAGACAAAGAAAAAGTAGAAAAGCAATATTAGGGGTTGTTCTTCCAGCTATTTAAACGTATAGCTTCTATAATTAATTGTGTGTGGTATTAATGCACAAATATAAGAGCAACATATCAAAATTTAAAATACCAGGAATATACACAGAAGATAGTAAAATTTGCTAGCTGATAAACTTGGCATCACATTACAATGAAAGAAGGTTAACTTTTTAAATAAATTATTTAATAGATATTCAGATGAGTATAGAATTGAACCTGTATGGTATTGTATAAAGGATAAATTCCAGATGGATGAGTGATCTAAATAGTAAACAGTGAAATAATACAGATGTTAAAAATGGTTAAATTCCTTTGTAATCTTGGAATGCGTAATACCATTGTAAAATTCCAAAGCAATAGTAATAGTGATTGATAAATACAACTCATTTAAAAAGCAAACAAACAAACCAAATCAGACTTTACATGCATTAAAAATAAAAATCAAAACGGAAATCACAAATAGGAAACAAAGGAAAAGTATTTGTAATTTATGTCACACACTTAGAATCTGTAATATCAATAAAGAAAATGAGATTATGTAAATTAAGTATATATTTAGAACTGAATATAGAATTTAAAAATATTAAACTCATATAAATATTAAATTTACTTACCTATCTGACTGGAAAAATCCAAGTTTGAGAATATACTGTAATGACAAGACTATGGGAAAATAGGCATTTTTCCACAATAAAATGAAAAATGTTATATTCCTTTGATGATATCAACAATATATACATTTACCCTTTCACCTAGCAATTTCAATTCTAAGAATCTACTCATTCTGCTTTTTATAATGAGATATATATTTGTGCAACATTTTCTTCATCTTTTCTTGAAAACTTCCTTTTATAAAATTAAGAATTCACTAAATACAATCTTGTAAGTGATTTAGTGCATAGGGAATTTCTGTACTCAACAACATGACCTCATTCTTCTTATGTTAGGGCATTTAATGCTTACTTTTGGAGTGTCTTTGGCAATTGAACACTGTATAACTTCTATCTTTGGACTAGCTATTCTATGGTACTTATACTCAGTATATGAATATTATATGGGTACTTCTACTCAATATACGAATACTACAGTGTAACAATGGAGACACAAGTCTAATGCAAGAAAAGCATTATCACAGTGTCCACCTAAATATTGGACCTCCAACTTAACCTAGGCTGCAAGAGATAAAATCAGCCTGTTAACCATTTTTGTCTGTACACACTGACCTCAAATATATAAATTTTATTTTCTCTTCTCAAACCTAAAATAAATTAAAAAATTTAAGCTGTAAAAGATAATACTGATCTCTTCTCCAAGAATGACTTATACACAAATATGTTCATTTTGGTGTTATTTATGACATTAAAATTTTAAAACAACCCCAAATTAATGGAAGGGCTTGAATGAATAAGTTTTGTTATACCTGCCCAATTGAATACAAAGAATCCATAAAAATGAATGGGGAAAATTTTTATACATTGGTATGGAGTCATACCTTCATGCAAATATTCTTAAGAAGACAAGGAAAAGGTGCAAGAGAGTTTGTATGTGTATGTACACATATTAGCTGCATTTTATGAAAGAAATGAAGGAAAATATGCAAATATATATTTGAAAAAGGAAACACTGAAATAACCACAATTATAATACAAATTGTTTCTTTTAAAGAGTGAAAGGCATAGATTGGAGAGAATAGGAAGAGAAATATGGCGTTTGTTTTTCTAAATATTTATCATTTTATAGTTCTGCCTTTGGAATGGTATAATTTTACATATTTAAAAACCAAATTATGGTATCACACTTTCTGATTTCAAACTATACTATAAAGCTATAGTGATTATAACAGTATGATGCTGACATAAAAATAGACATAGACAAATAAACAGAACAGAGAGCCCAGAATTAAACCCCCATATATACAGTCAACTCATATATGACAAGAGAACCAAGAACACCCATTGTGGAATGGATAGTCTCTTCCTCAAATGGTGCTGGGAAAACTGGATAAACACAGGCAGAAAAATAAAATTGGACCCCTGTATTACACCACTCACAAAAATTAACTTGAAATTTCAAAAACTTAAACATAACACCTGATACCACAAAACTCCTAGAAGAAAATAATTGATCTTGGCAATGAGTTTTTGGATAAGACACCAAAAACACAAACAAAAGCAAAATTCAACAAATGGGACTATATAAAACCAAAAACTTCTGCACAGCAAAAGAAACAATTAATAAAATGAAAAGGCAACATACAGAATGGAAGAAAATGTTTGTAAACTGTATATCCAATAAGGAATTAATATCCAAAATATAAAAAGAACTCATACACCTCTATAACAACAAAAAAATTTTTAATGCCCTGAAGAACTAAATAGACATTTTCCAAAGAAGACACCCAAATGACCAACAGGTACATGAAAGTATGCTCAGCATCACTAATCATCAGGGAAATGCAAATCAAAACCCAATAAGATATCACCTCACACCTGTTAGAATGGTTATCATCAAAATGACAAGAGATAACAAATGTTGGCAAGGATATAGAGAAAAGGAAACCCTTCTGCACTGTTGGTGGGAATATAAAGTGGTTCAACCACTATGGAAAACAATATGGAGGTTTATCCAAAAATTAAATAGATCTACCATATGATCCAGCAATTCCACTCCTGGGTAAATACCCAAATAAAAACATGACATTGAAGAGATATATGCATTCCCATGTTATTGCAGCAGTATTCACAAGAGCCAAGATACAGAAACTACCTATGTGTCCATCGATGGAAGAATGAATAAAGAAGATGTGGTGTGTGGGGGTGTGGGGGTGTGTGTATATATATATATATATATATATATATATATATATATAATATTATTCAGCCATGAGAAAAAAGAATATTCTGCCATGTGTGACATGGATAGACTTTGAGAATGTTATGCTAAGTGAAACAAGTCAGACAAAGATAAATACCATATGATATCACTTATATGTGGAATCTAAAAAAGCCAAACTTGTAAAAACAGAGAGTGAAATGGTGGTTACCAGGGGATGGGGCTAAGAATGGAGGTGGGAGGGATAGGATAGATGTTGTTGAAAGGTACAAACTTGCAACCAGTAGTAGATAAGCCCTAGAGATCTAGTGCACAGTATAGTCAATATAGACAACAATACTGTATTATAATCATCAAACTTATCTTAATTATTCCAACTAAAGAAATACTTATGTGATGTGAAAGAGCTACTAATTATCACTACAATGTCAGTCATATTACAATACATATTTAACATGTAGTACATCTTAAACAATGTATGTCAAATGTATTTCAATTAAAAAAATAAAAACCAAATTAATTACAAAAGCAATTTCCTCTAATTGAAAACTAACTAAAATAAATTAATCCAACCATATATCATATTGGGGACCTAAACATACATGCACAAAAGATAATTATTTCAAATGACTTTAGAATACAACATTTTGACTTTGTGTCTTTAGTGTAATATATACTAAAACCAAATAGAGCTTCTAAGAAATCCCAAATATTATTCAGGTGGCTAATACTGAATAGTAAACCAATAAGTATTATTGTACAGCTGTGTTTAAGTGCATGGAGCCCTGCTGCCTTTCTATAACAGATTTGGGAAATGGGAATAGATATTCTGTTACTAAGACAAGTTGAAGCACTGATTTTGAATAGGATATTAAAGACAATGTTCTGTAAAGCATTTGATAACTTTTAATTCTCTTCCAAGTTACATAGGTAATATGAGCAGACGGGGTCACTATTTTACTGTTTGCTTAACCTCTGCCTTCTTCCCACAATTTATCAGGATATATTCATGTCCCTCACCCTGTGGTAAGATTTTATTTTGCATCAGTCTTTCACTGAACTTCTTAGGCATATGAGTATCTCTTCCACAATATGGGAAAAATTAAACCTGTCTGATTTGAACTAGCCAGGTTTGGCTCTAGATAGTGGAGCTGGAAGCAGGAATTTAGGATTCCAGATGATAAAACTTCATGGTTTTTATGTCACATGATTTTTTTTAACATCTTTATTGGGGTATAATTGCTTTACAATGGTGTGTTAGTTTCTGCTTTATAACAAAGTGAATCAGTTATACATATACATATGTTCCCATATGTCTTGCCTCTTGCGTCTCCCTCCCTCCCACTCTCCGTATCCCACCCCTCCAGGCTGTCACAAAGCACCGAGCTAATATCCCTGTGCCATGCGGCTGCTTCCCACTAGCTATCTACCTTACTACGTTTGTTAGTGTGTATATGTCCATGACTCTCTCTCGCCCTGTCAAAGCTCACCCTTCCCCCTCCCCATATCCTCAAGTCCGTTCTCCAGTAGGTCTGTGTCTTTATTCCTGTCTTACCCCTAGGTTCTTCATGACCTTTTTTTTTTCTTAAATTCCATATATATGTGTTAGCATATGGTATTTGTCTTTTTCTTTCTGACTTACTTCACTCTGTATGACAGACTTTAGGTCTATCCATCTCATTACAAATAGCTCAATTTCGTTTCTTTTTAAGGCTGAGTAATATTCCATTGTATATATGTGCCACATCTTCTTTATCCATTCATCCGATGATGGGCACTTAGGTTGTTTCCATCTCCAGGCTATTGTAAATAGAGCTGCAATGAACATTTTGGTACATGACTCTTTTTGAATTTTGGTTTTCTCAGGGTATATGCCCAGTAGTGGGATTGCTGGGTCATATGGTAATTCTATTTGTAGATTTTTAAGGAACCTCCATACTGTTCTCCATAGTGGCTGAACCAATTCACATTCCCACCAGCAGTGCAAGAGTATTCCCTTTTCTCCACACCCTCTCCAGCATTTATTGTTTCTAGATTTTTTGATGATGGCCACTCTGACTGGTGTGAGATGATATCTCATTGTAGTTTTGATTTGCATTTCTCTAATGATTGATGATGTTGAGCATTCTTTCATGTGTTTGTTGGCATTCTGTATATCTTCTTTGGAGAAATGTCTATTTAGGTCTTCTGCCCATTTTTGGATTGGGTTGTTTGTTTTTTTGTTATTGAGCTGCATGAGCTGCTTGTAAATTTTGGAGATTAATCCTTTGTCAGTTGCTTCATTTGCAAATATTTTCTCCCATTCTGAGGGTTGTCTTTTGGTCTTGTTTATCGTTTCCTTTGCTGTGCAAAAGCTTTTAAGTTTCATTAGGTCCCATTTGTTTATTTTTGTTTTTATTTCCATTACTCTAGGAGGTGGGTCAGAAAGGATCTTGCTGTGATTTATGTCATAGAGTGTTCTGCCTATGTTTTCCTCTAAAAGTTTGATAGTTTCTGGCCTTACATTTAGGTCTTTAATCCATTTTGAGCTTATTTTTGTGTATGGTGTTAGGGAGTGTTCTAATCTCATACTTTTACATGTACCTGTCCAGTTTTCCCAGTACCATTTATTGAAGAGGCTGTCCTTTCTCCACTGTACTTTCCTGGCACCTTTATCAAAGATAAGGTGTCCATATATGTCACATGATTTTTGATTAAATGCCTTTTCCAACTCTTAAATCATTTTTCATTTGATATTATTTTCAGATCCTGAGGCATCCAGGTTACCCTTATTTGGGCAAATTGACCTGTCAAATTTTAACACAAATAACAAATAGGTGGATTACTCGAAATATCTTACAGACACAAATTAGAAGATAAAATGTATTTAATGTTTTTCCCTGTATCATTTATGGAAATAATTAGAAATGGAATAATCAATCAATAGAAATTAATGCCACTCAAAGCAGGGTACAAGAGACAGAAATGTATTTCCTTGGACACAGGAAAGCCAAAGTGAGATATAACTGGAAGGCATGCTTGGGCATTAATTCTGCCTCCTTTCTTAAGGAGGTAGCCTTGACATTGTAGAGCTTGGTGAGGTCACAGGAAAATCTATTATTTGCGAATATTCAGTTAAATAAAAGAGTTCAGATTGTTATTTTAACACCATACTGAATGGTGGCCTGACTGTATTATAAAAAATAGTGTTTCAGGAAGCTTAGTCTTTTTGGATCAGATAGGACTTTACCTTCTTTCAACAGTCGTTCATAACTTCTTTCCTTTGCAAATAAAGCTCAGAGAAATCAGACCAAGATGCTCTACAACTATTATTTTTCTTGTGAAATCACTTGTTTTTCCAGAAATTTCTGAAATCATTCCTAAATTGAGATTATGTATTAATTGTGTGTTCGGTCTCCTTCTGCCTATATTAGAGCCAATTATAAAGATGTTTTTATGTTAAACATTCTTTATTTCAAGATTAAGGAGCCAGAAAATGAAATTTCTTTAGCCAGGGATAGTTTCACATTGGTCAAATAGTCATAAAACGTTCAGTTCATGTTCTCCACACATCTTTCTATATTTAAAAGTTCATTATTGATCACATATATTGTTAAATTCACTTAGTATAAATAATAAATATTTAAAAGATAAAGATTAAATTCATGGATAACAGTAAAGCATATTTTCTTCTATAAGATTCCCTTTCTTAACCCTGTAGAATTTAAAGTTTTCCATTTCTTTAAAGTGCTTAACAAACCAGAACCAACTCACAGCAACATATACTGATGAACAAAGGTAAAAGATCTCTGACATGCCCAAGAATATCCATGGAGAACTTTAAAATCATAAAAGCTTAGATTAGTTCAAACGGAAGCAAAGTGGACATATTCCAGGCTCACATTTTTTCTAGGAAAATAATTGTATCCATTTGAGTCTGGCAGAGATAGGTTTTTGGATGAAATTTGATGGCAGACATAGTATGAAGCTCAATTTAAAAAAATCATAGTAGAAACATCAAGTAAAAAAATACAGTTAAATTACTATGGAAGTGAAAAATACTGTAGTTTAATAGCACTGACAGGCGAAGAAAAGCATACCTATTTTCACATTCAATGGCCAGATTACACCTTTAGATACGTTAATGACATCCAATAATGGATATGGGCTCACATTTTGTGCAAAAAGTTAAAACTGACCTAATAATATCACTGAAATTAACTTGAAGGCTAGATAGTAATAAATGTCCACTCAATGAAGTGGAAATTGTGTTATATTGTAATAAATCAATAAATACTACTATATGGGATATAGTATTTTAAAAGCCTGGGAATTGTGTATTTTTCCATGGCGTGCAAAGGGACTTTCATTTTCTAACATAAAGAGAAAAGTAGGGGCTTCCCTGGTGGCGCAGTGGTTGAGAGTCTGCCTGCCGATGCAGGGGACACGGGTTTGTGCCCTGGTCCGGGAGGATCCCACATGCCGTGGAGCGGCTGGGCCCGTGGGCCATGGCCGCTGAGCCTGTACGTCCGGAGCCTGTGCTCTGCAACGGGAGAGGCCACAACAGTGAGAGGCCCGCATACCGCAAAAAAAAAAAAAAAAAAAAGAGAGAGAGAAAAGTATATCCAAATCTTCCAAGTCTCAGATTTAGGAGCTGGTCAAATTTAATCTCAGAAATATATATGTGTGTGTGTGTATACACACACACACACACAGTATTTAGCAGCCTCAAAAATGTATATTGTAGAAAATATTAGAATAAATATATTAAGACAAATGGGTTATCATTTTCTAAGTTTATTAAAGGTTGTCAAAGTTGGGATTCTTGATCTATGGAGTCCATTTATGTTTTTTGGGAAGTCCAATTGTTTTTGTTAGGAATGGGTATGTAGCTTTTTAATTTTTTCAATAAGAATTAGAGTCACTAAAACGAGTAATGGTAATATGAAAACCCAAAACAAGAACCAGTGGAATGGGACTTCTCTGGTGGCACGGTGGTTAAGAATCCGCCTGCCAATGCAGGTGACATGGGGTTGAGCTCTGGTCCGGGAAGATCTCCCATGCCACGGAGCAACTAAGCCCATGTGCCACAACTACTGAGCCCCCATGCCACAATTACTGAAGCCCGCATGCCTAGAGCCCATGGTCTGCAACAAGAGAAGCCACCGCAATGAGAAGCCTGCGGACCACAACAAAGAGTAGCCTCCGCTCGCTGCAACTAGAGAAAGCCCACGCGCAACAACAAAGACCCAACGCAGCCAAAAATAAAGATAAAAAAAAAAAAGAACCAGTGGCGCATCATTTGGAAGATAAGAAAAACAAGAATGTTCAAGAAAATATACAAAAATAATTAGAAACATAGTCCTAAATTTGAGAAGTGCAGATTACTTCAAAAATATTTTGTACCTATTCTTGTGAGAGTAACTGTACCATTTACGTTTAATTAGTACCATTTTAATTAGTATCATTTAAAGCTTAAATTCAGATACAGTTTTCAAGAGGGTAGTTATATGTTCATGCCCCTAAAGTCATATGACAAAGGGGGCTTCATGTGACCACTGAGGCACAGCCAGTCTGCTTAGAGACAGCTTGGGAGCCTCATATAAAGGTGATAGGTTTCTGCAGGTTTTTACTCTTTTTCTAAATACTTCTAAATGAATAGCATAATGCCAATTATTATCACATTAACTCATCAAATGCTAGTGGGTTTATCTTTCCTTTTTTAATGTGTCAATGTTGTTGATACCACTTTCCAGAGGAGATTGAGGAAAGATCAGTGATCGCAGCATAACTTTATGTAGGATGACTATGAGGGTCATGATTTAATACCATTTATCCTAAAGTAGAAAGTTTAAATATTTCCATTGTGCCCTTTTTAGGAGTTTTCATAATCTTATGATGAACCATCATTTTAGTTTACAGATTTGTCAGAATTGGTTAAAGCTCTCTATTAACAGTGACCTTTCCCTCCTCCAACCCCTAAATAAACAAAAAACATATTTAAAAGCATTTCAAGGTAAGGCTTATTTTTCTTACAGATTAAATCACTTGACTAGGGTTTTACTGCTGAATATGTTCTATATTCTTCCTAATACCAAAACAAAAGTAAAACTGCAAATGATGAACATGGATTTTTTAACCAATCAGAGCCTATGTCAAAACTCACTAAAATAATGAATCTTACTGCTGGAAGGAAGCTAAAACGACCTGCTTCACTAAACGTAAAGTGGCAGAAGCATTTACATGTTGAAAGCAGTCTTCTTTCTACGGAATCTCAAAACTCACAAAAGAAAATCAAGCCCTAGGGTAATAGAATCAGAACAGGACACTAAACACACACAAACACATGCATGCATGCATGCATGCATGCACGCACACACACACACACACACACACACACACACACACACACCATAAGAATAAAAAAGAATTCTCAGGCACAATGTGAGGCAGAAAAAAAATTAAGCTAAAACAACACAACTGTTCTCATTAGTGAATTTATATAGAACCTCACTAACAAATATTATATTTGAATCTTGTTAGAATGACACTTGGAAATGAAAAACTGGAACCATATTGCCATATCGGATACTGTGTTTAATTCTGGTGAATATAATAAAAGGTTTTTTTGTTTGTCTCTTAAAAAATTTATATATTTGCTAAGTAAAATGCACAATGGTTAAAAGCCTGACCATCAAAAAGCAAGTAGCTTGATCTGGAACCCAAGATTGCTTTGAAAGTAATTCTGACATATGTGTTCTGACATAATTTTATCTGATTAAACCTAATACTATTAATTTTAATATAAAAATAAAGGTAATAATTATTATAGGCCCACCATGTACTTCTTATGATCTCTGACTTTAAGTCAAGCTTCAAAGTAAATATTAATAATGAGGGCTTACACATAAGCAAACAGGTTTGAATAGTTTAAGTAATTTGCCCAAAATAATAAAACTATGACACAGCAAAGCTAGGTTGTAAACTAAGGAATGTCTTTGTTCCAAATTTTGCAATCTCTTCTATTAAATCATAATAACAGGTTAAATTATTAATGTTTGGTTTTCTGAGGTATAAGTATAAATTAGATAATCATTAGGTATAAAAGACTATTAATAAATGGCACTGTTTCAAAACTTTTTTACTCATCAGTGTCGGGAAAAGAAAATCACGCTCTATTCAGTCAATATGGTTTGTACTCTAGGGGATTAGGGGCCATTTCTGTCTGGTTCAAAATTGTATCTGCAATGTAAAACACAGTGCTTAGTACCTAAGAGGTGCTGAGTATTTTTTTGAATAAATGAATGAATATTGGTGGGTTTTATTTAACACTAAAGTTAATTTTGCTATATTAGAAATTAATTCCTCTATGACCTGCCTTATATTATTGTGATATTTTAGGAACTTAGTAAACAAAGCAGAAAACAAATTGTTCAATAAGGAAACAAACTCTTTTATGTGGAGGGCGGCAGGGTTTTCGTTTGCTTTGAAAGTATTAAAACTCTATCTATATCTATATATAGAGAGAGAATTTTTTAAATGTATATATATATATATATTTACTGATTAATACAATCAAATTGTAAAATGTAAATTCAGGACATACAAAAGGAATAAACTAGTGATATCATTAGTCATGTTGGACATCTACATTTTCATAATATTTAACTGGAGGAAACTCAAGAGCATGATCAAATGTGCACCATGCCAGTAATATTGAACTACCATGATTCTTGGGCAAAACAGCCCATCTTACTATTTCCTAAGAAGAGAAATGTGCTATGTGATTGAAAAACTACTTTTCACATGAGCATTGACTCGTAAAATGTATAAAGTATTAGTCAACATTCCAAAATGTTAAGGTTAATGCTTACTATTTGTATTAGTTTGCAAGGGCTGCCATAACAACATACCACCGACTAGGTGGCTTAAAGAAGACTAATTTATTTTTTCACTATCCTGGAGGCTAGAAGCCATGATCAATATATGGTCAGGTCTATTTTCTTCTGAGATCTCTTTCCTTGGCTTGCAAATAGCCACCTTCTCTCTGTGTCTTCACCTGGTCTTCCCTTTGTGCACATGTGCCCCTGGTGTCTCTCTGTATGTTATAATCTCCTCTTTTTATAAAGACACAAGTCAGAATAGATTAGGGCCCACCAAACCAGCCTCATTTTTAACTTAACTACCTACCTCCATATATAGTCATTTCCTGAGGTACTGGAGGTTAGGACTTGAACATATGAATTTGGAGGAACACAGTTCAGCTTATAACACTAGTACAAATATTACAATTAATTAAGTATAACTTGTTTAGGTAAGCAAGATTGGTTCATCTAGGAGATGACAACTGAATCCAGGTAAAAAGAAAAAGTCAAAAGTAGGCAAGACATAAAGGAGTGAAGACACTAAAACCCAAAATTTTTTTAAAAAGCAGAAAATAAAATTTTTAATTCTAATCAATGTGTTATTTTCTAAGCAATTCTAAAATTTTGCTTTCCTGCATTGCCTGGATCATGAAACAACATTTTCAACCACCATTATTATTCTCTTTTAGAGAAAATTATTTAAGAAAATTGTCTCTGACAGCATTCAAAAATGTTGTTTATATATATATTTTTTACTTCAATCATATTTTAATCTTAGATTTATTTTTAGAGCCCACAATTATACATTTTAGGCAAAATGTAATATAAGATATGATGATCCTAAGACTACTGAATACTGGATTGTTACCAGATAAGACAACACTCCTTCTCCTGAGATTCTCAACAGAGAAAAACATCAAACATGAACAAAAACAAAAAGCAAAAGCATTTGATTATTAATTGGCCTTACACTCCTACTTCTCAATTCAGTAGGCTCTGTTAATAGGGTGCAACTTAAAAGGGATACCTGAATTGTCTCCGTGTGGCCCTAAGTATAGAGCCAACTGAAGACTAAGAGTGATAAGATAACAGAGTGGGTAAAAACAATGGGGAGGGAGGGCTTCCCTGGTGGCGCAGTGGTTAAGAATCCGCCTGCCAATGCAGGGGACACGGGTTCAAGCTCTGGTCCAGGAAGATCCCACATGCCACGGAGCAACTAAGCCCGTGCACCACAACTGCTGAGCGCCTGCGCCCTAGAGCCCGCGAGCCACAACTACTGAGCCCACGTGCCACAACTACTGAAGCCTGTGCACCTACAGCCTGTGCTCCACAACAAGAGAAGCCACCGCAATGAGAAGCCCGTGCACCGCAACGAACAGTAGCCCCCTCTTGCCGCAAGTAGAGAAAGCCTGCGTGCAGCAATGAAGACCCAACGCAGCCAAAAATAAATAAATAAATATTTTTTTAAAAATGGGGAGGGAGGTTCATATCTCCTACTATAAAGCATGGAATCCTCCACCGCTGACATCCAGCATCATGAAAGTACAGAGCCAACTACTTTTACCCTTCACGATGGTGACTGTTAGAAAACAAGGGCCACAAATTTTATGGTATTTGACATCTCAATAAACACATTGAAAATCACTTTGGGAATAGAATAATTCTCAGTGGCATATTTGAAAGATGGCTAGAAAATAAATATGAAAGGAGTTTTGATACAATTATAGTCAATATTAAGAAAACTAACACAGTACTGGACAAATAATTTCCCTGTCCACAAATATTATTATTCCATCCTCAACCTATTCTCACCATGCCTTTTCTTTCCTTTCTGTTCAGGAAATGCTTTGCACACATACATTTGATGTTGGATATTACTGTTAAGTTTGTCCCTTAAATTTTCAGACCTTTGTAAAAGTATTGACTTACTATTCTTGTTAGTTTTCCTCCAGGATGCTACATGTAACTTAAAAATCAATGGAATTATGGGTGTGTGTCTGTGTGTGTACAGAATGTCTTATTTTAGAGTCATTTTCTAGTTACTATATGTGTCAACCTACTCACAGTTATTAGGGACACTTAGTCCACTATGATACATGTTTTTATTTCTTTACAAAATAGTTTTTTTCACGTTTAATCAAAATTGCCAACTATCTGCATTTGCCTAATGATCTCCTGACATGTGATGTGTTACCAGGAGGACAATGTAGAAGGTTAAGAAGGATGGAAAGCTATGAAACATTCTGTGCTTTTTAGGATATCCTTCTTTTGGCCCTGAAACCTGAAATTATGGCTAATATAATAACCACAGTAAGAAAAACTTTTAAACACTTTACTTGCCATTCAACGTAATATCATATATTAAGTTAAATATTATGCCCCCAATATTTTTCATTATTCAAAGAAAGAAGCTTGTAAAAATAAAAAGTGAAATATATAAATTAAAACAATAAACATATGCTTATCTCGTCAGCAAAGCACATTGCCAAAAATAACACATTTTGATAGTTCAGTATTTAACTATATAAACTCTTATGAAAAATGTTTCAACATATAAGGAGCATAACAGAAATACTCTTTGCTAAAACTTTTTCCTTTACTATCAGTGCCATTTTTATGTGACTCAGGAAGATTATATTCCATATATTTACAATTAAATTCTATTCAATAAGAGAAAAATAATACTTAATGCATTTCATACAGACTATTGTTGCTAGAGTTTCTCAAGACCTAGACCTATGGGGTCATAATCCATGGATTCTAAAGTAAAATTACATTTTTATATGCTATATCGCCATCTAGCTCACTGCCTAGGTATTTACTCATTTATACATATTTGGAGGGAGGCGTACATGAGATTTTATATATCTCTGTGTGTTAAATGCATGACGTTATATATGCACAAAAACATATCGTGAGTATGCACCATGTATTTAAAAAATCAAGACATATACATATATTCAAATAGTACTTCATTTACTGCTGATGCTGTTAAATTTCTTTTTAAACAATTATCACTTATATCAGCAAAATACATTTCAATAGTCACAGAGAGAGAGAGCCCCTAATATATGAGTCCATTCCAACATTCATAATTCACTGGATTACACCATTTTACAAATGGCATGACTGTGAAATTGGACTGGGTCTGCTTCACAAAATCTTGAATAAAAAAACCACGTAACTATGATGAACTAAAATTATTTCCTAAATAAAAGACTATAATCAAAGTATGTCAGTTACATATGGTTTTACTGATTTATTGAATACTAGTTATAATAGTATTATACACTTAGCTGGCATTTTCCCAGTAGAACAAGTTTTTTAGAAATTTGACTTGTGCTCATACTGAACACACACACACACAATTAATAGGGATGCACATACATTACAGCAAAGAGCAACGGTCATCTCCATGAAGATTTGTGTTACACACTAAATTATTCTGTTATTGTTGCAATAAACTAACAGGCCACCAGAAAATTCAGTGGCCTATCTAGCAAGCATTTATTCTTCTACTCATGGTCTGTTTAACAACTGGGTGACACTGCATCATATTTCAGTGAGCTCAACTTGGCTCTGGGATTTGAGTAGGGTTCAGATATATTCCACATGTGTTCGCATTCTCCGTGGGCAAGCACTACCCAGGGATATTACTTTCATGGTCGACCCAGGAGTAAAAGAGTTCAAGCCAAACCACACAAGAACCAAAACCACTTCCAGATCATTGAACAAACCAAGTCAAAGGCAAATCCCTAATCTGTGCAGAAGAAAAGCATACTATACCCCAAGGGATATGGAATAGTGGGTGAAAGCAAATAATATTATGAACTAATACATATACACAAAAATGTGCTTTAAGGACTGATATAAATATAATTTTTCTGGTAAATTGAGTTATTTGTGTTAATAAACTTAGAACAATTTTAGATTTACAGAATTATCGTGAAGATAAAGAGTTCCCATATACCCCATGCCCAGTCCCCCATATTATTAAAATCTTATATTAGTATGATACATTTGTCACAATTAATATTGATATATTTTATTAACTGAAGTTCATGCTTTATTATGATTTCCTCATTTTTTTCTTAATGCCCCATTTCAGTTTCAGGATTTCATCCAGGATACCATCTTGCATCTAATAGTGTTGTTTCTTTAGACTCCTCTTGTCTATGACAGTTTCTCAGACATTCCTTGGTTTTGATGATCTTAACAGTTTTGATTACTGTTCACCATTTTGTAGAATGTCTCTCAATTGGGATTTGTCTGACTTTTGTCTCATGATTAGACTGGGGTTGTGTATTTTTTGGAGGAAGATCTCAGAAGTAAAATGCCATCCTTAGCACATTGCTTCATGAGTATATACTGTCAATATGACACCATTTTTGATGCTAACCTTGTTCATGTAACTTGAGGTAGTGTTTATTAGGTTTCTCCACTGTCAAGTAACTTTCTTCCCTTTCCATACTGTACTCCTGAAAACAGTCACTATGCACAGCTCACACTTAAGCTGTGGGGAGTTAATCTGTACCTTCTGAAGGGTAGCATATCTACATAAATGGTTTTAAATTCTTCTGTGCAGGAAATTTGTCTATTATTCCTCATTTATTCAACCATTTCTTTATATCAACATGAATGCATGGATATTTTATACCTTATAATCTAAAAGTATTCTATTTTGTTTCTCAAATTGTGCCAGGTCTTTTGGCTGGCCCCTGTATCATTTTTGTATTTCTTCATCATTGTGTGTGTGTGTGTGTGTGTGTGTGTGTCACTTCCTTACTCTCTGGCACTACAAAATACTCTACAATCATCATACACATTTTCTGTCCCAGTCCTAGAAACAGCCATTTCTCCAAAGAGTACTGGTTGCATTTTGGAGAATGGTATTACGGAACAAGATCTGGCCATCAACTGTAGTTTTTGCTACTGGGTTTTGTTGACTTGAACTATTTTTGAGTATACAAATGTAAGTATCCATAGGAAGTTATACATTTAAAGATAAAAATTACTCATTAATGCAATATCTTCTCTTCCAACAGATTACATGCTTCTAAGAGTCAAAGAAAACTAACTTGGGGTACTATACACTTAGGAGAAGCACAGGGATAGAAATTTTGGGATATATTTCTAGAAAATGTGCATCTTTGCATATATGTGTGTGTGTATAGACACACATATGGATATATTTTATATATGTACATATATGTATATAAACATATACACAGTAAAATAAAGATATACATATGTGTATATTACTATATAGGAGAGTGCAAAAGATAAAAGTTAAAATTGTTTCCAGATTCAACCCTGATCATTCCTTTATATAACAAAAATTTTTGGTCATTTTAACATGTAAATAACTTATAGAAAAGGGGATAAATATAGATTAATATATATATATATCTGATTTCAATCTTTGTTAATAACTTCTCAGCAACCAATATAGACAATTTTGATAAAGATTATATGTGACCTTGAAAACCACATAAATTCAAGTTTCCAATTTCATCAGCTTTGCCCTGTATTTCAGCTAACTACTTTCTGGTTTCTCCTTCTGTCTTCCTTGGCCATGCTCTGATTCTCAGCCAAATCTATATACCTTAGATTGAAGATGATCAGTCAGATTTGTTTGTTCTGAGTATTTGTATGTGGTTATGACAAATACAGGATCATATATAAAGACATTATGTCTGAAGCCAGGCTTAGCCTCTGTTGGTGAGTCAACTTGGGTATAACAAGAGGAGTGGTCAAATGAAAACTACAATGAGGTATCACCTCACACCGGTCAGAATGGCCATCATCAAAAGTTCTACAAACAAAAAATAAATGCTGGAGAGGGTGTGGAGAAAAGGGAATCCTCCTATACTGTTGGTGGGAATGTAAATTGGTACAACCACTATGGAGAACAGTATGGAAGTTCCTTAAAAGACTAAAAATAGAACTAACATGTGAGCCAGCAATCCCACTCCTGGGCATATATCTGGAGAAAACCATAATTCGAAAAGATACATGCACCCCAGTGTTCACTGCAGCACTATTTACAATAGTCAAGACATGGAAGCAACTTAAATGTCCACTGACAGAGGAATGGATAAAGATGTGGTATATATATACAATGGAATATTAGCCATAGAATAGAACAAAATTATGCCATTTGCAGCAACATGGATGGACCTAGAGATTATCATATTAAGTGAAGTCAGTCAGATAAAGACAAATATCATATGATATCACTTATATGTGGAATCTTAAAAAATGATACAAATTAACTTATTTACAAAACAGAAACAGACTCACAGGCTTTGAAAACTTATGCTTACCAAAGGAGAAACGTGGTGGGGTAGGGATAAATTAGGAGTTTGGGATTAACATATACACACTACTATATATAAAATAGATAACCAACAAGGACCTCCTGTATAGCACAGGGAACTCTACTCAATATTCTGTAATAACCTATATGGGAAAAGAATCTGAAAAAGAATGGATATATGTATTTGTATAACTGAATACGTATACACCTGAGACTAATGCAACATTGTAAATCAACTATACTCCAGTATAAAAAATTAATTTTAAAAAAGAGGGGTAGTGAGGAATAGTTGGGTCTAGTGTTTAGCAAGGGTCAGTGGGAAATGTTCAGTTCTTCAGCATCTATTATATTACACGGTAGTTATGTTTGGGGTAAGTGGAGAAAAATATGAGCTTATTTTAGGGACTTAGATGTTTATTCCTCAATAACATGGTCATTGCTTTATCAAATAACAAAAGCATAACCCCAGGTTGTGGGCAGCATTGAATTCAAGAAACAGGAGTGTGAGCCACCACTAGGAATGACTTAGGCCAGTGAAAGTAGCACCAGTGAAATTTAATTTACCTGCCAAGTCTCAGACTATTTGGAAAAACAGTGTGTTAGAACACTGTTTCACATATAATAAATAATATGTACCTAGGGATTGTAAATTAAGGAAAACATGATCTTTCCACAGATAATTCATGTCTAATCCCGCTTACATAGCATTTAAATATGCATTATGTTCCCTACGTGTTACATTTGGTGTTATGCTATAAATTGTTAGCGAGAATTTTTCCTAAGTGCCTGGACAAATTAGAAAAAAAAACTACTTATTTTTGACTTGTCATTCAGATATTATTTAGTAAACCCTATATCTTAGTAAATAAATAGTTATTTACAAAGCAATGTGTGAGGGATACAAAAAAAAATAAGACATGGTCCCTGTTCTGTGAATTTCAATACCCAAGATACATTTTGGGGGGACTCTTAAAGCACAAACGTCTAAAATCATAACATGTCAAGAAGTGTGAAATCTTGCTGATATACAAAAATATGAGAAAACCTAGATATGATGTTGCTAACCTAAAAATCCTTAAAATCTAAAATCAAAACTTGGAAAGAAAGGAAAGATCAACACAAATAGCAACTGTTTGCCAATAATTCTTTACTACATTGCCTTTAACTTTACATTCTTTTTATAATATTAAGTATCTTCTCTTTCCTATATGTTGATTGGTTTCTGCTAGAGACAGAGGATTTTTTATGGTATAATATAAGAACTTGTCAACTTTATGGGACAAGGAATTGAAACTTAATATCTTACATAGCACATGATGTGTCCAAGACAGCCTACATTGTTTTATTTAACAGACTTGCAATCAAGGAGTGGGGAGTGACATCAATGAAACTGTTAGCCTTGCTCCTTGATAGCAATGCAGATCTGTGTGGATACTCATTACTCTACTCTCAGGAAAGCCTAAGTGTTCCCACCTAGTGTCACTATACTTAGGCTCTCCATTTATTTAGTGTTTTGTAGCCAAGCTGTCCACAACATGAAACCTATAGTTGTCATACATTTGAAAGTACTTGTCACAAGATTAGTATTCAGAATTCAGTGGATCTGTACTTTCTTAATAGCACCAGGCAAACTGGAAAAAAAGACTGCAATTCTTTCTGGAGGTGACATCTAATATACACACCAAAATCTCCACACTGATGTGTTCTGTCTTCATAATTCTGTGGGTAATAAGGTACTACAGGCTGCAGCCCTCTTCCATACTCAAGTTGTAGAACTCCATCATCTACTATGGTATCTAGTTACTTCCTTCACCATAGTAATTGTGCCTCATTTATCTTTATTTTGCCAGCATCTGGCATGGAGTATGACAAGAAGTGATTTTTCACAAATATTTATAGAATGCGATTGAATCAATAAACTTGAAAACAATGACCCAAATGCCCACAAAAGGAATTGCTTTAATTGGCCTGAGTTAACAGAAACAAGAAAAATCATAAAATCTTAAAACAACAGTAAGAGCACAAAAAGTATGGATACAGTATATATGAAACTCTCTTAGCCAACACTGACAGTTTTTAAATTTTCTTATTTACAGGAGACAATAGTCCAGATAAGAAAAAATTAGAATTTACATATTTAATATTGGCAGATTTTACTTTTGTGTTTATTCTTGTGATACCCACAAGATACCCCCCAAAATCACTATACAGAGTAACTTGTTGAATAACTAAGGCACAGATCTGAATCACGATTATTCATCTACATGTTCCACTCAGTGAGTGGATAGAGCCAGCCATCTATCACCTGCATGTCAGCCAAGCTTTGTTACCTGTATAAGCAGGATGAATGGTGACTTCAGTAAGATCTACTGGATTCCTGTTACCTGACTTCATCCTGTCACACACTGTATTTTACTGTCATTCTTATTTACCCACTACCTGAAGTTGGAGCAGTGAAACACTGTGTATATCACTTTAGCTTTTATTATTTTTAACATCTTTATTGGAGTATGATTGCTTTACAATGGTGTGTTAGTTTCTGCTGTATAACAAAGTGAATCAGCTATACATATACATATATCCCTATATCTTCTCCCTCTTGCACCTCCCTCCCACCCTCCCTATCCCACCTCTCAGAGGCAAATATAGTTTTGGTCATTGTTGGTAAGATGATAAGCATTGGTTTTATAGAATCATAAAAGTCATTTTTTTGGATCGATTTCATTTTGTGGTGAAAATAAATGTGTTAGTATTGTTTGGGAAACTGGGGCTTCTCAGGAATCTTAAAACTTGTCTATAAACGTGAATGTATAAATAAATTAATTTTGAATTAAATTTAAAGTTTCTTCTTTAAAATGTTTCTGAAAATTCTTCCAAAAAAATAGCCATGAAATATGAATGTCTCCATTTTTAAAAAGCAACAAAACAAAAAGAAAAAAATCCAAAGTTAAACTTTAAAACATATAAATTTTATTGAACATATTTTTGGAATAGTGCTTTAAACTCAGTAGATGACAGGTTGCTTATTTTATTTCAAAGGGAGTGAAACTAGTTTGGTTGGCTTTCAGAGCTTTTCAAATCCAGCACAAGAATTTGAAAACCTTTGTGTGTGTGTCTGCACATGTATATGTGACAGAAAGGGAAAAGGAGGCATTCTATCACAAAGAAAAATAAAATCATTAGGAAGGCACAGATTCACACAATTTAAAATGACAGAATCAGTTTACTGAGAGATTACAATTTAACATGCAATTGTAATGTGCTCACAAGTTTTCTGGGACCAAGCTTAGCCAGCCCTTTTAAAAAATCCTTAGCCTGTTCTTACTAGTGTTATACAAAATACTTAAAGGCTTTTGATTCATTTTCCTGATTAGTAAGTTAACTTTTCTTAAACGAAGCAGTAAATCCTACAATGTATATAAGCAAAAATAAAATTTCCCATGGATCTAAGAATTTGAAAAGTAAACAGCTTTATAATACAGTGGTTTTAGAAATAATGCTGTAAAAGTTAAAACTGAATGGTCTTTGCTTCAGTTGAGGCTTCACCTGATCTCTAAAATATGGGATATATCAAATTTTGGACATGGCTTAAGTATTGAAAGAATAGACTGAAGATGTATTTTAATAGAGTAGTATCTGAAAGGAGATGCAAAATGTATAAGATCGATAAGTGAGTTAGGGCAAATAATGCGAGGAACAATGTTGGAAAGAGTAAAAGATCATGAGAGTAAAGGCCTACATTGTTCAAGCTTAAAGTCATTTGCAACATTTCCTTGCCTTCAACTCACTTCAAGAATCATAAACTTGAAAGTGTCCTAATGGCTTCTGATTTTTGTGGAGTTCAAGAACAATAACCAAAAAAAAAAGTAGTGTATGATAAACCCCCTCAGAGTTTATCACAACTGAACCAGCAAAAGATTCAAACAGCTCCAGTCAGCAGCCCCTGGAGGTGCTGGAAGAGGAGTTAATGTTATGAACAGGATCATTGCCTTGTGGTTGCACTTGAAGTATAGCTTCTGCCTTTCATTTGGGTTAAGCAAGTGACCCTAAGTTCTGAAAAAAAAAAATAACTACAGTTAGAATTAGAGACAGAGACAAAGAAGAAATATATACCAAGGCAGAGGAGAAAGAATGAGAAAATGAGAACGAATAAGGGGTATAAAGCTGCACTGTCCTATATGGTAACCATTAGCCATGTGAAGTTATTCAAATTTCAATTAATTAAAATTAAATAAAATTAAAAATTCACTTCCTCAGACTTGCTAGCCTCATTTCAGGTGCTCAGTATTTACACATGGCTACTCATTACCATATTGAACAGTGCAGATGGAGGGCATTTCCATCTTCTCAGAAAGTTATGGTTCAAAGGGCTAATATGGACAAAGAGGGAGAAATAAAAAGACAGCAGGGACATAATTAGAGGCTAAAATTAAGTGATAATAGAGAGAGAATGGGTTACAGTTAGAGGCAGACGTGGGAGAGAGAATACAAAAAGATGATACAAAGAATTCCTTTTATAACTTAAAAAAAAATTAAGACAGGGTAGAATATAGGAATAATAGGTGCAGAAAAAGTATAGAAGCCCACAATCACCTGAGTGGTTTATGATTTTTAAAAAATCCATAACTATCAACTCAGCATACATGATATTCAGACTTTAAGAAACTAACCACCAAAAAGACCAAAATAGGGTCACTGAATTTATAGTCTAAGCACCAAGATCATTTAAGGGTTTTTGTTTGACTTTTTAAAGCACATACAATTAACATTTCAGATTTGCTCGTCCTTCCTCTCTTCATTTGTATATGAAATAGAATAGCTGCCTTACTAGGTCAGGAAGTAAGTGGGTACCTGTAAAGAAAAAAACAATAGATTGTGAAAAAATCATAGCAAAGATAAACATTTTAAAATGTATATGTAAATTTTTACAATTTGAAGTCCTAATACTCAATTTTTTCTTTATTCTGAAAAATTGAATATGAATTTTATACAGAATATAGGTTATTAATTTTTAAATGAAAAAATTTTCAAAGATTAAGAAATTTAATGCAGAAATGAATGATAATGACCTGAATTTTATATAGGAAAAATGCACAATTTGGAAGAAAAATTCCATTAAAATCCAACTAGAGAATTTATCAAATAGGAGAGTTTGAGCAAAGAACTTAAAAGGAATATCTTCACTTTTCAGAAAATATTTAGATTTAATAACAATTTTTAAAAATTTACATTTACAATTTACATATTCATATTTAGAAACATTAAATAGAAAAAATATAGAAACAGGCTTTTAAATTGCATGTGGTCAATATTTAGTGATAATATTGACTGATAATCCAAATGGAAAAATTTACCTATATGTTCTCTTTTTATCTTGTGTTTTGAGAGAGTAGTTTACATTTACTCTACTGAAATAATCTAGAAAATAATCTTACTGAAATTTTCAAATTTTAAAGTCTCTGGAGAGAGGATAAAAAGAAAGAAAAACAGGATGATAATTGTCAGGTCCTTTACTTGGCAATAATAAACCATCCTTCTATGCATATAATTAGATCAGTTTTTGTGAATGCCATATCTTACACTTTCCTCCACTGTTTTGTATTTTCCACTACACAGGCCATTCACAGTCTCTACACTTTTTTGTCCAAAGAGATTTGATGCTTTTATATTCATCATTATGGAATTTCTCGAAAGAAGACATATAGATGGCCAAAAAGTACATGAAAAGATGATCAACATCACTAATTATCAGAGAAATGTAAAATCAATGGCCATCACCAAAAAGTCTACAAACAATAAATGCTGAAGAGGGTGTGGAGAAAAGGGAATCCTCCTACATTGTTGGTGGGAATGTAAGTTGGTACAACTACTATGGAGAACAGTATGGAAGTTCCTTAAAAAACTAAAAATAGAACTAATGTGTGAGCCAGCAATCCCACTCTTGGGCATATATCTGGAGAAAACCATAATTCGAAAAGATACATGCACCTCAGTGTTCGTTGCAGCACTATTTACACTAGTCAAGACAGGGAAGCAACTTAAATGTCCATTGACAGAGGAATGGATAAAGAAGATGTGGTACATGTATGCAATGGAATATTGCTCAGCTATAAAAAGGAACAAAATAATGCCATTTGCAGCAACATGGATGGACCTAGAGATTATCATACTAAGTGAAGTATGTCAGACAAAGACGAATATCATGTGATATCACTTATGTAAGGAATCTAATTTTTAAAAAATGACACAAAATAACTTATTTACAAAGCAGAAACAGACTTACAGATATTGAAAACAGACTTATGTTTACCAAAGAGGAAAAATGGGGGGGGGGATAAATCAGGAGCTTGGGATTATCATACACACACTACTAAATATAAAATAGATAACTAACAAGGACCTCCTGTATAGCACAAGGAACTCTACTCAATATTTTGTGATAACCTATATGAGAGAAGAATTTGAAAAAGAATGAACATACGTATAACTGAATCAATCTGCTGTATACCTGAAACCAACACAACACTGTAAATTAACTATACTCCAATAAAATTTTTAAAAATTACTACTAAAAAAAATGAAGTCTCTGGGGAACTTCTAATTCTAAATCTGAAAAGGTTTTCAATCCTTATATAAATCAACTGACCTTTTTGCAAAATTTTTTGCTCCTCAGTTCTTATGTATTTGGAAACTTTATACCCATCTTGTAGTTTTTTTGTTTTGTTTTTTTTGTTTTTTGTTTTGCAGTACGCAGGCCTCTCACTGTTGTGGCCTCTCCCATTGCGGACACAGGCTCCGGACACGCAGGCTCAGCGGCCATGGCTCACGGGCGCAGCCGCTCCGCGGCATGTGGGATCTTCCCGGACCGGGGCACAAACCCCTGTCCCCAGCATTCGTAGGCAGACTCTCAACCACTGTGCCACCAGGGAAGCCCCATCATGTAGTTTTGAGACAGCTCTGGCTGCCTCCTCTCACTCTTCAAGAGTTCCTCTCCATGCTCCTTAAAGGCTAGGGTTCCCTAGCTTTCCCTTCGCTAGCCACTAACTGGCTGTTTCACTCTACTTGCCCTCCTCCCCTGATGCTATTATTCACTCTAGATGTTGATTACATCTCCAAGTATACTTCATGCTTAGAATAATTCTCTAGATTCTGACATGTATCTCAACTGCTTTCTAGATTTCTCTATTTACATCAGCGATTTTAGTGGTCACCACATTTTCATCCTACGTACCTGCTTTTCTTGTTCTTTCCTACCAATCCCAATTCCTCTCCTTCCTTTCCCTCTAGTTCTCTAACTGGGATCAATGCCCCTTCTTTGTGTGCCCGTACACATGGAATGGCCTACTTTGGGACTGCAGATAATTCCACTTCTGACATTCAGCATATTGTATTGTGTCATCATCTTAAACGCCTATGATACCCAGGGAGCACCATGAAGTAGAGAATGCTTTATTATATATATATGTATTTTTAAAATTTCCAACCATTATGCAGTTCTTGGCATGAAAAGTTATCCAAAAAGATTTCATGAATGAATGAATGAAATCAGGATATGAAAATAAAACTAGATTTAATAAATACTTAACTACATGTTAGGCAATACTTCACACATTTAGTTGTTTAATATTATGACACTTTCCATAACCTTTTGAGGCAAGTATTATTATCTCTACATTAGTGGTGGTAGTAGGGAATAAGCCATTACGATATTAAGTAAAAGGCCTAAAATTATATGGTTGAGAAATGGTAAGTCTTTCAACACACCAACGGGAATCAACCAGATAACTTTAAAAAGAAAGAAAACACAAGGTATCACAGAAAGTACACAAACTCTAAGTAAATTCGGACACATAATTTGGCTCGTAGTTTGTAGCACCCTATTGCTATAGAACGTAAAATGACAAAGCATAGAAAAATTAAAGCATTTTTTAAAATGTATTTTTATAAATAAATTAGCAAACGTTCATATATATACAAGTGATATTAAAGGTAGTAAAAACTGAACTTATCTATTCAGAGATGATATAATAAATTATTTCCTTTGCTAAGTACATATATTTTTTAAATAATAGATGATTTTTGTGATGAGTTGAATCACACAAGTATACTGAGGTTTTTAGGAGACAACTCTACAATATTTCAATGAATCACTTAGCTCCCTTCTCAGAGGTAAATTCAGTTCTGACAAAAACTATAAGATCGACCAGGATGATTTCTGATTCCTGCACTTCAAATAGGTTTGATCATGCAGAAGAAGATTTTTTTAAACTAAATTTATGATTGAATTGAAATAGTCAAAGACTAGGTGTTTATACAGAGTGGAAACAAAATACAGAAAGAAAAAGTAGATAAGGACAGCAGAGTAGCCCTATTTAATGTGGGATTAAAAAAAGTGGTAAGTAAAAGCACAAATGACTCTACTTAACAAAGTCTAATTAAACTGTATGGAGAAAGACTTATGTTGCACCATCTTGACAAGCTTGGTTCACAGGTTTAGACTTCTAAAAAAATTAAATGAACTGACATTTGCATCATTTTGAAATTAGTAAATATTGTCTATTTCAGCCTCAGATGCCAGGAAACTCAACTAATTTGAAATAGGATTTAGTCTTTCAGGATCATATGAAGCTGTTTAAGACCTTTGGAACAATTATAATCTCCATGGCAACAAAATATTTTGCTAGTTTTTTGTTTAATGCTGCTTTCACTGTATCTAGATCATGCCCAGTACATAGCAGGTGTTCAATAAAATTTGATAATGTGTTCATCCTATCATTTATTATTCAACCATAGTTTATTGAGTAAGAATTCTTACCTAGGGATGTGCTTGGGTTGCAAAGTGTAAATAAGGTCAAGGAGCTTAGTGTGATGAAGCCAAAAACAGGAAATACAGCACATCTTGTTGCAACCTAGAGGAAACTGCTGAGTTTTATAGGAGTATCAAGGAATTCCTTTTCAATCTGCTTATAAGACAAGTTGGGGAGAAGCAGATTTGGGAGCTGGACATGGAAATGTGGATGAGTGTGAAGGTAGAGGAGCAGGGACCAGACTGCCTAGGTTTTGATCCTAACCTTGTCCTTACTAGCTGGATGACCTTGGGCAAATTATTTGCTTTCCTCCCAATGACTCCTCATCTCTAGAGGATGGATACCAATCAATAATACCTTTCTAATTTATTTTGCTCTTTTTTTTTTAGAATTAAATGATCTAATGTATGTAAAAGACAGAGAAATATTCTGACACATAGTAAGCACTCAGTAAAACATTGCCATTGCTACTTTTCCATAACATTATTCTCATGATAGAAACCAGTATATATTATATTGGCATCATGTTTTATATATTGTTTGCTGAGGATGCACATTATATTAGGGTTAAGTACTGAGATGATGGACTATTTCTCTTTGATTAAATAAGATCATACTCTGGAAGGAAGGAATCCTGGGGGAAATAATCGAAACATAAGAATACACAAAAAGTCTCCCATACATTCAAACTGTAGCCTACTAAAAGCAAATTAAATGACAATATCAATAGATGCAATTAGAAGTATAGACTTTAAAAACTGGATCTATATTTTATCCAAATATGTTTCAAAAAAAGCAGTTGGCCTCATTTTATTCTTAAGACAGAGAGGCAGGAGTAGATGTTTCAGAAAAGCCCAAATGAACTTTTTGGCCAACCCAATAGAAATGACAACAACCTCTGCAATCCCGTTTTCTTTCTTTCACCAGGGCAAGCTATTAAAACCTCACTAGTCTCTAGTTTCTTTATGTTTAAAATGTGGCTAGTAACACTTAGTTTATCTCAGAGCATTGAGTAAGAATCAAATGAGATAAAAGACATATTTTAAATACACTTGAAAAATGATAAATTAAGGCACACAAAGGCACAGATACAATGAAAAGTGTTAAACAGTTTTTCAAGGTTTCATAGATAAATACATTTTATAGGCAATAAATAAAGGATACAATTGACTAATTCATCTATACAGAAATTTTGCTGCTTGAAAAAAAAAAAGCTTTTCTACTGCCTTCAAGCTGGTTACAAACCCAAATAGCCACACCTCTCTTGCAATTGCTGCTGTATGGCAGCCACACTTTTCTTCAAAAATGGATTTTGTACCTATCCTTTATTAGTAGCTCTTTTATTTTATGTCCCTGTGTGGTGACACTTTAAGAAACAAGACAGGATGTGAGTGAGAGGGGCCAATAATGTAACATTGCATTCTGGGAGGTTGATCCACCTGAGAAATACTGAATGTAGAGATAAATGCAGTCAAAACTTTAGTATTGTAAGAATGATGACGATTTTAGATTGTCAAGTAGATCAGCTGGTAGTTATGGAGAGTGCAATTAAGTAAGGGTGGGCAATACTAGTGTCACATTTCAATAGAATCCAATAAATGGACACTAATGGACTTAAGAAAACAAACTTGAAATTTTGAGACCCATCTCTCATCTTGGATATGAGTAAATCAGAAGGTACTAAACCAGACATATTTTGAAGAAAATTTTCAGAAAGCTATGATAGTTTTGCTTTTATTTTGCTATTGTGCTTCCCTTCCCCTTGTTTATGATCAACTATTTAAAATGCACTTTAATTAAACAAAAAACCAAAAAAATAAGATTGGTTTCAACCTGCTTCACTTTTCATTAACTTTCCCTGGAACAATATACTGGCAGCCTGGACATTGCTCCTCAACATTTCACTTCCCTGAAAACGAATGGTCCCTTTCAATTCACATAATCTCATCACTTTTTAAAGTTGGGATAGTTAAAAATATAAAGTGGTAGAATAATTGTTTCTATTCCCTTTATACAGCTATCTTCTTTGTATATTAGTTCTCTGTTAATTTATCTTTGTCTGCTTTAAATTCATTTTATCAACCCATTCATCTACTTGGCACATTAATTTAAAAATTTCAAACTTGTCTACCCTGACATTCAATTCCTTGTCAAGTACACCTTTTTCCCCTTAATCCCCATATCTGACTGGGATCATTTTTCCTTCACTCTACAGAATTGTGTTGTAGTATAGGAATGCTGATGAAATATTACTTTTATTTTTGTTTGTTTTAAAGTATTATAAAATATCTTAATTTTTGAAGATTACTACTTGTAGAATTTTATATTTATTGCACTGCTTTAATGATATAATTCCACTGTCTTCTGAATTCCACTGATTTTGCTGAGAAGTCAGATGTCAGTTTTACTGGTTCTTAATTTAAAATACTGTCTTTAAAAAATTGTTTTCTTGAATATTTTCCCTGTTTTTCCCAAATATTTTACTATGATGTTTATAGATGTCATTTTATTTTCATTTATACTACTTGGTGTTCACAATGCTTTATGAATCTGTGTTTTGGTATCTTTCTTCAGTTTTAGAAAATTCATGGTGAATATATCTTCAGATATTACTTCTACTCCATTTTCTTCTCTCCTTTTCCCCTATAAATCAAATTGTATGCAGGCTAAACTTTTTCACCGCTTTGCACTTGTCTATAATGCTCCTTTCTGTGCTGCCTTATTCTTTCCTCTCTGTGTTTCATTTTGAATATTTTCCACTAGATAGCCTTAACTTCAGACTGGATTTGAAATAGGAAGGCCAGAAAACTTGAAGACAGGTTGAAAATAACTAGTCAAAGTGGAACAGAAAGAGAAAAAAGAGTGAGAAACAAAGAAGAATAGAGCATGGCTGATATGTGTTACATCAGCAAATGAAAAACTTGTATGTAACTAGTATCCAAGAAGGAGAGGAAAGATAGGATAAACCAGAAGAACTTTTTGAAGAAATAAAGAGTTGGGGATTTCCAGATTGATGAAAGATATTATTGTATATGTGCAAGAAATTCAGCAAAACTCCAAGCAAATAATATACAAAGGAAACCACACCCAGCATGTTATAAATTAATTATTTAAAACCAAAAAAGGATAAATCTTAAGGGACAAGGCTAAAAATACTCATTACATATAGTAGAACAACAAAATGAGTGACTAATGATGTCAACATCCCATCAGGGAAAACATAAATAAATAAAAAATAAAACATAAATAAATAGAAAATAAATACTAATTTTTAGCTACAATTTTATATTCAGTAAAAATATTGCTTAAATTTTAATGGATTTTAAAGGACATTTCCAGGCAAAGCCTGAAAGTATTTGCATCTAGTAAATGCACTATAATAAATGGTTAAACTAAATTCTTCAAGTGGAATGGAAAACAGATAAAAAGCCAGATTTATATATGTGATGAAGACCCAGAAAAAGAATATCTCTAGGGAAATAACAGAACATCATTGTTTTAGTATTTGTATTTTTATATTTTTTAAATTGTTAAAAACCTAGTGACTCTTTAGAGTAAAATGTTAGAGGGTTTATAATACAGAAGGAAGTAAAATATAAGATGTCCACAAATATTTGAAGGGAAGTAAATATATTTTACTGTGATATGGTTTGATGTTTTGTAAAATGATTATGAAATATCATATTATTATGTATTAATATCTCTAGCATAGCAAACTCAAAAATATATAGATAATAAGTCAATAAAGGGTACACTCACCACAAATAGGCAGAGGACAAAAACCAAAGAAATAAAAACAAAAACACTAATTTGAAGAGATACATGTACCCCAATGTTCATAGCAGCATTATTTACAATTGCCAAGATATGGTAGCAGCCTAAGTGTCCATCAATAGATGAATGGATAAAGAAGATATGGTATATATATACACACAATGGAATACTACTGAGCCATAAAAATGATCAGAATTTTGTCATTTGCAGCAACATGGATGGACTTGGAGAGCATTATGCTAAGTAAAACAAGTGAGACAGAGAGACAAATATGGTATGAGATGACTTATATGTGGAATCTAAAAGATACAACAAACTGGTGAATATTAAAAAAATAAGCAGACTCAGAGATAAAGAGAATAAACTAGTGGTTACCAGTGGGAGAGGTGAAGGGTAATGTAGGGGTAGGGGAGTGGGAGGTACAAACTATTGGATGTAAGATAGGATGAAAGAGGTATTGTACAACACGGGGAATATAGCCAATATTTTGTAATAACTGTAAATGGAAAGTAACTTTTAAAAATTGTATAAAAAATTAAATTTTTTTTTAAAAAAAAGGTATTGCCAGGAAAATAAGAGACAAGATTGTTAATGAAGAAGAATAAAATATTTAACCAGGAAACTTGTATAAAATTGTTCAAGAGGATGAACAAAAAAAAAATCAAAAACAAAAACAAATGGGATAAATTAAAACCAAATACCAAGACAGGAATCTTAACCCAGACAAATCCATTATTAATTTTATATGTTTGAATTAAGATTCTTCATGAAAAGGCAAGGATTTTCAGACCAGATGATGAAGTAAAACCACATTATATGTTGCTTATAAGAAACACATTAAAAAAAAAAGACATAGTGGCTGAAACTAAAATGTTGAAAATTACATACTATGAAAACACTAAGCTAAAGTAGGCTGTAGTGGCTATAATAATACCTGACAAGGTAGATTTCAAGTCAAATGTATTACCAGAGTTAAAAAGGGTATTTTATAATTAAAGGAGGATCAATTATTCAAGAAGATCTAACAATCCTAAGTGTTTACCCACTAACAGAGCTATAAGATACTTGAAGAAAAATTGACAAAGCTAAAAATAGTAGACAAATCCATAATAAATGTTAAATATTTCAATAATACTCTCTTAGTAATTGATAGAGAAAGTGTAGACAAATGAGTAAAGATACAGATATTTGATCAGTACTATCAACCAACTTAAGTTCTGTGGATCTAATTGACCTAACTGACATCTAAAGGACAAATACAACTTACCACTGAAGCTTAAATATTCCTCTCAAGTGTACATAGTACATTAACTAAGGTAATTAATAAGATGGACCATAAAAACAACTCTAAATTAGTATAATTTAAGCAGAGTCTATTTTCTGACCCATGTTTATTCCAAGTACTCTTTATTCTTTTGTGTAGATCCCTATTTCCATTTGGTTGTTACTTTCTTTTTGTCTGAAGAACAACATTTAACATTTTTCAGTATGGATCTCCTGGAGATAATTATCTCATATTTCATGTTATAAAATATTTATTTTGTTTCCATTTTAAATGATATTTAACTAGGTATAGAATTCTACACTGGGGAGCATAGAGGAAAATGGAGCAGTAGTGGAAAAATGGAGCATAGAGAAAAATGGACCCTCAAACCTAAATGCAGGGAGAGAAGAAAAGGAAGGATAGAAAGAGCTTCAGCCTGTGATGCAGCTCTGACAAAGTATTGGCCAGGATGATCAGAGCCTCAGGACAAAGATGTCCCATTTAAGGAATCACATATTAGGCAGGAATATGTATCATAGCTCAAGTACCTGAACCATGTTCAGTCATTGGCTGGGAGTAGTCTGGGAAGAGTGTGGTTTGATAAAATGTTCTGGAAGATCCTTAAGTTATGGCAATTGGAGGCTCTCAAGTAACTTTACTCTTTCCAACACAGATTCTCTCTTGAAGAGAGTTCTGAGTGGAGCACTCCCCTGGCTGCCACAGAGACATCCTTATCCTGATATAGAGCATCTTTGATAAGGCTACAACAAATATCTTCCTTACGATGGAAGATCGAATACTTTCCCCTTGAGCTCAGGAACAAGACTGTCTGCTTTCTATTCAGCATTGTATCAGAAGTGTGTGTATATATATATATATATATATATATATATACACACACACACATATATATATTTATGCCATATATATGTATTATATATTAATATAAAGGTATATTACATCTGACTTTTGAAGGATGCAGTATTCTCTCATATCTTTAAGGATAATAGTAGTATTTCTTCCCCATAAATAAACTGATTCTCTCAAGTTGCTTTGGTTTGTTTTCATATTATTTTCTTTCCTGGTGATCTTGATCAAGCATCTTATGTATAAGATAGGGATACTAAAAAGCAAGGTCAACTAACAGGTGTGTGGCAATACTTGGCCTCTCTATCCTTACTGTAGACTGATCTTGCTGGCACTTATTGTAGATATCCCTGGTGATAATATTTTTTATTTAGTTATTTTTTCATTTGCTTGGACTTCCCATATATTGTAGAGAAGATAATGTCCGTCTCCTGCCTTAAGTGTGAATACCTTTGTCCCAGTTAGAATACCAAATAGCAGAAAAAGCCCTTGGGTGTTCCTTAATCCTCATGTGATCGTCTCCCAAGCTTCAACTTTTCCTCCAAGAAAGAAAATTTATATTTTACACTCTAGAGTATAATTCTGAGTCTTCTCTTAAGTAGGGAAGTTACAATCTCCTGCCTGCTTGGAATGGGGGAGGATACTTGGGTATAATTTCTTCTCAATTAGACTTTCAACCGGTCCACCTGCTGTAAAGGTCACCTTCCTTTACCTTTCAGAGTTTACTGTCACCAATTAGTATGGCTTCTGGAAGCTCTATGGGGATGGGTTTACTTCATTCTTAAATTTCCCCACTGCTAAATTAAGGTTCTGTCTTCCCAAGCTTACTGCATGTAAGCAGAAGGCACTGCTATCTCTTTAATCCTTTTAGACATTTAGGCTATATGTATGTATACATGTGTGTGCAGTTTTTCTGTCATCCCATGATCTCATGCTCTTGGGTTTTACTTTGAGGTTTTAAATCCAATAGCTTGAGTTCTCCTGGTGCTTGTGACTGATGACTTTCACTTACTATGAACTTTGTAATTTCTGATTTTGAGCTTGTGAGCTCATCTTAATCTGGCCTCTTTTGATTTTCTCCTTTATAAATCCTACATGGACCAATGTGTCCCTCCAGAGCAATTTTGCATTTGATTTCTAGACTCCCTAGGATTTTCATGACACCAGGATCATTGTTTAATTGCTACTATCTCAGCTTAGGATATCCCCATATTATGAGCATAGTGTAAATTCATGTTCAAACACATCAAAGTTGCAGGGCTACTCTTTTGATTTCTTGTGAGAATTGTTGCCCCACACAGAGTTATGACAAAGGCAAGCTTAATTTTCTCTGGTGGCAGATTTAGTTAGTTCCCTTACCACTAATACTAAAGGCCTTTGACAGAATCTACTCTATAGGAATTTTGTACGCCTGAAAGCACAGTACTCAAACCATCACTATTTCAATAATTTCACAGGACTGTTGCTGTATTATCTTATTTACCTCTGTCTAGTGCTCAGTGCATTCTTCACTTCTGGCATTTAGAATGCCCCCCCCTTTTTTTTTGCAAACTATTGCATAAATTTTTAAATCATTTTATCTATAATCTAGTTTTTCAGAATAAAAATAAATAATTGCAATTCTATTACTGAAGTCCAACACACAATTTAAGTAATGTTATAAAGAAACCATAATTTATATTTCTTAATAGTGATATGTGTTCATCAAGATAAAGAACTTACTAAATAGGACTGGGGTGTATTTCCTTTTTCAGTACCCTTTATGAAAATCTCTAAGCTTTTAGTGCTACTATATTTGTTCACAACTCAATCAATCCTTTAGACCTATATTTACATTGGTTATTGGTTTGCTGCACTAGGCAAAGATTTTCTCAGTCCTCAAAATAAACTGTTTTTTTCTATCTTCTCATCTACCAGGTGGAAATATTCTAATGTGTCTTAAGTTATATCTTTTTGCTTGACATTGTGCTCCCAGCTTATCCTTTAGCGGATTCTCTGTAATAAACCGAGAAACAATTTCTAGCTTTACCTACTTTCATGCACCTCCTTAGGAATTCAGCATTAGAGGTCTGGTTGATTTGTGAGGCTGTCTTTTTCAGTTGATGGTGAGGATGGCTCATAGTGACACTTTGAAGCTACTCAAGAAGCTGAATGTGACATCCATGGCAAGTCTGTGTTCACAGCAGGAGAGATCTTGTGCTCAGCTCTGCTCTACTGACCCTTCACTCAATTTATCCTTTCATGCTATAAGCCATGATTCAGAAATAGATACTGGCTTTCTCTGTTTTTCAAGTATCTACCACTTGCCAAATAATATACACAAGACAAGTTTGCCCAGGAAGAAACTTGTATAATTTAATGACTGATTCATAACAGAAGTCACTATATTGTTAAGGGTTTTCTTCCAGGTGTATATTATAAAACACATCAGTTCATCAATTATGTTCAAGAAAGTGTGTGGGTATATATCTCCTTAGGAAATTACATATATATATATATATATATATATATATATAGCATGTGTGTGCATGTCGACTTACTCCATGAATTCATATAGTTTCATGGGTTAAATATCATCAATATTCTGACATTTAAGAATTTATATTTCAAGCCTTATTCCCTGTCCACTCATACAATCCAACTGTCTAGTCAATATTTATATCCAACTGTCCAATCAGTATGTGATAGAAAGCTCAAATTTTCTACTTTCAAAACTTACTGGCTTTATATCTCATTTTTTGTTCTATACCACTCTTCTCCATTTCAGGTGGTCCCATCATTTCTGTTGCTCAGGTGAAAAATACTGAAGTTTTCCTTGACTCTTGTTTATCATAGTTCCATATCCAATCAGTCATTAACTCCTGTTTACATTTCGTCAACATATGTCTAAAATCTAAAACTTCTCAATACCCCCACTATCAGCACAAGGTATTCAATTGTCTCTCACATGAATTATTGTAATAGCTTCCTGAGTGTTCTTAGTTTTACTTTTTCATGCTTCCTTCCTACTGCATATTATCAATACTTGAACCAGAGTAAATTTTTAATAAGTCAGATTATATTGCTGCTCTGCTAAAAAGTCTATGGCTCCCTATGTCTCTAGTATAAAATAATAGCTAAGAACAATCTTATTATGTTGGCAGCATTATCACAATTTTACAAATGGAGTAACTAAAGCACAAAAAGATCATTTTCTTGACCCATACTCTGGCTAATAATGGTAGTATATGATTTGAGGCCAGGAAGTCTTTTTGCAGAGTCTACGCTTCCAACCATGATAATATATTATCTCTCAGTAGCAGGTACCTAAGAAGCCCTAAATGTTTGCACCCATTCTCTCCCTACTTCCCACTGACTTCTCTTACTTCATTCTCCTTTTAGTTTCCCATTTGTTCAAACTGAACTTGATATTCCCCAAAGATTCCAGGCATAATTCTGCATCAGGCCCTCCTCCTGCATTGGCTCTTCCCTCCTACTAGAGCTTTCCTGTACCAGAAATTCATTTGGATCACACTCTTATTACATAACTTCACTCAAATGTTGCCTTCTCACTCAGATCTATCTTGCCTTTATTGAAAATTTCAACATCCCCCTCCCCTGGCCTTACACCACTATAGATCCACACAAAACCTATCACCATAGGTTTTGTCCATAAGCCTATCACCCTCTAATTAGTTGCACTTAGTTTATTTTGGTGTCATGTAGAAAAAAACAGAGAGGAAAATAAAATTACTAATTTAGGAAATAATAAAAGTTAAATTTTATGTATCTTAATCACTCTTTAATTTATGGGTAGCCTTTTCCTCGAGTTTACTGTGAAATATTTACTAAGAATTCTAAATTGTGATAAGTGAAAACACTTGAATTTGTACTGCAAAGCTAAGGATAGACTGAGGTAGAAAGTTCCAATTTTTTAAGGCTGACTTTAGCAACAAAATAAACTAAATATAATGAACATTAACAATTGACATTTTTATTACCATTATCAGGCTCACTGTTATTTCTCCTCCAAACAGTTTTTTACCATATATAATTCCTTTCATAAAAGATGAAAGCATTTTGAAAATAGGCTATTAACAAATATTTATTGAGCACTTCCTAAATCTTAATATGTTAAATAAGATCTCAGTCATCACAAATGTTTGAGGTTTTTTATCCCATATTTTTATAAATAAGTAATTCAATTTACAGAGTTTAAATGTCTCACTGAAGTTTATCCAGTTGGTGACTTATCCAGAATATAAATTCAATATTTTCTTCCACTAGAGAATGAGCTCATTGCCCACTCTCATTACTGAGAAATGAAAACCCATGTGTACATATCAGTTAACCTAAGAATATTTATTACTGTGGCTAGTGTCATTTCACAATGTCCATTTTCCTAAATGTTTTAAAATATTAGCCTAAGTCTAATATAATTATTACCTTTTCTATTGATTTAATTGCTTCCCAGGAAGTCAAATGTGTTTTTATGTACACTGACATAATTTATAAAGAAGAGATCAAATGCAGGGCAGTCTGTGCTGGCAGTCACACACACAATTACAGAAATGTAATTAATTCCTGCTCATTTTTATACACTTCTTATGCTCTGAAATTCTTTTGAGGTTGGCTTTTCCCCAGGTATATAGTTTATGGTCTCTGATATTCAAGGATGTTCTTTGTCAAACTATATCGTCTCAAGTAAGTTTACTTATGTGGATTGAAGTTTGTAAAGCAGAATGACTTTCAGCTTCCACATCATTTCTTGAATGCTACCATAAATTAGTTTGTAATAGAGTTAAATATTTCTTGAACGGACTAATATCTAGACATTCATTTTTAGCATAAAAGAGACTCTCCATCCTTCCCTTGTATATTCTCTACTGATAGTTTGCATTTGAATTTACTTTATAACATCTGCATAAATAAGATTTTTTAAATAAAATTTGAAGAAAACATAGAGAATTGAGATTTAAGATTAACATGTTTCAACTACTTTTTAAAGTAGTTGAATAAGAAAGAAGCTGTAATATCTTCTTAAAAAATAATATTGAGAAACAGGCTAAAACATGTTGGATAACATTACAGGGAATGATATTCAGAACCAAATCAATATAAGACAGTTGTAATGCCTCAAAAATATGTTTTTGTTAATTTTTTAAAAAATTGTGAAAAAAGAAATAGTAAAACTCGAATATTAAATTAGCCATACAACTGGCTAACTTCAACTGACCTGTAATTTGCTTTTTTGTAACATGGAAATAATAATGCCTGCCTGTCCTTCCTCATAAAAATTTTACAACATCAAAGCTGTTGACAAATATGAAAATATAAACTACTATGGAGAAATCAAACCTCCTTAATCTACCTGTGCTGCCCTTTTTGATTTGGCCTACCCCTATATTACCATCCTCACCTCCAAACACATTCTATTCAACAAAGTAGGCTATTGTAATTTTATTATATTATGTACTGTTACCACAACCAGTTGGAAACTTTCACACCTTCTAGCCTGTAGTCCTATTTCCCCATTGAAGGTGTTTCTTCATCTGAATTTCTCTCTCTTCTACTCATTTCTGTAGTCTATTCTGTATCAGTCAGTGTACAGACAGGAGAACTAAAACATCTTCTGGATGTTTCAAGCACATAAACATTTAGTCACAAATTATTTTAGATGGCCTAAAATTGCAAAAAGGAAAAACGAAGATTTCATAGAAATGTGGAAGATGCTACCATGCTAGCTGGAGCCCACTAGTCTACCTTTTCATCTGGAGCCTCCCCTGTTGTGCTGCCAATGGTGTTGCAGCCCACAGTTTCCTGGAGGTACCCAAATCTGCTGATTCTTCTACTGCAGTCAGAGTGAGAAATGACACTTTCTCTTTTATATTCCCTTATTTCCTATCAGGGAATCCCAATAACAGCAACTGAGTAGAAAACAGCTGTTGAGGGAGTCTAGGCAGTGTGGTTTTTAGGTCCCCTGTGAAACTGTGGAGAGCTAAGGAGGATGGGAACAGAACTTGGAACCAATACACAATATCTGTCAGAGTGCCTGTACTAATTGTCTAGGGCTGTTGTTACAAAGTATTACAGACTGTATGGCCTTAAACAACAGAAATTTATTTTCTCACCATTCTGAAGACCAAAATTTCAAAACCAAAGTGTCGGCAGGGTTAGTTCTTTCTGAGAGCTGTGAGGGAAGTTTCTGTTCTAGAGCTTTCTCCTTGACCTGTAGATGGCTGTCTTCTTCCTATGTCTCTTCACATTATCTTCCCTCTGTGTGTGTATGTCCAACTTTTCCCTTCTATATTGGATTAGGGCCCATCCTAATGACCTCATTTTAATTTTATTAAGTCTATAAAGATCCTATCTCCAGATCAAGTCACATTCTGAGATACTGGAGTTTAGGACTTCAACATATGAATTTTAGGGAAACATAATTCAACCCATAAGAGTGTCCTAATATGGCAACTACATAAATGATTCATAGCCCATATGGGAATTTATTGAACTTTTCTATTTGTATGTTTTTTTCCCACTACTCTAGGAGGAATCTTGTTTTCTCTTTTAACTTTGTCTAGTAGCTAGCTGCTTGGCACATCAGAGTCTCAATATATGTCAGCTGGTCAATCGTTATAGATTAATGGAGCTAAACATTTAATGTTACATTAAAGGCTTCCAAAACTAGAAGTCAGTTTGCATTTCAAAATTATTCAACATTGCTTCCCTATGTTGACTCTCCCATTAATTTGCTCACTATCAATCTATTGATATTCTATACATCAGACACTGATTTTACAAGACACTGAAATGTTACACACTGAAGATAGAAATTCAGATAAATGTGTTACTCCTTTGGAAAGCTGATATTCAACAGGAAGACAGAACTAAATCAACAATATTCTCAAAGCTTAACAACTGCTCTTAGAAAAATCCCATGCTCTGGGAGTAAAGGTGCACTGATTAGAGAGCTGATCTTTCTACAGTACTCATTTCAACTCCCAAATATTGATCATGATGCTCATCCCACCACTAACACCCTCCACATTACTCTCTACCTATCTAATATATATCCATCAATACTTAAGTTATTTGTCCCTCTGTCTCTATAAACTAATACATGCTAAGTTCCCTACCACAGTGCCTGGAACTTTCTTTCTACATTTCTCTCCATCCCTCTCTCCTGTCTTCCATTCTGCTTCATCCTCTCTTCCTCTATTTCTTTCATTTATCACTTCATTTCAGCAAATTCATAACAATTACATCCAGCTTTGCTAAAACCTGACATACATGTTGATTAAAATTAATGTACTATCCAAAATAATGCCATCAAAACCACAAGCCTTTGGGGAAAATGGAATTTAGATTTATATCTGAATATTTATAATCAGAATTTTATAGTGTATTTTCTTTTATGCCTTGTATAGTAAGACTTGCATATATACATTTATTTTTAATGTCAGTAATTAACTCATTGAGTCCTTTTCTTGTATTATATTTTTTTATTTTTTAGGTACTTGGGCCTCTCACTGCTGCGGCCTCTCCCATTGCGGAGCACAGGCTCCAGATGCAAAGGCCCAGCGGCCACAGCCCACGGGCCCAGCCGCTCTGCGGCAGGCGGGACCCTCCTGGACCGGGGCACGAACCCGCATTCCCTGCATCAGCAGGCGGACTCTCAACCACTGCGCCACTAGGGAAGCCCTTCTTGCATTATTTAATCAATCTTTTTTAATACGAATACTAATTTTAAAATCAATCTTTTTTAATACGAATACTAATTTTAAAATTCTATAACTATATATGTCCATTACATTACATTAAATTGTATTGTTCTGAAATGCTCTTTTTGTACAGATTTGAGAAAACTCATTTCTGGTCACAATTCTTTCCTCCCAGAGTAAGCCACCTAGAATGCACTGTGCTCATATTAATTTGTCCATGTGCTATTATCTTTCCTATATGCATATTGGATAAATCTGAAAGCAAAGTATGAATAAATTGAGAAAAAGTAAATTATGTTTGTTAAGAGGATTGGCATTCATAACTGCTGTCATCACCATCACTGTTATATAGTTATCCAGACAGACAGAATCCACCTAAAATTTGTAAGGATGCAAGACACAGAGAAGATATCATAGATTCCAATACCTTTGTGAAACACTGAAAAGGGTAGCCAAATATCATAAAGCATTCCCTTTACTTTATGCCAATGGGGACAGAAATATTCTAATATACATGATTTACTTGTGGAAAAGTTCCAGACTACATATAAAAACAAATGATTAGGGCTTCCCTGGTGGCACAGTGGTTGAGAGTCTGCCTGCCAATGCAGGGGACACGGGTTCGTGCCCCGGTCTGGGAAGATCCCACATACTGTGGAGTGGCTAGGCCCATGAGCCATGGCCGCTGAGCCTGCGCGTCCGGAGCCTGTGCTCCGCAACAGGAGAGGCCACAACAGTGAGAGGCCTGCGTACCACAAAAAAACAAAAACAAAAACAAGACTACAAATAGAACTACCATACGACCCAGCAATCCCACTACTGTGCCTATACCCTGAGAAAACCATAATTCAAAAAGTCATGTACCACAATGTTCATCGCAGCTCTATTTACAATAGCCAGGTCATGGAAGCAACCTAAGTGTCCATCAACAGATGAATGGATAAAGAAGATGTGGCACACATATACAATGGAATATTACTCAGCCATAAAAAAACGAAATTGAGTTATTTGTAGCGAGGTGGATGGACCTAGAGTCTGTCATATAGAGTGAAGTAAGTCAGAAAGAGAAAAACAAATACCGTATGCTAACACATATATATAAAATGTCATGAAGAACCTAGAGGCAAGACGGGAATAAAGACGCAGACCTACTAGAGAATGGACTTGAGGACAGGGGGAGGGGGAAGGGTAAGCTGGGACAAAGTGAGAGAGTGGTAGCGTATATATGGACATATACACTACCAAATGTAAAATACATAGCTAGTGGGAAGCAGTCACATAGCACAGGGAGATCCGCTCGGTGCTTTGTGGCCAGCTAGAAGGGCGGGATAGGGAGGGTGGGAGGGAGGGAGACAGAAGAGGGAAGAGATATGGGGATATATGTATATGTATAACTGATTCACTTTGTTATAAAGCAGAAACTAACACACCATTGTAAAGCAATTATACTCCAATAAAAATGTTTAAAAAAAGGAAAAACAAAAAAGGAGTGCTTGTAATATCTAATTATGCTCTTTAAAGAAAGATGAGTCAATCTGCCACAAGTAGTATAGTTGCAAGGCTTAGCTTCTTAAAAACATTAATGTGAAATAACATAGTTCTTTCAAACTGAGCTTTTCTTACTTTTACCAGCATGCTACACAAAATGATTTCTTACTTTTACCAGCGTGTTAGACAAATTTAACAAATAAATGACATTTTAATGCAAAAAGAAGAAATGTATTGGTTTAAATTATCATATTTATAAAACCATCAGAACAAATAAATACACTCACTTAAAATTATTTGAGGGATTAAGTAAGAACCTTAAATATGTTATTAAGTAGGAAACCAGTATTTTAACAATAAAGAATGATGTAGTTTGCCTACTGTGTACTGTTCTGGGTTATTCTGACATTTCAACTATACATACATATATTTATGTATATATATATATATATGTTTCTGTTTGACTGCAGTGTAAAATCTATGAATTAACATGAAGATTTTTGAAAAGAATGATTACTTTTTAACCAATGTTATGCTTATTTTTTCTTGACTTTATTAAAATATAATACGTGATGGGAAATGATATAATTTCTCTTCACATGAAGATCACATAAAACAGTGATATTTCATTAAAAAAATTTTTTTCCACCAAGTTACTCACAGGTTTGTCATTAGTTACAATAAAAACCATAAAAAATTAATATGCCTCAGGTATTACTTATTTACTTAGGTGACATGCCAATTGCCAAAATTCTGTCATGCTAGCTTTTAGGAGAATTAATAACATTTATGTTGAGAATAATGACTGCATTGCACTTGTATTTATAAAATATAAAATACTGTGAAACCATACTTTTAATTCTCATTTTATTTGTCTACATTTAAGGTAATTTATCCAATTACATCATGATTAAGTAACAAGAACAAGACATACTTATGCCCTAAAAATAACTATAGTAAAAACAAACAAAAAAAGCTTGACAAGAGACAAACGAATGTTTCAGGCACTAGACACTAAAGTATGATTTTGATTACAGACACAAAGAAAACAAATGTTATCTTTGATATTAACTCAGGTTTTCTGCCTATTACATTGTGTTTTTTTTTTATTCTAAGATCAGGTATGGGAAACCAAGCAGAGTCCAAAGCCTTACTGAGATGAGGAGGTAGAGACTAGAAATCTGGAGAGGCTGAGATGGCTGAAACTTACAAAGTTAGGTTCTAGAAAAAGGGAACTACGAAGAAAAATAAATCCAGAAATAGGCTTAGTGTCCCAATTGATATTTGCTGAATATGAAATTATGCAAGTGTGGAGAATAATTCTAAAAGCCCAGGAAAAGAAAAAGTGAAAAATTGTAAACTTAAAACTATTTTCACTAATCACGCAGGGCAAGTAGCTGTTGGAGGTATTTACAGGCCAAATGAATAGTTTTTGGTGACCACCTGGGCCCTTTAGTGGAGACACCAGAAGACTCATGTCTTAGTAATAGGGCTGAACTATCCCTGGAGTAAATGTTACAGTTTATATTCTCTACAACAGCTAGTATCACATTGACTTGCAAATAATTTAACAGCCAGACAAAACAAACTACAGCACTCTTTAAGAAAGAAAACAAAATCCAGTCACTCAACAAGAAAATATCATGACCAGTATCCTACCAAAATATGACAAGAGGCAGAAAATTTCCCAAAAGTGTATCAGTAAATGTAAAGGCATAGCAAGATAACAAAATAGAAGTATTTTTTAAAAAGTACCAGAGCCTCTGTAATCCATGAGGAAATTTCCATTTGTCCAACATATGTGTGATTGCAGACCAAGCAACAGAGGACAGTGTGAGGATGAGAAGAAAAATTAAAGTAATAATAATCATTTTTTCCCAATGTGTGTGTGTACATATGCACACATATATAACATACATTTATACATTATACATATATATAAAACATTACATATATATTTCTTCCACTTTTATTCTTTGCCCTTTTTATTATTTTTTTCTGTATGCCTTTCGATGCACCAAAATTCTTAAAATTTTTTAATGGAATTCATTTATCTTTTTTTACAGCAAGAAATTTGAGTCCTTTTAAAGAAATACTTGTCCATCTGAACTTGAAGAGGCTATACTATTGCTTTCTAGAATCTTTGATACACCATTCACTGTTTCCATATGGAAATCGAATGTATCAGCACCATCCCTTTCACAATGTATTGTAGTGCAACCTTATGTGTACTGATCTCTGTATTTGGTGTCTTTGATCTAATTAGCTATTCCTGTGACAATAACCACACTATCTTAAATAGATATTAACAATTTTCAAAAAGCTACCCTAAGTCCTCAAATTTGTTCTTTCAAACATGTTTAGGTTATCATGGGATGCTCGCAATTTGATATGTAATTTGGATTGTGAATTTACACACATCTGCTAAGACTTTTACTGGGACTAAAGTAATTATTCATGTTTGAAGAAGATTAAAGTTGTTTCCATTTAAAAGCTTCAGCTTTATGAACTTCATATATTCCATTTACTTAGCTATTCCTAATGTCTTATTTAGGTTCCTGAGGTTCTTTTAGGTTCCTTAAGTTCTTGGAAACTAGAGTTGCCATGGCATAGTGTCCTATGTATCAATAAGTTTGATATGTTAATATTTTGCTTAGGATTTTTATATCATGTTCATGACAGAAATTGAGCTATTAACCAAAATGATCTACCTTTTTCAGGTTTGTCTTTTATTTTATTTGTTTAGTTTTAGCAAAGTTATTGGGTTTTCATAAAATTTGTTGGAAAATGCTTCATTTTCCATATTTCATTGTTTTGTGTTATTTGCTTATTAAATGTTTGACACAATTCACCCTTAAATCATTTAAATAATTTTGGTCTGGAATTATATATGTGTGTGGGTGTGCACACATGCACATGTGTGTGTTAAATTTATTATTTTGTTGGTTTTAAGTTCTCTTTTTTTCTGGATTTGTAATTTTATTTAATTTTTAAATTGATTTACTTACACACGTTTATTATTATTTTTTATCTTTTTAGTATCAGTAGAATCTGGAGGAATAAAACCTGCATTCCTGAGTTTGGTATTTTGACAATCCTTTTTAGTTTAATTTTTAATTCCTATTTCAAATTTATTGGTATTTTTAAAGAATTTCTAATGTTTTTGATTGTTTTTTCTATTAATTCTTCTTTTCAAATTCTTTAATTTTTAGTCATATAATTATTTTCGATTTTCTACTTCCCTGGGATTTGCTTATCATTTGCTTATATCATCCAAATTCATAAAATTATAATTAACATTTCAAATTTTACCTTTTTCTGAATATGTTTTTAATACTAAGCCTGTGGAAAAAATATAGGAACAGGTCTTAAAGGAGTTGTATCAGGATCTAAGGAATGTAGTGTTGGATCAGCTTGAAATGTGCTGATTTATGCAGAACAAGGAGAAATTCTGGTTTCCATGTGTTGACTCAAGTGCCTGGGAATGATTAGCGTTTTTCTTGGTTGGCTGATGTAATCATAAACCCAAAGGTGATTTAACAAAATATAGTTGAAACTCCTGAACTTCCTTGTTATTCTGTAGAAAAAGATGTCAAGAGAAAAAGAGGGAGTGAGAGAAATCAGAAATTTAAAGTGGATCTATCATACAAAACTTGTTTAATCATTCTCTACCCATTTTCTCTAGAAGGAAAAAAGAGTTCTTTATAAAGACTGTGATTGAGATTTCTCAGCATTTTCAAACAACATGGGGCTACTATCTGCAGGCAGAGAATGCCAGTGGAAGTGATGCCATGAAACTGAGCTCACTGAAATGAATGGAGATGACAGAATCTGTGGTGGCTGTGGCCAAATGGCATGGTTACCATAATGGGCAGCAGAGTCAAAGAATTAGAATCGTTTGGGTCACAGAGATTTTTGATGTGGCTGGTTGACCAAGATCCCAACAATGGAAACAGATGGGCAGCCTACAGAAGTTATATTTGTTTTGCATATGCAGGAAATATCCATATCTGTTAAACAGAATTGACTAGAGTCACTATATTGGTTACAATTATAGTACTTAATTCCAAGACTTGAGCCAGCTAACAGAGTCAAAGAACTTTAAATAAAGGTGAAGTTATATCCTCTTACAGAAGCATCCTGCTACTTAACCATGTGTTACCCTGTAATTTTCCCTTTAGTAGACCTTAAAAGAAAATCCAGCCATAGATAGCAACACAGATGAACCCTGAGGACATTATGCTAAGAGAAATTAGCCAGTCACAGAAGGAAAAGTACTGCATAATTCATTTATACGAGGTATCTAAAGTAATCAAAATAATAGAAACAGTGTAGAATGGTTGTTGTTAGGGGCTAAGGGAAGTAAAAATACAGAGTTGCTATTCAACACATATAAAATTCCTATGCAAGGTGAATGTTTTAGAGATCTGCTGTGCAACATTGTGCCTATAGTTAACAATACTGTATCATACACTTAAATTTTTTTTTTAATAGGATAGATTTCATACCCCATGTTCTTACCACAGTTACAAAAGAGGCACCTGAGGACAATTTACAAGGGTAATTGTACATTAGCGAAGGGGAAATAAACAGAGTTTATGAAATGCTGGCTTTAAACTGAAACTACTATCTGGAGACCAAAACTGTCATTGTATTCAACCAGTCAGAGAATAGCTTTACGAATATCTGGTAATCAATAGAGTTTCAACTGGGGTTCATTTTACAGTTGGCCCAGGTCTTCCTCAAACCTCTCTGTGGTTATTTCCCCAGTTCCAGAATGTATTGTTTCAACAGACATACTGAACAACTGGCAGCAATTTCTCATTGGTTTTTATGATCCATGGAATGATGATTTATACTGTAGGGAAGGCCAAATGCCTTTATCTACACAAGTAGTAAGCTAAAGGCAAATATAGAGGGACTCCAAAGAGTAATGCTGCCTTCAAGGACTTGAAAGATGCAAGAGTAGTGATTTCTACCACAGCCATATTCAATTTGACTATTATCCTATACACAAAATATGTGTCTTGAAAAATGATGGCTTTTCATTAACTTTAAAAAAAAACCTTCATTATCTAATGCTACATAATAAACCACCCCAAAACTCTGGTATAAAACAATTTTATTATTCTAACAGATGTGGATCTTCGAATTTTTTTGTTCAGTAGTCATTTTTAAGCATCTAAACATCTAAGAATGTTTATCATTGAGTATGTATTCAATATATATTTTGAATGGTTATAAATTATCTATCAATATTGAACTACTTTAAAATTTTTAAACTAGGCAAACATTTTCACACATCTCTGTTCTTAGACTCTTGGCAATATTTTTCTCCTTGAATGCTTGCATTTATTTAATAAAATATTAAGCATTTATTAAAACATAAAATATTGTAACTATCAGAGCCCAGAGTATCTGAAAACGAAAGCACTTTTTGTAAGTGGGTCATTAGATGTAATCTTAAGAGATTTCCCCCCTATTTATGTTTCTTTGTTCCGTACCTAAATATTCTGATAATGGAAGAAAAGAAATCTTGTGTGTTGGGTCAGAGCATAGCATACATTTGTATATCTCAACTTCACGAAATACTGTCTCCAAGATACCAATTAATGGAATTTTTTAATTGGACGCTTTACATATCTTTGGTCAGGGAAACGTTATATAGGAAAATATATTTTGTATTAGTGATATTTAGTATGCTCACAGATGGTAGATTAATGCACAGATGGAAATCACACCTTAGTTTAGAGTAAGTGTCTCTTTCAGTAAGAGTAAATAATACTCCATTTCACGATGGGAGGAGTTTGGTACTGTCAATTTGCTGGTAGGTAAATGGCTGGCATTTCCAAAGTATGATTAAGTATAGAAACCAATGAATTGTCCTTCTGCCAGCAAATGAAACATTTAGCAGTAAAATTAAGTACAAGTTAAATGTACTTAACCCATGCATATTATTCAGTTTTCATTTTTACCATCATGACAATTTGATCATGAGCTCATTGGACAAGACTATCTAGAACTGGGATAAAAGCTTACTAACATTCAGACAGTAAGTCATTTTGCTAACCTTTCTATTCAAGGTATCTTCACTATAGAAGTCCTAAGGGGCAAACCCTTAACTTATTCTGAGATGTCCCCAAACTCCACCTTCCTATGAATTCATTTGTTCTTTATATACAGGAGCTCACACTCGAAGCAGAGTAGAGATGTACTGTTTAAAGATAAATCTTTGTATTTGACAGCTTTGTGGTGCTTCAGAGATTCTAATGAGCCGGGATATAAATTTGTAGCAGGTCACTCTGGCTGATGGGAATAAATTAAATAACTCTCCGTTTACCAAACTCCAATTGTTTTTTACCCTCAGCAGGCAACTAGTTAAAAATAACCCCCACTGCAGCACACGTATAGGATATTTCAGCAGGAAAAGTCACTGTGGGAAGGTGAAGAATCTGCTTACACAGTATACATATGGCTTCAGGACATGCTTGCGCCCAATCTCTTTTGTACACTTTAATTGGCATTGTTAATTAGATTTACCTAATGTAACGGCTAGGTGGGTCAGAGTAAGTTTGGGAGAGGCAGCCTGGATTTCATGTTCACTTGGGCTTCATGTTATATTAGGGCCAGTGGTTTTCCACTGGCCCTAATATAAATGAGAAGATTTAAAAATAAGATTTAAAAATAAATGAGAAGATTTATTGACCAAAAACAGTAAAGCACAGTTGTATGATTGCTATGGGTCCCATGCTGCAACAGAATTTGCCTTAGACACTGAATTAATCATGTCTCCACAACTAGTCCATATAGTCCACGTAGTCAAATGCTTCTACCACTGTGTGAAAAGCTGGAAACCCTTCTGAATGCATTCAGAGCTGGAAACTTCTTTAGTTACTTACTAAATAGGTAAAAATAGCATATCTAAATAGAATATATTTTTCCTCAAAGGCAGTCCAACTAAAACTTAGTCCTCTTAGTGCTGGAAGGGATAGAGTATAACTTTTTCCTTCAATTATAAGGTAATATTTTACCCTGTCTACACCACTGGTTGGACAAGAAACTTTAAAGAAGTGTCAGACCACTGAATTATCCCTAAAGCATCTCTCTCTTTTGTGACAATTGACTTAATCATAGCTCTCTTAGAAGGTCTGGATACTTGCCCTTCAGGTCGTGAGGGATGATGTCATCAACATGTTGAACAGAATATCTGTGATGATGAGCAATTATCCTTCCTAGAGACTCAATTTTGGTACAAAACTAGAGGGGTAATTCATTCCCTAAGAGTAGAATGAAATATGTACTTTTGTCACTGTCTTTTGAGAACATTTCCTCCTCTTATTAATTCTTATCACAAGGGTGGGAAAAAAACTAATCTCATCAATAGATATATAATACAAGATAAAAGTAGCTTTATTAATTTGCTCAAGTAGGGAGACTACATCTGGACAGCATCTGTAAGCAGATTCATCACCCAATTAAACTGATGATTATCTGTCATTCTCTAATTCCCATCTGTCTATTGAGCCAATTGAAGTGGATAATTTAATGAGACTGTGTTAGCAATCATCATTTTCATGTATTTCAAGGTTTTAATGTGGACAGATCTCTGCAGTTCCTCCAAGAATGATCCATTTGTAGAGGGTTGTATGTGTGTTGTTTGTTTTGGTTTGTTGTTTTTTTAAATGGACTGTAAACTCTAGGGATTTCCATCTGACTCTTCTTCCAAAATACAGATTCCAAAATAAGCTATATATATTTATATTTATATATTTATATATGTTTACAATTACAAAGTCCCAGAAATTACAGTGAGAATATATGTGGTGATATATTTGGACATACTGAGGCATTTCTTCTTTTTTTTTTGTTTTTAAAGCATCAAAAATTAGCTCTTAAAAAAAAAAAATTAGCTCTTGGGGCTTCCCTGGTGGTGCAGTGGTTGAGAGTCCACCTGCCGATGCAGGGGACACGGGTTTGTGCCCCGGTCCAGGAAGATCTCACATGCCACAGAGCAGCTAGGCCCATGAGCCATGCCCGCTGAGCCTGTGCGTCCGGAGCCTGTGCTCTGCAACGGGAGAGGCCACAACAGTGAAAGGCCCGTGTACCGCAAAAAAAAAAAAAAAAATTAGCTCTTAACTTTCAGTACACAATTGAGTGTATATAGAAAAATCTAAAGAGTTGATAGTTTCCACTTAAATCAGATGAAATATTATCATAAAAATGGAAAATCTGAATAGTTGTGTATGGGTATGGCTACAGGTTTTTTTTTTGAATTTTTATTAGAGTATAGTTGATTTACAACATACTGAGGCATTTCTCTCAAAATTGTAATTATCACCTAAGTCCCATATGCTCTCAAACTTAGTTATAAACTACAAATTTTCTTTAGTTCACAAGAATTTATAATAGCTCAGATTCAGGTCTAATATTTCCTCAAAGTGCTGAATTTTTTTTCCATATCCAATGACTTTGACAGTTGTCTAGAGTCCCTTGGTAATAATTAAGAGAAATAACCTTAGTATATATTTATAGTGTTACTGTGTGGTCTCCTTCAGGTGTGTCTAAACTTCCATTTCTCAATTGATTTTAGGTCTATTAACTTATCTAGAGCTAGAAATTGGCTTAGGGGTCAAGGGTCTGTTGTGGTGGCTTAGGATATACCTTACAAACATGGAAATTTGAGGTTATATAAGCTAAGTTGAAACTTAAGTGGCCATTCATAACTTTTGATTCTGGAAACTCCACAATTAAGACCAACAAAATATTTCTGGTTCAGACTACTGTGACTCTACTGGCTCTTTGGTATCTACATTCACTTTATCACTAGGAGTTAGCTCTTACTAACAGATGTCTGTCACTATGAAATTCTTCTATCTTCTGAAATATGGAGACATTTTAACTTTACTATTTCAAACCTGTATCACCAACTGTAGCACTCAGAATGGGCTAGTGTAGGCTGAAGTATAATAAACACCCCCAAATCTCAGTGGCAACACAAAAAAGTTACACTTTACTTATGCTATATAAGGTCAGCAGTGGTTGGAGGGCCCAGAGACCCAGAATGAACTGTGATCTACCTGCACACATACTCCATAATGTCTGAGTGAACGATGCATTGTCCTCTAAAACTTTTACTCAGAGGCAGCTGTTCAAGACAGGGGTGTAGGAAGATCCTGAACTCCTCCCATGGACACACCAAATCTAGTTACATATGGAAAAATTCCCTTTGAAAAGACCTGAAAACTAGCTGAATAGTTTTTCCAGAACAAAGGAAAAAAGAGCCACATTGAGACAGGTAAGAGAGGTAGATTGCCAAAACCTCACCCCCAGCACAGTGACCTACAATCAGGAGGAATCTCACAAGTAAAGAGCTTTTCCCTGAGGAGTGAGGGATTTTTTCCCCATGTCAGGCTCTCCAAACCTTGGGACCTGCACTGGAAAGATAAGCCCCCAAATTGTCTGGCTTTGAAAACCAGTGGGGCTTATGTCCAGGAGACCCAAAGAGCTATATGGAATTGAGATCCTGCTCTCTTAAAGGGCTTGTGTGCAGGCTTACTCACCCCAGGACCCAGCACAAAAACAACAATTTGAAAAGCACCTAGACTATATGCAAAGGAGATTCATTTGCTAATCTTAAAGTGTGTGCTGAAGGGGCAAGGGCCTGTTGGGGTTCTCTCTAGGGATGGAGGTGGTGGTGGGTACCAGTTTTGCACTCTCCTTCTACCTTGTTAACAGCAGCAGGCACACCCTGCCTCCATACTCTCCTGCAGCCCTGTTAAGCCAGGGGGCATGCCCTCCCCCCATACTCTTTTGCAGCCTTGCCAAAACCAGCAGGCAGGCTGTACCTCCACATTCTCCTGTGTCACTGCTAAAGCTGGCAGGCACACACAGTCCACACAGGGAATGTCCCTTGAGCATCTGGCACTAGTAGCCAGCAGAGTTAGTGTTTCTGAGTCCTACAGGACTGAAACAATTGGAGAGAGAGTTCTTGGCAGGCTACCACCCCACAGGGCATACCACAGAAAGCAAAATGAGACATAATCCCAGTCTTCCTATGAAAAAGGAATTTATTTACTTGTCCTGGAGCTTCAACCTGAGGGGCAGGCTTCAGGTTTACCACACATCTAGAGGCTACAGAAGAGATCTCAGGAAACATAGCCCAGGGAACATGATCTTCGCACTCTCCCTTGGCCTTGCTACAGCTCACTGGTACCTCCCAGAAACGAGCTTTTACACTTGTCTAAAACCCTGATTTTTGCAACCACTGTCAAGGAAACACTTCTGGATCAACTGGTCTGGAGGTCAGCAGGGTTTAAAATTGAGGTCCCAGAGGACTGTATATATTTGCATAATTTAGAAGCTGCTGCCTGAGAAACTGGCTCCCAAACAGACTGAAATTAAGTACAGACTAAAAAAAAATTTTTTTTGAACACTGACAGGTGTTGCACATCCTTAACTACTGGAATCTATGAAGAATAAATCAGGAAGCTTGGACAATCACATAGATTTCAGAGACAACCAAGAGTAAGAACAAGGTTGAATGACAAGTTTCATCTCCTACACAAAGCCACTCCTTCAAGTCTGGGAAAGGTAGCTCTTCCACCTAATACACAGAAACAAACACAGAAAGTAAAGCAAAATGAAGAAACAAAGCAATATGTTCCAGATGAAAGAACCAGATAAAACTCTAGAAAAAAACCTTAATGAAACAGAGATAAGTAATTCATCTGATAAAGAATTCAAAGTTATAGACATAAAGATGCTCACTGAATGGACAGAATAGATGAACATAGTAAGAACATGAACGAAGAGATGGAAAATATAAGAAAGTATCAAACAGAAGTCACAGAGCTGAAAAATGTAATAACTAAACTGAAAAACACACTAAAAGGGTTCAAGAGCAGACTAGATGAAACTGGAGAAAGCACCAGTCATCTCAAGACAAGGCAGTAGAACTCACCCTGTCAGAGCAGAAAAAGAGAAAAGAATTTTTTTAAAAAAGTAAAGATAGCTCAAAGGACATATCGCACCACTTAAAACAGACTACCATTCACATCATAGGGCTCCCAGAAGGAGAAGAGAGAGGGAAAGGAGTAGAAATATTATTTGGAGAAATAATGACTGAAAACTACCCTAACTGGGGAAAGAAGACAAACATTCATATCCAGGAACTGGAAAGTTCCAAATAAGATAAACCCAAAGAGACACAAGCCAAGACATATTATAATTAAAGTGTCAAAAGGTAAAGACAAGAGAGAATATTAAAAACAACAGGAGAAAAACTTCTTGTTATGTACAAGGAAACTCCCATAAGCCTATGAGCAGATTTTTTCAGCAGAACTTTGTATATCAGAGGAAGTGGCACAATATATTCAAAATGCTGAAAGAAAAACCTTCCAACCAAGAATATTCTACTCAGCAAACTTCTTATTCAGAATTGGAGAGAAAAGAGTTTTCCATAAAGGAAAGGCTAAAGGAGTTCATCACCACTAAACAAGACTTTAATAAGAAATGTTAAAGTGACTTCTTTAAGCTGGAAAAAAAGAGCACTAATTAGTAACAACAACAAGAAAAGTAAAAATCTCACTGGTAAAGGTAAATTTATAGTAAAGATAGTGGATTAACTATAAAGCTAGTAGGAAGGTTCAAAGACAAAAGTAAAAAAAAAACTGTAAATAATTAGTTAAGGGATACACAAAATACAAAGATATAAAAATGACATCAAAAACATAAAACACAGGGATAGGGAGTAAAAATGTAAAGTTTTAGAATGTGTTCATACTTAACTTGCTATCAATTTAAAATAGATTGTTAAATGAAAGCTGTTATGTGAGCCTTAGGGTATCCACAAAGCAAAAACCTATAGTAGAAACAAAAAAGATAATGAGAAAGAAATCTAAGCACAACACTAAAAAAAGGCATCAAACAAAAAGGAAGAGAGCAAGAGAAGAAAGAAACAAGAATTATGAAACAGCCAGAAAATAATTAACAAAATGGCAATAAGTACATAACTAACAATAACTACTTTAAATAAAAATGGAATAATTCTTGAATCAAAAGATACAGTGGCTAAATGAATTTTAAAAAGAGCCATCTGTAGCTGCCTACAAGGGACTTACTTCAGATATAAGGACACACAGACTTAAAGTGAAAAGATGGAAAAAGATGTTTCATGCAAATTGAAACTAAAAGAAATCTGGGATAGCTGTATTTATATCAGAGACAAAATTCACTTTAAAACAAAGACTGTCATTAAAAACAAAGATTTGCATTACATAATAATAAAGGGGTCAATCCAACGAGAAATATAACATTTGTAAATTTTCATGCACCCAGTATTGATGTACATATATATAAAGCTAATATTAACAGACAAAGGGAGAAATTGACAGCAAATCTTAGGACACCCAGACTGCAAATAGGACACCCAGACTGAAAAGTCAACAAGGAAACACAGGCCTTAAATGACAAATTAGACTAGAGAGACTTAATAGATATATACAGAATATTCCATCCCAAAGCAGAATACACATTGTTTTCACGTACACATGGAACATTCTTCAGGATAGATCACATGTTAGACCACAAAAAAAGTCTCAGCAAATTTAAGATGACTGAAATCATATCAAGCATTTTTCCATCCATAAAGGTAATAAACTAGAAATCAATAACAAGAAAAAACTTGAAAAAAATAATAAATATGTGGTTAAACAACATGCTACTGAAAAAGCAATGAGTCAAAGAAATCAAAGAGAAGTCAAACTATAACTTGAGAGAAATAAAAATGAAAATACCATATGCCAAAATCTATGTGATGCAGCAAAAGCAATTCTAAGAGGGACATTCATAGTGATACAGACTACCTCAAATGACCAGAAAAGTCTCAAAAAAACAATTGAACATTACAACCCAAGAAACTAGAAAAGGAAGAAAAAATGAAGCCAGAGTTAGTAGAAGAAAGGAAATAATAAAGGTAAGAAGATAATAAAAAGAGAAAATAAATGAAATAGAGTCTTAAAGAGTAGAAAAAAATTTTAAAATTAAGAGCTGATTCTCTGAAAGATAAAATTGACAAACCTTTAACTAGACTCACTAAAACAAACAAAAAAAGAGGATAAAATTAGAAATGAAAAAGGAAAAATTATAACTGAAAACCAAAATATTCAAAGACTCATAGGAGACTAATATGAATAATTACACACCAACAGATTGGACAATGCAGAAGAAATAGATAAATTCCCAAAACATACAATCTTCCAAGACTGAATTTTGAAGAAACAGAAAATCTAAATAGACCAGTTACTAGTAAGGAGATTGAATCAGTAAGAAAAAGACCCCCATCAAACAAAGTCCAGGATCAAACAGTTTCACAGGTGAATTCTACCAAATATTCAAAGAAGAGTTAATAACTATCCCTCACAAACAATCCCAAAAAATTGTAGTGGGAATGCTCCCAAACTCATTTTATGGGTCCAGCATTACCACGATACCAAAACTTGACAAGGACACCACACACAAAAAAGATTATAGGAAAATACTGCTGATGAATATAGATGTAAAAATCCTCAATAAAAATATTAGAAACCAAAACAATACATTAAAAAGATCATACACCAAAATCAAGTGGGATTTATTCCAGGGATACAAGGATGGTTCAACAGCCACAAATCAAGATGATAGTCCACATTAACAAAATGAAAGGTAAAAATCATATGATCATCTCAATAGATGAAGAAAAAGCCTTTGACATTCATTTATGATAAAAAACCTCTAAACAAAGTGGGTATAGAAGAAACATAACTCAACAATAATAAAGGCAATATATGCCAAGTACACAGCTAACATCATACTCAACAAAGAAACGCTGAATGCTTTTCCTCTAAGATCAGAAACCAACAAAAATGTCCACTCTTGCCATTTTTATTCAACTTAGTATCAGAAGTCCTAAGACAGAGCAATTAGACAAGAAAAAGAAATAAAAGTCATCCAAATCAGAAAGAAGGGAGTAATACTGTCACTATCTGCAGACAATATAATTTTATATACAGCAAAATAATAAAGACTTCACCAAAAAAAACTATTCGAATAAACAAATTCACTAACGCCACAGGGAACAAAATCAATATCCAAAAATCTGTTGTATTTTTATACACTAAAAACAAACTATCAAAGAGAAATGAAGAAAATGATCCCATTTACAACTGCATCAAAAAGAATGAAATACCTAGGAATAAATTTAACCAAGGAGATAATAGACTTGCATATTGAAAACAAGTCCTTAATGAAATAAATTGAAAAAGATACAAATAAATGGAAAGATATTCTGTGCTCTTGGATTGAAAGAATCAATATTGATAAAATATGTGTACTCCAAAGCAATCTACAGATTCAATGCAATTTCTATCAAAACTCAAATGGCATTTTTCAGAGAAACAGAACATATATTCCTAAAACTTGTAAGAAACCACAAAAGACCTCAAAGAGATAAAGAAATCTTGAGAAAGAGGCACAAAGATGAAGGCATCTTGCTCCCTGATTTCAAACTATATTACAAAGCTATAGTAATTAAAACAGTATGGTATTGGCATAAAAACAGACACATAGATAGATGGAACAGAATGGACAGCCCAGAAATAAACCCATGCATATGTGATCAATTAATTTATGACAAAGGAGCCAAGATTATACAATGTGCAAAGGACAATCTCTTCAATAAATGGTGTTGAGAAAATTGATAAACAACATGAAAAAGAATGAAACTTGACCACTACTTTACACTATACATGGAGATTAACTCAAAATGGATTAAAGATTTGAATGTAAGACCTGAAACCATAGAACCTGTAGAAGAAAACATAGATGGTAAGCTACTTGACATAAGCCTTGGTAAAGATTTTTCAATCTGACAACCAAAAGGAAAAACAAACAAATGGACTATATCATACTAAAAATCTTTTGCAAGGCAAAGGGAACCATGAACAAAATGAAAAGCCAACCTACTAAAAGGAAGAAAATATTTGCTAATCCTATATCTGGTAAGGGGCTAATATCTACAATATATAAACAACTCATACAACTCAATAGAAATAATCCCAAACAATTTGTTTAAAAACTGGGCAGATCTAAACAGACTTTTCAAAGATGAAACACAGATGTGCCAATATATACAAGAAAAGATGCTCAAAATATTAATCTTCATGGAAATGCAAATCAAAACTATGAGATGTCACCTCTCACCTGTTAGAATGGCTATTATCAAAATGACAAGAAATAAGTGTTGGCCAGGATGTGGAAAAAGGGAACCCTCATGCACTGTTGGTGGGAATATAAATTGGTACAGCCAATATGGAAAACAGTTCCTTGAAAAACTGAAAATAGAGTCAGCAATTCTACTTCTGGGTATCTATCCAGTGAAAATGAAAACATTAACTCAGAAAGATATACAAGCCCAGTATTCATTGCAGCATTATTTACAATAGCCAAGGTATGGAAACAACCTAGATGTCCATCAATGGATGAATGGTTAAAGAAGAAGTGGTATACATACATACATATATACACACACACACACACACACACACACACGAGATACTACTCAGCCATTAAAAAGAATGAAATCTTGCCATCTGCAATAACACACATGGTCTTTGAGGGTATTATGCTAAATGACAGAGAAAGACCAATGCCAAGTGACCTCAGTTATATCTGGAATTTAAAACGAATGAATGAATAAACAACAACTAAAACAAGCTCATAGATACAGAGAACAGATTGGCGGTTGCCAGAGACAGTGGGTGGGAGATATGTGAAATGAGTGAAGGGGATCAAAGGTACAAACTTCCAGTTATAAAATAAATAAGTCATGGGGATGTACAACATGGTGACTATAGTTAATAATACTGTATTGCATATTGGAAAATTGCTAAGAGCATACAGTAAGTCCCCTACATACGAACAAGTTCCATTCCGAGAGCACATTCATAAGTCCATTTTGTTCATAAGTCCACCAAGTTAGCCTAGGTACACAACACAATCGGCTATACAGTACTGTACCGTAATAGGTTTATAATACTTTTCACACAAATAATACATAAGAAACAAACACAAAATATAAACACTTTTAATCTTACAGTACAGTACCTTGGAAAGTACAGTAGTACAGTACAACAGCTGGCATACAGGGGCTGGCATTGAGTGAACAGGCAAGAAGAGTTACTGACTGGAGGAAGGAGAGGAGGTGGGAGATGGTAGAGCTGAAGGATCGTCAGCAATAGGAGACAGAGGGCAAGCTGCAATTTCACTCACGCCTGACGTTGATGGCACAGGTTCTGGTTCCTTGCTGGATTCAATTCTATCTACCCTCTTGAAAAAACAATCCAGTGATGTCTGAATACTAGGCTCTTTTTTTCCCATCATAGATGACACGGTAGCACTGTATTACATTCCAAACAGTGGCTTCAGCCTTCGTGTACCATTCTACATTTAGGTCCTGTGCCTCAAAAACTAACGGTGCCTCCACAAATAGAACTCACATGATTGGACATGTGAACACACGTCTGCATCTTTGAAGGTTCGCAACTTGAAGGTTCATATGTAGGGGACTTAACTGTAAATCTTAAATGTCCTCATCTCAAGAAAAAGACTTTTGTAACTATGTATGGTGATGGATATAAACTAGACTTATTGTGATAATCCTTCACACAATATATCAAATATTGAATCATTATGTTGTACACCAGGAACATGTATATGTCAATTATATATATATATTATTATATACATGTAATATTATTACATACATTATTATATTATTATAAATATATATATATATTATTACATTCTACAACATTCATGGCTACTTCAACTTCCAACATACCAAATAATAACAGTCAACTAAAAATGTGCCTCTGCATGCAATCCAGATTTATTTTTTAGAACCATTTTCCCTAATCAAATTTTAGGTCAATAAATAATAACACAATATAAAATATACCCCATTAGTTAAATGATTCCTTATTATTATTTACAAACTAACATTTGCTTAAGTTAAACTTTCAAATAATAATTCCACATTATATATAAATATTTGGATGAGTAATAAAAAATTTCCTGTCTATACTCTCATATTTTATGGTACATAATTACATTTACTCTCTGCCACTTTCTTTCAGGATGCCCATTTATAACTTTAGTACATCTGACATAAAATGATGTTCACAGAAATTCCCTGGAAGGGCCATTCATGATGGGAGAGAAGTTTAGTTCCTTACTGCCAAAATGATGTCAAATCCTATAGATCAAATGAGAGCTATAAATAACCTGAAACTGTGATTTATATTTTGAAATAATATGAGAGGTGTTACATTGAATTTTACTTTTTATTCACCAAACTTATAATTCTCTATGTGATCATATAGTGTTAACATAGGAAAGTCAAGTGTTTAGGAAAATAGCAATGTAGAGGAGGTAATAGCCTTTACCTCCTTTAGGCTTAGAATTCTTTAAAATATCTAATTAGTACTGATGTGTCTATTTTTTTAAAGTCAACAAAATTAGTCGATATAATTAGTGTAACTCCAAAGAGCTAATGAAGATAACATAATTATTCTTCAATATATGCTATTCTTTTCTCCAATATATTATCTGCATTTGCCACTCCTAAAAAAAACTTTTTTTTAAAGCCTGCTCTTTTGTTAACAATGTAATTAATGGGCTTTTAGATTACATTTTCTAAACAAATGCTGAAAGCACAACATCAATGCCAAATAATGTTATCTTTATATCTTTGTCATCTTGTTATAGACTGCAATGTTGATGCTATGTTTTAACATGGCTTGTGACTTATCACTTACCATAAATTAGGAAGTGTCAAGCAATAAAAATGAGTACACAGTGTTTTATTTTATAAATTATCAGCTTTGAGTAAAGAAAGCCTTTTAGCAATACATGCCTAGAAAATTTAAAATACCATGAACTATTACCTTATATTTACATTAAGGCTAAGTTGACTATCAATAATTTCTATTTAATATTATTTTATCAATTTACTGTATTTGAAAACAGAAAAGAAATACAAAACTAAAATTATGAGTGATTAATTTCAACTATAGAGAAATTTTATGATATTAGAGAAAGGCTTTTGAACTCTTTTTATTGGTTATATTTTTATAACAATATGATTTTCCAACCCATAAATTAATACTGACTAGTTATCAATTTATAGATTGTTATATTCTCAATTTTTAAATCTATCTTTTTAACCAATTTAAATTCACTATAATTACGTAACACAAAGTTATGATTATATAAGTCATATACATATATGTGTGTGTGTACAAATTAAATATATTTTAAAATTAAAATGTGATAGTGAAAATAATGGCCTCCTGAAACGGCCTATATATTAAATCTTATAATTGTGAATACTTTAGGCTACATTACAAAATAATTCAGGCTTCAAATGAAATTAAGGTCGATAATCAATTGACCTTGAAATAGGGAGATTTTTGCAGATTATTCAGATAAACATAATATAATTACAAGGTTGTTTAAAAGTGGAAGAGGGAAACAGAAGAGTGACTATGGAAGAAAGGCAGAGAATGATGCAATATTTCTGGTTTCAGAAATGGAAGAAGGGGGTTCTAGGAGCTAGAAAAGACAGGGAAACAGATTTGTCCCCAGAAACTCTAGGAAGGAATGCAGCCCTGCAGACACCTTGTTTATAGCCCAGTGAGACTCATATCAGACTTATTACCTATGGAACAGTAAGATAATAAATTCGTGTTTTTTAAGACACTAAGTTTGTGAAAATTTATTAAGACAGCAGATAAGCTAATACACCAAATGGACTTATTTTTTAAAACACATTCTGGAAAAAGAGATTAAATGTGCAGTCAAGACACCCTTTTTCTGCCAATTACCTTTATGGATGTAATACCATAAATAAGGGGACAGTGGCAGAAAATTGAGTGGGCTTTCTAAGGCATCAAGAATCAACATATCCAGGAACTCAAGGGTAAGAAAGCTGACACAGGACCAAAATTTTGGTGACATGATAGGTAATAGAATGCATGGTGGTTTAAGAAACCTTTTTCTAATCAAGTGTACAGGATTTGTTGGGGGTGGGGAAAGGGAAAGCACTCAATCTGCCTAACATGGATAAACCAAAACTTGCATTGGTAATGTAAATTCTTCACAAACGTTTAAGTTTTGAATGAACTGTCTTTTGCATCTGGATGAACCTGAGAAAAGAGAACATGCTGGAGGAATACAATACACTGGTTAATTTTTTCCCAGCCTATAAGAGCAGAAGCTTCTATTCCTCTTACTCCTGCTGCTTGGCTATTGCTCCATAATGTCAACAAATTGAGTTCTACAGGTATTAGGAAACCATGTCATCCTGAGTAAGTAGAGAAAAATCTTATCTATTGTAACCTAATGGAGAAAGGCCAAAATGAAATAATTAAAGAGACAGAAAAATGAAATAAAGAATTATCAAGAAAATACAATTAGAGCAAAAACAAAAGCAAACACCCAGAACTAAAAAAAAAAAATGTATTTCCAAATTTCAAATAAAAACATAACTGAGGGCTTCCCTGGTGACGCAGTGGTTGAGAGTCTGCCTGCCGATGCAGGGGACACAGGTTCGTGCCCCAGTCCAGGGAGATCCCACATGCCACGGAATGGCTAGGCCCGTGAGCCATGGTCGCTAAGCCTGAGCGTCCGGAGCCTGTGCTCCGCAACGGGAGAGGCCACAACAGTGAGAGGCCCACGTACCGCAAAAAAAAAAAAAAAAAACAACATAACTGAGAAAAAGGAATGGCTATTTCTGAAAAACAAATTTATTTTCAAGTATATAAACTGAAAAAAAAATTTAGAATTTAGAATTATGTCACGAAGAATGACAAATCATTTGTTAAAAATCAAAGAAACATGAGATGTGGCAAAGTCAGTACTTAATTGGGAATTTAAAGCATTGAATACACATATTGGAGAAGAAGAAAGAAATGAAATTAATAATCTAAGCTTCTACCTAAGGCAACTGAAAAATGAAGAGCAATTAACTCCAAAGTAAGCAGAAGAATTAGTAAAATTAGAGCAGAAATGAATAAAATTAAAAACAGGAAACCAGTTGAGAAAGATCAATGAAACCAAAAGCTGGTTCTCTGAAAAGATGAAGAAAATCAATAAGCCTCCAGCCAAGTAACTAAGAAAAAAAGGGAGAGGACACAACTTATTAATATCAGAAATGAAAGGGGACATCACTACAGATTCCATGGACATTAAAGGATAATAAAGTAATATTATGAACAATTCAATGAAAAAATTTAATAACCTTGATGAAGTGGATTAATTTCTTGAAAGATAATCTGAGAAACTCACATAAAATTAGACAATATGAATAGGCCTATAACATTAAAGAAATTGAGTCAATAATTAATAAACTTCCAAAACAGAAAGCACCAGGTCCAGATGGATTCACTGATGAATTCCACCAAACACTTAAGGAAGAAATGATACCAGCTCTCTTACCTCTTTAAAAAGATAGAAGCAGAAAAAATACTGACTCATTTGATGAGGTCAGCATTACACTAATACTTAAACTAGACAAAGATATGATAATGAAATTAACACAGATGCAAAAAATCCTCAACAAAATTTTAGCAAATTAAATCCAACAATATGTAAAAAGAATTATACACTACAAACAAGTGGGGTTTATTCCAGGTATGCAAGACTGGTTTAATGTTTGAAAATGAATTAATGCAATCCATCATGTCAACACACTAAAGAAGAAAAATCACATGATCATATCAACAGATGGAGAAACAGAATTTGAGAAAATCCAACACTCATTCATAAAAACTCTTAGTAAACATCCTTAACTTGACAAAACATCTGCCAAAACTTACAGCTAAAATCCTACTTAGTGATGAAAAATTTCAAGCTTTCCCACTAATATCAGGAACAAGACAAGGATATCCCCTCTCATTACTGTCCTTCAACATCATACTGGAATAACTAGCTAATGCAGAAAGACAAGAAAAGGAAATAAAAGTTATACATATTGGGACGAAATGAAGTTGTCTTTATTCACAAGTGACTTGATTAGCTATGTAGAAAATTTGAAAGAATCAACAAACAACTTCTGGAACTAATAAGCAATTATAGCAAGGTTGCAGGACACAAGGTTAATTTATAAAACTCAATGACCTACCTATATATGAGACATAAACAAGTGGAGTTTGAAGTTAAAAACATGATACCAGTTGTATTAGCAGCCCTCTCAAATGAAATACTTATATAAAAATCTAACAATATAGATACAAGATCTATTTGAGGAAAAGTGCAAAACTACTGAAATAAATGAAAAGAACTAAATAAATGGAGAGATACTCTATGTTTATGAATACGATGACTCAATACTGCCAAGATGTCAGCTCTTCTGAAGTTGACCTATAGCTTCAATATATCTCAATCAAAATGCCACCAAGTTATTTTGTTAATATTCATAAATTGATACTAAAGTTTATATGGAAAAGCAAGAGACCCAGAATAGACTAAGGAAAACAACAAAGTTAGAAGGCTGATAGTACCCATCTTCAAGACTCACCAAGACAAGTGTGGTGTTGGCAAGAGAATATACAAACAGATCAACTGAACAAAATAGAGAGCCCAGAAATAAACCCCTATTAATATAGTTAACTTACCTTTGACAAAGGAAAAAAAGGCAACACAATGGTTCAAAGAATTTTCCAACAATGGTGCTGAAACAACATGACATCGACATCCAAAAAATGGATCTAGATACAGAACTTAAGACTGTCCCAAAAATTAACTCAAAATGGGTCATGGACCTCAAAGTAAAATGCACAACTATAAAACTCCTGAAGGTAACTTAGAAAATCTAGAGAACCTTGGGTATGGAGATGACTTTTTAGATATGACACCAGAAGTACAATCTATGAAAGAAAGGATAAACTAAACTTCATTATGATTAGAAGCTTCTGTTCTATAAAATACAATGTAAAGAAAATGTCAAGACAAGCCACAGACTGGGCAAAAATATGTGCAGCACATCTTATGGACTCTTATTCCAAATATACAAAGAACTCTTAAAACCAACGATAGGAAAACAAACTACCGCATTTAAAAATGGGCCCAATACTTTAACAGGCACCTCACCAAAGAAGATATACCGATGGAAAATAAGCACATTGAAAGATACTCCACATCATAGTCATTACAGAAATGCAAATTAAAACAATGAGATACCACTACACACCTATTAGGTGGCCCAAATCCAGAACACTGACATCAAATGCTGGCAAGGATTTGGAGCACCAGGAATTCTCTCTCATTCACTGCTAGTGGAAATGCAAAATGGCACAGCCAATTTTGAAGATAGTTGGGTAGTTTCTACAAAAATAAATATTTGCAAACTGTCTTAGTCAGCTTGGATTCCTAACCATCATCTTCCTGGACTTCAACTATATGTTAGATTATTTGATATTGTTCCACAGCTCTTGGATGCTCTTTATTGATTTTTTTGTCTTTTCCCTCTCTTTTGCTTTGTGTTTGTTTTTGTAATTTCTGTTGTCCTGTTTTCAAGTATACAGATTTTCTCTGAGGTATCCAAAGTAGTCCATGGTAGGAATTCACCTCTGAAATAGTGCTTTTAAAAAATTGTGTTTTCATTTTATTCTTTATCTACAATTTCCATTTGTCTTAAAATTCCTCATCTCTTTTTTCTCCTATCATTCCCACTTGGCACTTTAACATAGTTCAGAGTTATTTTAATTTTCTTGTCTGTTACTTCCAAAATCTTTTTCTTCTATGGCTCTAGAGCTATTAATGGCTTTATGTCTTAATAAGTCAGTTTTGATGCTGTTTTCTTTTTCAGTGTTTCAATTTTTGAATAAACGCCAAAAATGTGTATCAAATTAGAGAGGCTGAGAAAAATATTATACTTGGTAATGTGCACACCCATCTCTCCTTTGATGGAACTTTTTCGTGAAGTGCAAGGTCAATATGGTCAATTAAGCTTCTTATTTGGGGGGAGATGGCATGAGCTACGATTGCTTTGAGATTACTGCTATTTAAAAATTCCACTTTATATTGCATTTTGTGGAGTTTTAGAGATCCAGAGCATTTTTCTCACTTTTCCTTTCCTACCCTCAGCTTTCAGCAGGTCTAACACACATGCACCAGAAAGTGATTCTCTTGCATTCTTCTACCTGAGCCAACAGTAGATAATGGTTTCTTCTTATTAACTGAAGGCTCATGGTGAGACAGGAGTAGTTTCTTGGTTTTCTTTCTCCAGCCTTAGGCAGGCTCATTATCTACCAAAGTGAAAAAGCTTATGTGCCTTATCTTTGAGGAGACTCAACACCCTCTGGAATTTATTTTACTTGTTTGCCTTGAAATATCAGCTCTCTACAGGTTCAAGGAAACATGATTCTGTAGATTAACTGACTGTTTCTCACTGTTAGAATGTGAACAATTTTTCTTCTGGGTTCTTTCACCTTCAAAAGGATGAGATTCTCATTGTTCTCATAAGTCTGCTTAATAACTAGTAAGTTCAAAGCATACATCACTAAATCATGGCTGAATGTTGGCAAATTCAAATAATTTTGTGGCAAAATAGTAAATGTATACTGATTTCCATTTTATAGCGATATTTACTCTGCCTTGCTGAACTCTAAAACTGAGATTATGAAGAAGGTATTAGCCAGGCTATAAAGAGTAGATTACCAGTTCTTCTCGGTTTGTTGCATTTCCTGAAAAAGCTTTTTACATAAAAGGTAAAACTGAAGCAATCAAATAGTCTATATTAACTTTTCAGATCATCTTGCTTATGTACTGACCATAGTGTTCTTGAAATGTCAGTTATTGGAAATCAAAACTTCTTTTTCCAATATTTAGAGAAATAATGTGTGTTGCCCCTGGGATTCTTTATCATTCAGTGTTTTTTTTTTTTTTTTTTGTGGTACGCGGGCCTCTCACTGCTGTGGCCTCTCCCGTTGCGGAGCACAGGCTCCGGATCCGCAGGCTCAGCGGCCATGGCTCACGGGCCCAGCCGCTCCACGGCATGTGGGATCTTCCCGTACTGGGACACGAACCCGTATCCCCTGCATTGGCAGGCGGACTCTCAACCACTGCACCACCAGGGAAGCCCTCATTCAGTGTTTTTAAAGGAGTAGTGCATGGTTGTAGTGTACGCCTTGGCAGGTTGTTTTGGGGGGTTTTTTGGGGTAATGCAAGTGCCTGACTTATGCTTTGATTGCTAAGGCATCCACTTCAAAGAGGCATCCACTTCAAGGATGGCTATCTCAAATAAACCCATGACTAGATAAAGGTTAGGATGCAATACCTTAAAGGCTGTATAGTAGGAAAAGACATATTTATAAAGCATTTAAAGAGTATAAGAGAAGGGAGATGAATTCAAATGGGTCACAGATTAAATGTAAAGATTGACAATCCATTCTAGCTTGCAGAAGATGTGCTGGAGGATGTGATACCTGAGCTATGTCTTGAAAGATAAGTAATATTTCATAAAGTATAAGGTGGGGTCAGCTTGGAAAAAACAGGAGTTTGTAAAGGGCTTTGCATGTTCTGGTAGTAAAATTTAAACAGTAGACATGCCAATTTATATGGATTCAAAGAATTTGAACACCTTTAAACAGAATTACAGAATGCATAAATCCATATTCACTTAAGTGTTTCTTTATGTAAATATTTTCTCTCCAGTGATGCTGTAACAGAAATACCCTAATATAAACTTTCTTGTACACTATGGTCCAATAGCTCTGACACTCAAACTAGTGGATTAAGCATCCATTATTCTTTTTGAAGTGGTTTTTGCTTGCTTGTTTTTTTCGGTATGTGGGCCTCTCACTGTTGTGGACTCTCCTGTTGCGGAGCACAGGCTCCGCAGCGCAGGCTCAACGGCCATGGCTCACGGGCCTAGCCGCTCCGCGGCATGTGGTATCTTCCCGGACCGGGCACGAACCCGTGTCCCCTGCATCAGCAGGCGGATTCTCAACCACTGCGCCACCAGGGAAGCCCTGAAGTGTGTTTTTATACGGTGATTTCTAAGACAGTCTTTTAGTAAAATTAGGTATTTTTTACTGACTTGACCTACTCATTCACTGAATTGAAATGAAAGGCCAACCTGGGAAACTGGAACAAAACAAATTCATGTTGCTTTCATTTTGTTTACATGATTCATTAGTGGAGAAAGGTACAAAGTGGAAAATAAAAGACAGGGAAGCGAAGAAATAATAGCAGATGTGGGATATACAATCACTGCCTAAATCTTCCAACAGAGGAATTTGAATTGACATTGAAAAATTAGCTTCTGGAAAGCTTTTACTTACTGGTTACCTATACTATATTACCTACCTAACTTTAAGAATGGTCAACACCTAGGAAAAGTAGGAAAAAACAATCAGGTGAATCAAGTCAATTTGACAAATACCTGGCTTTACTTTCTTCCTCACCAGGGCTGGGAATACACATGTTGCAAACAAAAGATAAATCACTAGGTGTGTGGTCTCCTAAAATTTAGTCCTATCCAATCCGTGAATACTCTAAAAGAGAGAAAGAAAAGCTCTGAAGTTGTTGAAGAAATGAAATGGAGCAGGACCATATGGGGCCCTCCTGGGTACAAATCCTTTCCAGGTCCCCCATTTTCTTGTCTGTAGAGAAAAGGCTTCACCCTCCTTGACCTTCCTTGAGTTCCAAAGGGAATATTCAAATAGTTGCTTATCAGGGAAGGGCAGGAATGCAGAAACAAAGTAGCAGCAGTAAAGAAACAATAGTTCAGTCATGGGGCAGGGTCCTGGTTCCTCTTCAAGGAATATATATAACAATATCTTTAAGTTCTTCTGTGGGAACAAAGGTCCCAGCCCAGGTGGAGGATGATAACTTCAGACTGAGCACAAGATTCCTGGAGCACTGCCCTCTTACCTCACCACAAACCAATCAAAAGAAAGTCTGCAAACAGTGGAAGATAAGGAAGACTCTGATCCCCTCCGCAAATGATTCTCCCTGTAAAAACATTCATGGTTCAGCAGAATCTTTGGAGTTGATTTTTGTTTTTTAGTTTGTTTTTAACCTTTTATTTTATGTTGGAGTACAGCCTATTAATAAAGTTGTGATAGTTTCAGGTGCACAGCAAAGCGACTCAGCCATACATATACATGTATCCATTCTCCTCCAAACTCGGCTCCCATCCAGGCTGCCACATAACATCGAGCAGAATTCCCTGTGCTATACAGTAGGTCCTTGTTGGCTATCCACTTTAAATACAGCAGTCGATCCCAAACTCCCTAACTATGCTTTCCCCCACTCCATCCCCCCAGTAACCATAAGTTTGTTCTCTAAGTCTGTGAGTCTGTTTCTGTTTGTAAGTAAATTCCTTAGTATCATTTCTTTTTAGATTCCACATATAAGGGATATCATACAATATTTCTCTTTCTCTGACTTACTTCAGTCAGTATAACAGTCTCTAGGTCCATCCATGTAGCTGCAAATGGCATTTCATTCTTTTTAATGGCTGAGTAATAGTCCATTATATGTATGTACCACATCTTCATCTTCTTTATCCATTCCTCTGTTGAAGGACATTTAGGTTGCTTCCATGTCTTGGCTATTTGTAAAAAGTGCTGCAATGAACACTGGGGTGCATATATCCTTTCAGACCATGTTTTTCTCCAGGTATATGCCCAGGAGTGGGATTGCAGTGTCATATGGTAGCTCTATTTTTAGTTTCTTAAGGAACCCCCATACTGTTCTCCATAGTGGCTGTACCAATGTACATTCCCACCAACAGTGTAGGAGGGTTCCCTTCTGTCTACACACTCTCCAGCATTTATTGTTTGTGAATTTTTTGATGATAGCCATTTTGACTGGTTAAGGTGATACCTCATTGTAGTTTTGATTTGCACGTCTCTAATAATTAGTGACGTTGAACATCTTTTCATGTGTCTCTTGGCCATCTGCATGTCTTCTTTGGAGAAATGTCTATTTAGGTCTTCTGCCCAGTTGTTGATTGGGTTGTTTGTTTTGATGATATTAAGCCTCTTACCAATGGCATTTTTCATAGAACTAGAACAAAAATATCTTGAAATTTGTATGGAGACACAAAAGACTCCAAAGAGCTAAAGCAATCTTAAGAAAAATGGAGCTGGAGGAATCAGGCTCCCTGACTTCAGAGTATACTACAAAGCTATAGTCATAAAAACAGTATGGTGCTGGCACAAAAATAGAAATATAGATCACTGGAACAGGATAGAAAGCCCAGAAATAAACCCATGCACCTATGGTCAATTAATCTACAACAAAGGAGACAAGACTACACAGTGGTAGAAGGAAAGTCTCTTCAACAAATTGTTTTGGGAAAACTGGACAGCTACATCTAAAAAAATGAAATTAGATCATTCTTTAACACCATACACAAAAATAAGCTCAAAATGGTTTAAAGACCTAAATGTGAGATTGGACACTATAAAACTCCTAGAGGAAAACATAGGCAGAACACTCTCTGACATGAATCGCAACAATATCTTTTTTGATCCATTTCCCAGAATAATAGAAATAAAAGCAAAAATAAACAAATGGGACCTAATTAAACTCAAAAGCTTTTGCATGGCCAAAAGGAGACCATAAACAAAATGAAAAGACAACCCACAGATTGGGAGAAAATATTTGCAAATGATCTGACAAGGGATTAGTCTCCAAAATTTACAAACAGCTCATGGAGTTGATTTTTGGACATGAGTCTGCCTTCTCTCCAGGTTGCCAGCCTCCTGAACAAAGCAAACTTTTGTTTCCAACCAACACTTGTCTTTCCGAGTATTGGCTTTCAAGCAGTGAGCAGCTGAACCTGAGTTCAGTAACAGAAACACAGACAGGGAACTCCGATTACTTTCAGCTTGACCTGCCGTTAGTCTTGCCCTTCAAAATCCTTCAAAAATTTCTAGAAAGGTAATGTTGGGGAGAAAGAAATTTTCTTTTACCCTTCTGGATTCTTCTGGCAGGTCTAAGACTTAAATTGATGTGACAGAGTTTAACAGGAGAAAGTCAAACAAAAGCTTAATAACATACATACTTTGGAGAGACCCAGAAAAATTCCAGAGTAACTCACCAAAATGACTGAAATACCTTAAATACCATCTTGAGCTAAAGACAAAAGATGTTGGGGGTAGTGGTTTGGGAAGGAAGGGAATTCACAAGGAGATGGAAAAGCAAATATTTCATAAGCAAGTGTTCCATAAATAAGCGTTTAGTGGGCCATACAAAGACAATGGGACATAGGAATTTTAAATAAATTTTGATAGACTCTTCCCTGTCTAAACACCTAGCTCATCCTATACTTATGTACGGTGTTAGCTCCCTTCCTGGAACAAGTCCTCTATCTACATTCTTTAGGCAGTTAGGGGAAAGGTCAAAGTCTCTTCCTGAGTCTGTTTGGCCTTGTTTTCAGCTCAAAATAATTCACATGCCAAACAGACATTTTGGGGTGCCAAATTTTCTCCGCTATAGTAATTACCTAGGTTATTCTGAAAATAACAAATTGATCTAGTAAAAGTTTTCAAACAAAAGAGATAACTATTCTCTGAAATTTAACCAGTAGGTTAATGAATATTTTAGGGTTGAGTCTTCCCTTGATTTTCAAGTGCCAGTGATACCTTTTACAAGCAATTTTCTCAAGAAGTTGGCATAATTGGAGCTAAAATTAAGTGTATATATATAAATAATTGGCAGATGTTAGACTTAAACTATATGCAAAAAGCAGTGTTTCTTCTTACAGTGATTTAAAAATAAACATTAATTAATTGGGATTAAATATGAACCAGTAAAAAACTTTAAAAATATTAGTTAAAATGACAAAATAAAATGAAGTTCCACCTGAAGACATACATGTGCATATATAATTATTTTAGATGATTCAAATATCATTAGCTTCTTGGAGTTATATCTATAAATTATGTTAAATCTGTTCTTATATTACTATATAAATATTACATTAACATGTGAATTGTATTGCAATACTATTTGCTGATTCTGAGACTCGGATGTATTAATTTCTTAAAATGAAATTTGCAAACATTGTAATAAAACAACAGGTTATTGAGCTGGCTAGCTGTAATTAAACTTCAGGTGGTGTAACAAAAATTAAATTTTTTAACAGGTAGTCTCCCAATGCCCCTGAAAAATGGGTAATTGATGAAAATAACCATAATTCAATATAATTAGTACAAGAAATTCTCATACCCATATTACAATATAACTGTTTAAAATACAACATAAAATGTTATCCATTTCAAACTTCACAACTTTTAACTTTACTTAAAAACTGGAAACATTTTAGTGCAGGATAATAGTTTTCTGACTTCTCTTGCAGACAGGGATTGTTGCCTGCCATTCCAGTAAAGAAAGAATGTTGCCTATCTTTCTTCTACAAGGATCAAGCCATCAGCCACTACAGCTGCTCCCTTCCACCCATGGTATGCCCTGAAAGGAATTCAGGATAGAGACAAACAGGAAGCATTCTGGACTTTGGATACTGGCCCTAGATAGTTAAGCTTCATATCTAAGGAATAGTTCCAATGAATCCAGAATCTTGCATCTTCCTCTACATAGAAAAGCACTAAAATTATTAACTTGAGATGTCTGTTCTTTGTGATTAGCAGTAATCTTTTGATCTTCAACTACATGTTTTTTTCCCCCCAGCAAAAAACTCCTGGCTCCTCCCTTAACTCTAAGGAACTGCTCCAAAGAGATACCTGAGAGGCCTGTCTCCCAGGCTATAGTATTCAGTAAGACATCCAAATAAAACTTAATATGCAACTTTTAGGTTGTGTTTTCTCTTCAGTTGATACTCTTCTTCTTGCTTTTTGACTACTACATTTGTACTTATGAGTTTAAAACACCCTTTTGTCCTGAGTGAAAAATTCTAGGCTGTTAGACACGTTTTATCAAATCTTAGATACCATCATTTTAAAATACACAATTATTTTATGTAGGGCTAATATTATTGAAAAAAGAGACAAAAATGACAATTATCTATAACATGGTGCTTTCTTATGACTTATTTACAAAATAACTCATTTATATTTAGACATAGATTTCTATAATATAATCAACTCATATATTTTTTCACTTATAGAATCCAACTCTTCCAAATAATTTTTCTCCTAAAGTTTTTAACGTCTGTTTTCCATTCCATATCCTCCTCTGTGCTGTCAGTACTGTTAGTGGTATGGCATTAAAAAAAATGTTTTATAATAGCTGAGATTTTTTCTCCCCAATACATTTATATCTGTCCCCCAATTTTTGAGATCCTGATTTTTTACCTCCTCTAAATGTGACAATGAAATGTTTGCAGGACAGTAGGCAAGACTCATGGTTTCTCTTCAAATAATCCTTAAATTATTGTTGATTGAAATTTCAAATGGCTGAGGGTGTCTAGTCACACTAACAAAAATAGTAAGGTTCCCCCATATGCAGGCTGTGACACTGGTGTCATTGTGACTATCACCTGCCAATGACAATTTTAATATGCCGTTGAACTTAAGATGTGTCCTACCTACAGATACATAAAGATATGGGAAAATGTGCATCTTACAATTGAGGAAATATGTAATTAATATTGCAGAAGGATACAATATTTAATAATATTTTATTATGAATTAGTGAATAGCTTTTTCCATTTGCCTTGTCCTTAAGATCCCTCATTATGTTTATAAAATTAATATATTTATGACATTTTCAATTTATACTATGTATATATATTTTCATATTTGTGTATGTACACAGGTATGTATGTAAAATAATTCTTTATTCTCCATAGGAAATAATGTGTATTTGCCCCATGTTTTCCAGTTTCATTATGAGGATTTGGGTAAGAGTATAGAAATATATCTTTAGGTGTCCAAATTTATTTCTTGCAACCTGTTTTCAATTTTTATCACCATCAGTAAACTGTTATTTTGGTTCCAGTCTACGTCTCTGCTCTCATGAAACAATTTGTTTCAAAAGGCTATGGCTCTGTTCAACAGGAAATTCCAACATAGTATAGCACTTAAGAACATGACTTTGAAAAACCAATAAGTGCACCGTTAAGGAAATGCAATTACCTAGATTTGTGTTTGGTGTTACCAGAAGGTAGATGGTAAGGTGTTATTAACATTCAGTGGTGAATTTATTCTATGGTTTATGAAGGACAACTGAAAACAGACACCAACGATAATGACATTTTTCAAGTCCTATCACTTCACTTTCAACCTGGTATTCCACCCCATGAACCATATATTTTTGGTTTTTTTTTTTTTTAAATGCTTACTTGCCTAGGTTTATGATTGACCCCTCTTCTATTTCTTCTGAAAACTATTTCCCTCATTTCTTTATTTTTTTTATTTCTATTCTATCTTCCAGTAAATACACATATTCTTTACTAGAACTGTATTCCACCATTTCTTTCTTCTATCTATGGATTCTATCTAATAAATAAAAGAGTGGCTCCAAGAGTCCAAATAGTACAACACTTTATGTGAATGACAGCCAACTCTACTTTCAGTTTTCTGACCTCTACTTTCATAGGTCAAACTGATTGCAGACATATGCATATGGATAGTGTTGCTTTTTTGTTTTTGTTATTTTTTATGAATAATTTACTTGTGTTTTATATCAAGTCTGAATAATATTGCAAATAATATTTCAACAAAGTTCCTGAAAATAGGAGACATTTTTCAGTGACTAAAGTGACCACACTCATAGCTACATAAAAGATCACTCAAGATGAACTGACTTAGGAAACTGGAAGATTAGACAATGTAGTCTTTGCATAATTGTGGTAATGTGGCTACACACAAAGCCATATTGCCTAATGCTATCACCAAGACCTCGGATCATATCACTGATGGGGAGTTATAAAATCAAGTATAATATTCAATTTGGATTGACCTCCAAAGGGAGGATTTTAATGCTGCAAAATAGCTTCGACATGTAATTCTCCTTTCCCATAATCTGGCTAATGATACCTACATTCATTGGCAAAATTAAAAATATTTTGTTACTCAATTCCTAATTACAAAATATTTTATAATGAGTAAATGGATTACAATTATAGATATTCTGCCTTCTGTTAAAAAAAGCGTTTTATACACAGAAAATATTTTTACTCCTGTCATCTCATGATGAAGACATTTCCACCGCCTGCACCACTGTCTCTACCGTGCTCAATTCAGACTCAGCAATTGGAGAATCTACCCTGAAGAAGGTTTTGTCGGCTAGGGAGATGGAAGATACATTGGTGTGGGCCTGTGTGTATGTGTGTGATGGCTGTGGCTGTGGCAAAGGAAGACACAACTGGAAAGCGCCCCCTCTGTGCAGCCTGCAACTCATTTTATAGGCAATGAATTTGGCAAGGGGATGCAAACCAAGTAGCAAATTGTTGGCATTTAGTTTTAAAATCAAATATGAGTAATTCTGGTGGAAAAGAATCCATTGTTGAAAAGTACCATTTCTGTTAAAGCACAACATGTAGACATATGTAATCATATATGTACACACATATTTACTTTTTCTGTTCTGATACGACATTCATTCTACCAAGGGGGTCAGAGCTTTTAGGTTAGATGCTTTACTGCTATCACCAGTGGTTTCTCAAACCTCACACCTCTGCTTCCATATCAACCCTGTGCAAAATGTCATCGGTATTATCTGGGGGTGTTTAAGAACTTATTCTCTTTATTCATAGATTTGCTAGAACACCTTTTCATTCTCAATACAACATTATATTTATAAAGTTCTTAGAAGGTCACACGAGGTCAGATTTAATGGTTTGCTCGATTATACAGGAGAGAACTAGGTGAGGACATTTGGACACGATTGGCTTCTAAGTTTAATTTTCTCTCTTAAAATTCCATGAAATCTGTGCTCATTACTCAACACTTTCATTGCTCAAAAGAAGACGTCACTTGAAGGGGAAGCCTGTTATACAAAGATGTCCTAACATTTCCACATAATTCATCTCTGTACCCGAAGCGATATATCACTTTTCTTGATTAATGCCCACCAGAACAAAATAACCTGGGATGGTTTCTTGTAGTTTGCATTAATATTATCTGGCCGACACACCTAGAGGTTACTGGTCTATTGAGTAGCAGTTAATAGCTAGCTGTAGAATGCTTATTTAAGTTTTCAATTTAAATGCCTAGATAATGCTGGGGGCAGTGCAGATATATAAACAACTTGTTCTTGGCCTTAAGAGGTGTGATTATTGCTTAGGATGAGCAATTGTTCAAGATATCCTCAGGGGATGTGAGATGTAACAGATGACACACTGATACTATTTAGAAGGAGCCTGCCAGATGGTCAGAACCTGCAGCTGTGGAATGAGGACAGTATGAAGGGACCTGGGGCAAAAAAACAGTCTCTGTAGCAATCTGGTAGCAGCAACATTTGGAAACCTGAGAGACCGGGTCTAAGGGTATGGGAGAAAAACTTCACAAAGTACATGAGTTAGATAAGAACTGAAAGTAGACTCATTTCACAATTCAGTCTTTTCCTGATTAAATCATCTTCTATGGCCTGAGAGGTTGGCTGTTTCTACTTCATCTTGATATAACATACAAGTTACAGTAAAATTTAAAATTTTACTTTAAAAAGTGAATTTTTCCCCCCCTCGGGCTACAGAGAAAAGAGTTGGTTATTGCTCTGGCCACAGTTTCAGCGCGTTCTTTAAGTCGCCCTGTTATCAAAATATTTTGCTCTCTTCAGTCTCCATATGCTGTTTACAGCTTGTAGTGCTGAGGATCATTAATTCTTTGTCCAACAGGTATATCATTGGTGGATGAGGACACAAGGAAGTATGAACTGCAAATGAATGTTTGGAGGACAGGAAGGCAAGAGTCTCTGTCAGCCTCATTTTTAGTGTTATTCGAGAAGCACAATACAATGGTGGGAAAATAGTTATTAAAGGGAAACATCAAAATTTACCCATCCCAGCAAGAATATGCCTTTCAGATGAAACATAATATTTCTGACATGTTTTAAATGTAAGGAATGATACTTTGCTAGATTATAGGAGAGAGAAGCTGTCACTGTAATTACACATCACTATTCTTTAGATTTTTTTTTTTTTTGAGGTACGCGGGCCTCTCACTGTTGTGGCCTCTCACGTTGTGGAGCACAGGCTCCGGACGCACAGGCTCAGCGGCCATGGCTCACGGGCCCAGCTGCTCCGCGGCATGTGGGATCTTCCCGGACCGGGGCACGAACCCGTGTCCCCTGCATTGGCAGGTGGACTCTCAACCACTGCGCCACCAGGGAAGCCCATATTCTTTAGATTTTTAATTAAATATTTTAATATAAGTCAAATACAATAAAATGCTCTCATGCCAATGCCATGATTACTACAGTTTTATAGTAAGTCTTGAAAGTGAAAAGGTAAGTGTCCGACCACCTTTAAATTATTTTTCAAAATACTTCTGGCTATTCTAGGTAAATGGCATTTCCAATAAATTGTAAAGTTTGTCAAGTTTACAAAATTTCTTGCTGAGATTATGACTGGGATAGAAACGAAGCTATAAAGTCTTCCAAGCTATGTATGTAGTTCAATAATCTGTTTATTTAAATTTTAATTTTTCAAGGTTACTCGTCTATTGAGTAGTAAGTAGTTCATAGCTAGCTGTAATTTATAGTTTAGTTATTTTGTCAAATTCATTCCTAAGTATTTTGATTTTCATACTACTGTAAATGATGTCATTATGTTAATTTTATATTGAAATATTTTGTCCATGGTGTCTAAAACTGCGATTAAAAAATATCTATTGCTCTTTTATTTTGAATCTTGCCATGATCACTTTACTTTATTGTATATATTTAGATTTCTTTCAGTTTGATTTTGGTGTTTTTTTTTTTTTTTTTACAAAGATTATCATATGGTTTGAAGACAGTTTTAGAGTGGGGCATCTTTGCCCTGTTGCAAAACTTAGAATGAAATTGTTCAGTCCTTCAACATTAAATATATACTAGTTCTAGGTTTTTCATAAATGACTTATCAAATTGAAAGGTAGTGCTCCACTCAAGACAGTGGAGTCGTAGGACGTGGAACTCACCTCCTCCCACAGATACATCAAAAATACACCTACAAATGGAACAATTCTCACAGAACACCTACTGAACACCAGCAGAAGACCTCAAATACCTGAAAGGACAAGAAAGATCTCTACGTAACCAGGTAGGATGACAGGAAAAAAAAGAGGAAGCAGGACGGGACCTGCACACTTGGGAGGGAGCTGAAAAAGAGGGAAGGTTACCACACTCTGGGAAGCCCCCTCACTGGCAGGGAGATCAGCCAGGACAGAAAAGGAGCTTCAGAGGCTCCTTTTGCTCCTTCTGCAGAATGCAGCCCACTATCTATGGCAGGCAGAAAAGAGAGAGACCTACGTGGATGCACGTGTCACTGCCCTGTGCACCCCAGCTGCCTCCTAGGAGGGTTCCTGTTCCAACCACCACCTCAGCGGGCCCTGGGAGCAGGCATCAGTGGGTTGCCCACTCACAGAGGTGGGGTTGAAACCACAGCTGAGCCCCAGGGGCTGTGTGACTCAGGAAGCAGGGCTGAAATCTCTCAACATGGCTGCGTGCACTATGGATTTACACCTCCGCCTCTGGCTTTGTAAATTCATCACCTGTGGGACAACCAAATAGACAATGGGTGCTCCTGCAGCTGGGACAGATCTGGCCTTAGCAGCTGTGGGCTTTGTGGGTGCATGCACACGGGGGGCTGGCCTGGGCCTGGGTCTGAGTTGCCTCCATAGCTCCCAGAGTGGGTCCAGGTTCGTAACTACTGCAGTCCATGGACCTGACTTCAGCGCACTGCACTGGTGGCCTTGTGGAAACAGTGCCTGAGAGACATGAGGCATTGTGTGATCCAATCCTGCCTACCTCGCACTGCAGCTCACAAACACAGCTCAGAAACAGATCTGGGGTTTCTACTCCAACACCTCGGGAACAGATCCTGCCCCTGACAAGGCAGTGACAACCACAGAGCTAAGGGGAGGACCTGCTCAACCTCCAGTGCAGGACCTGGTCACCACAACACCAGTCACACCTCCTATCAAGGGGATAATGGCCAGCATATACTGAGGAAAGAGGTGGCAAGGCATCTATATTAAAAACGGCCTTCACACCAAATATATTAAACCCATGCAGGTGACACAGGGATGTTCCCACATAAAAATAGTCCCCCAAGATCACAGTAGATAACTGTTTCTCCTAAACTCATAGAGCAAGAGAAAAAAAGTAAAATGAAGAATCAGAGGAACGATTCTCAATTAAAACATCAAGAGAATTCTCTTGAAAAAATAAACAATGAAACAGACCTCTTCAGTCTAATAGACATTGATTTCAAAAAGGAGATAATAAAAATACTGAAGGAATTTAGAAAGGCTATTAACAGAAATGCAAATTACTGTAAAAAGGAACTATAAACTATAAGGACGAGTCAAGAAAAGTTAGAAAATTTATTTCCAGAGATGAAAGCTGAACTAAAGGCAATGAATGCAGAATGAATAATGCAGAAGAAGGAATAAGTGACCTGGAAGATAGAATAATGGAAATCACCCAATCAGAACAGCAGACAGAAAGCCAAATGATAAAAAATGAAAGCAATATAAGAGACTTTTGGGATAATATAAAGCAGGACAATCTACTGATAATAGGGATCCCAGAAGGAGAAGAAAGAGAAAAGGGGATTGAAAATGTATTTGAAGAAATTATGGCTGAAAACTTCCCAAACCTAAAGAAGGAAACAGCTATCCAAGTACAGGAAGCACAGAGGGTCCCATACAAGGTAAACCCAAACAGACCTACACCAAGACATATTATAATAAAAATGGCAAAATTTAAAGAGGATTCTAAGGCAGCAAGAGAAAAAGAGTTAATTACAAGAGAACCATAAAGCTATCAGCTGATTTCTCTACAGAAATGTTGCAGGCCAGAAGGGAGTGGCAAGATATATTCAAAGTACTGAAAGGGAAAAATCTGCAACCTAGGATGTTCTACCCAGCAAGATTATCATTTAGAATAGAAGGAGAGATAAAGAATTTTTCAGACAAGCAAAAAGTAAAAGAATACAGCAATATTAAACCTATCCTAAAGGAAATATTGAAAGGTCTTCTCTAAATAGAAAAGAAGTAGGAATCTATAGGAAAGAGAAAATCACAATTGAAAAGTAAGTAACTTAAATAAGCCAGTACACAGATTAAAAAATATCAAAAAAATTCTGTGAAAGCAATGATAACCACAATGAACAGCAAAAGGATATACAAGAAGATGTAAAAGAAGACATCAAAATTATAAAGTGTGGGGGAGAAGAGTAACAAAATATAGATTTTTTTTCTAGAATATGTTTGAGTCTATATGACTACCAGTCTAAGGCAAGTAGATGTAGGAAGGGAATACTATACTTGAAAAATAGGGTAAGCACAAATCAAAAACATACAATAGATTTACAGAAACCAAAAAGAAGAGAACATAATTATAATACAAATTGAAGCACAAAAGGAAAAACAAGAAGGGGCAAAGAAGAAATATAAAATCAATGGAAAAACAAGATTAAAGGGGAAATAAATATATATCTATCAACAATTACCTTAAATGCCAATAGAATCAATGCTCCAATCAAAAGACACAGAGTGGCAGAGTGGATAAAAAAAACAAGAGCCTACAATATACTCCCTACAAGAGACCCACTTTAGGGCAAAGGACACACATAGACTGAAAGTGAGGGAATGGAGAAAGATATTTCATGCAAACAGAAATGAAAAGAAAGTGGGAGTCATAATACTCATATCAAACAAAACAGGCATTAAAACAAAGGCTATAAAGAAAGATAAAGGACACTATAATGCCCAAAGGATCAATACAAGGAGAGGATATTACACTCATCAACATATATACACCCAATATAGGAGCACCAAAATACATAAAACAAATACTAACAGACATAAAGGGAGAAACTGACAGGAATACAATAATAGTAGGATACTTTAACACCCCACTCACATCAATGGACAGATTTTTGAGACAGAAAATCAGTAAGGCAACAGAGAACATAAATGATACAATAGAACAGTAATGTAATTGAAATTTCAGGACATTACATCCAAAAAAAGAATATACATTCTTTTCAAGTGCACATGGAACATTGTCTAGGATTGACCACATACTAGGGCAGAGAAACAAGCCTCAACAAATTTAAGAGTATAGAAATCATTTCAACCATCTTTTCTGACCAAAATGGAATGAAACTAGAAGTCAACCACAGAAAAAGAAATGAGAAAAAAAACAATTATATGGAAATTAAACCACTAAACAACATGCTACTAAAAAAACAGTGGGTCAACAATGAAATCAAAGAAAAAAGTAAAAAAAACCACCTTGAGGCAAATGACAATGAAAACATAATCATGCAAAATCTATAGGATGCAGCAAAAGCACTGCATAGAGGGACGTTCATAGCAATTCAGACCTTCTTTAAGAAACAAGAAAAATCTCAAACAATCTAACCTACCACTTAAAAGCAGTAGAAAAAGTAGAACAAACAAAACCTAAAGTCAACAGAAGGAAGGAGATAATAAGAGAGGAAAAAATAAAATAAAGATTAAAAAATAGAAAAAAAATCAATGAAAGCAAGAGCTGGTTCTTTGAAAGGGTAAACAAAATTGACAAACCTCTGGTCAGTCTCACCAAGAAGAGAGAAGTCCCAAATAAACAAAATAAGAAATGAAAGAGGAGAAATCACAACTGATATCACAGAAATACCAAAAGCCATAAGAGAACACTATGAACAATTGTATGCCAACATATTTGACAACCTAGAAGAAATGGACAACTTTTGAGAAATATAGAGCCCACCAAAACAGAATCAAGAAGAAATAGATAATTTGAACAGACAGATCACTAGAAGTGAAAAAGAATCTGTGATTTAAAAAAAAAATCCCTACAAATAAAAGTCCAGGGCCAGATGGAGTCATAGGTAAATTCTACGAAACATACAAAGAAGAACTTATGCTGATCCTTCTGAAACTCTTCCAAAATATTAAAGAGGAAGGAACACTCCCAAAGACATTCTTTGAAGCCATCATCACCCTGATACCAAAACCAAAGACACTACCAAAAAACAAAATTACAGGCCAATAACTTTGATGAATATAGATGCAAATATTTTCAACTGAATATTAGCAAACCAAATCCAACAACACATAAAAATGATCATATACTGCAACCAAGCTGGATTTACCCCAGGGTCACAAGGATGGTTCAACATACGCAAATCAAACAATGTGATACACCACATCATGAAAAGATAAAAACCATATGATCATCTCAATAGATGCAGAAAAATCATTTGATAAAATTCAACATCAGTTCATGATAAAAACCCTTATGAAAGTAGATATAGAGGGAACATATCTCAACATAATAAAAGCTATTTATGATAAACCCACAGCCAATATAATACTCAATGCTGAAAAGCTGAAAACCTTCTTGCTAACATCTGGAACAAGACAAGGATGCCCACTCTCACCACTTCTCTTCAACATAGTATTGGAAGTCCTAAGCACAGCAATCAGACAAGAAAAAGAAATAAACTGTATTCAAATTGGCATGGAAGAGGTAAACTTGTCATTATATGCAGATGGCATAGCTTGAATTCATAAGTGGAAGAACAATGAGAATTTGAAGTGTTGTTATATTTGTTCAAGGACATTACTCTTAAAAATTTGAGAAACAGTATTTAGTGTAATTGTTAAGAGCACAGATTTGAGGTCAGACTATTTGGGTAAAATAAATACATCTGCCTTTTATTGGCTGTGTTTACTTGAGCAAGCTATTTAATGTCTCTGGGTCTTTGTTCTTCATCTGTAAAATGGAGATAATATATTCATATCTGTTGTCAAGAATAAATAAATACACGAGAAACACTTCAAATGCAGCCTTATCTACATTAAAGTACTGTGTGTTAGTGATTATATTTAGTCTATTTTCCTATCCAGTGATAAAAATTTTCATTTCACATTTAATTTCCTAGGGGCATTTTATAACAACTGGAAACCACAATAAAAACAAAAAAGTTCTCAACACAATTATTTTCACTTCCGCAACATGCTTTCCGTATGTATGTGTTTCCCCCTTGATTGATCTACATTCTATAGTTGTTTAACCTACTTTACCGAAATTTCTCCCTGATGATATTGTCCTCTCAAATTTCATTTCAGACATTCCCTCCTTCATCCTAAAGCCCAACTAAATCCCCTGATATAAATGATCATCTCTCCACCTTAAGTCCCATAATTATTATCACCTCGGTTGTAGCAAAGATTGTATTCTGCTTTGACGTTTTTTCATCCTCATCCAGATCTTAAATAACTTATCTATGAGCTTTGAGTTGAATCATTCTCCATCACATGTATAACTTGAGCTTTTTCTTTGTTATTTCATAGGTAATTTTTAAGTTATAAAAGTAATGACTTTAGAATATTCAATGTAACTTAATACTTTATATGTATATGTAATACCTTATGTAATGTATAGTTAGAATTAAGATTCAATTATTTTCCAAATGCTTTTATTTGTGGGTATCTATATAAACATTTGCCTTTGCTCTGTTTTCTAATTTTAACTTTAAGAAAAGGTAGTACTTTTCCTCTGTATTTACTAGTGGTTTTACAATATTTTAAAATGTATTTTTCTCACATAGTGCTCATCCATAATATTACAAACATTGGGTATTGCATTAATATGACTAAGTTGCTGTAACTTAGTTTGTTAACAAGAATATATTTCAAGAAGTATACTGTCCAATTAGTTTTCTATTTGAATAATTTACAAACCTTCTGAAAATGGATAATAGTGAATAATAAAAATGTCATACAAACTAGTAAGACCTCTCTAATTATATAACTATATGATATATTCTAAACCTTTGGGCCTTAAACACAAGATAAATCTAAAAAACCTTATAATTTAGATAAAATACATAATAAGGAAAACAATAGCAAAGACAAACATTCCTATAGTTCCTACTATTTATCACACAATTTAAGAACTTTACTAATGCATCTATTTGACGGCAAACAAAAGCTTAACACTGACTATTTCTAGTGCTATTACATGTGATTATTTCTCCTTATACTTTTTTGTTTTGTGCAATAATTTTGTTAACAAATATGTTACTTTGGGGCTGAAAAATTTTGCCTTTTATGCCTTTTCTCTTTATTTTATTTTTAAGAAGTTACTTTCTGTTTTTCCAAATAATTGTACCAGAGTGGGTTTTTCATACATTCTGATATTCAGTGGAAGAGACTCTCATACACAAATGTTTTTTAATGATTTTATCTTAAAAAATCTTATAGGATTTTTAAAAATTTGAAATATAGTTATTTATTTCTAAGTTAATCTCAAGAGAAAGTTAAAATAACTGCAACTATAAGATGTAAGAAATAGGTATACATGAAATGAAAGAGAAAAAGAAATTCTTAAAATCAGCAACTATCAAAAAATCTTATATATTTACTATATACCATTTTCAACATACATATAATCATATGCCTCATTTTATGGAAAAAGTTGGCAATATTATATATAGTAAAAATGTAAAAGCAGCAGCGAGTTCAATGTGAGTCTTCTTTATTTATAGAAAAATTTCAATGAAATGATTTCAATCTCATGATCTATCCCTTTAAAGAGGTTCTCTGGTACCACCTTATCCCCACCTCCATCTGTATAAGTGTGTGTATTTGAAAAAGTTTTAGATTTTTATTTGGAAATAATTAAAATGGCGTGATGTGTCTCTCTAATATGGGTCTCGTTTTTCAGACTTTTGTATACTTCAGTTTGAATGCAAGAATTAAGGTCACTGGTGTTATACTTTAAGGGTTTGGGGGCTTATTTTTGGATAACCGTGAGACTGGGCCCATTTTCACATTAGCAGTGACTTGAAAATTATTCCACTGGGTAACAGACATATTCAAAAGCTACAATCAATAAAATTAATATTTTAGATACGATCATAATAAAATCTTATTAATAAGTGATTAGGTGTGGGGGGCAATATTTTATGTGCATTTTGTTAATAAACAAAATACAACATGCATTCACTTTTAAGTGAATAGCCGATAGCTCAAAGTACTGCCAGTATTGCAGTTTTGAAAGAAGAATTTCCCTTCACCAAATAAATGTTAGTCCTGGTATATTTCCTGAAACAATCTAACTTTTTATTTTCCAAGTTAGGTTTTTAGCCTATGAACTTCAGCATATTTTTGAATGTTTCTTTCTTTTTTTTTTTAATTTTATTTATTTAATTTATTTATTTTTGGCTGCATTGGGTCTTCGTTACCGTGCGCGGGCTTTCTCCAGTTTTGAGGAGCGGGGACTACTCTTCCTTGTGGTGCGCGGGCTTCTCATTGTGGTGGCTTCTCTTGTTGCGGAGCACGGGCTCTAGGCACGCGAGCTTCAGTAGTCGTGGCTCGTGGTCTCTACAGCACAGGCTCAGTAGTTGTGGCCACGGGCTTAGTTGCTCCACGGCATGTGGGATCTTCCCGGACCAGGGCATGAACCCGTGTCTCCTGCATTGGCAGGAAGATTCTTAACCACTGCGCCACCAGGGAAGCCCAAATGTTTCTAATAATGGTGTACCATGAACTAATTCAACACCGATCATTTTTACATACTGGATTTTGTTGTTTAAAGCAACGAAAGCCACTTAACCACAAGGACATCCTTTATTGAGAAATAGGATACCACTTAGAAATGCATCACAATAGTTGCAGAATATATATTATCTAATATTCACTGGGCTCACTGTGAAACAGACTTGAGCTAGCAATAAAACAACCTATTTTATTAATTTTCATTTACTTAAGGGTCATTTAGTCCAAACTAAATATAAATTATCATTAATTCATTCAACAACATTTATGGAGCACTGATTTAGGGGCAGGTCCTTCTCCAAGCTATGGAATTTCTGTAACTTTCCAAAAGACATCAGTCCTAAACTCATGGAGCTCAGTCTTATAAATCTTAATTATATTAAAAAGTCTTTTGTAAAGAACTTTTGTTGTTGTTTCTAAAACAGACTCAATTCAAAGAATTAAAGATAAATTATATACTCATATAAAATTTCAGGTTGATTTAAGTTAAGAAAAAAAAAACAAGAGAGAGAAAGTATATCTTTCAAATTTCAAAAACAAAATTATCCATTTCTCATTAAAGCATTTACCTTGTGTAAAATAAGGATGCTTCAGCTTTTTCTCTCACTTCCATAGGAAGGGATATTTCTTCTTTCAAGAGAGAATTTCCTGGCATTTTCCTTTTTTTACTAAAAAGAAACTATTCTTATATGTTTTACCAGATTTTCATAGCACCAGGACCCGGGGTAATCAAAGTCATTCACCAGAATGACCGTGCATTGTAACAAGGCCTTCTACTGCTGCCGTCTGTCAAGAATGGAATCTTTTTTTTAATGTAGAGAAGCCAGGAAGAAATAAAATGAAATGTCTGCCCTTTAACATTTCAGAACTGGGAAACTGATTCACTCTGCCCTATTCCAGTTAAATGTAATAGATGTATTTTTGTACTTGTTCAAACCACAGAGCTTCTGATGGGCATTCTTTTAAAATACTCCTATAGATAGAATATATTCTTCCTCTCTGTTTATTTTCTTTGGAATGGCAGCTGCCTCAACTTAATGAGATTGAGACCATTTCTCTGAGGATCAGATGCTAGTTCAGTGAGATTAATGAACAGTGTGAAAGCTTAGTTTGATATTTGAAAAACTTATTTGTTTACTTATTTATGACCACTACTCATGGAATTCTGCTCCATAACCAGTGAATTCTAGTTCCTCAGGCCTGATTCAGGGTAACATGTAGACTTTAAAATATGACCAATACTATCCTGATGATATTTTGACATCCTTGACTCTCTAGTAGAATCAGTAGATTTTTAGCAACATTTATTATTTGTTCAGAGATTTAGAGTTCATTCATTTGCATCATCTGTCTTATCACAGTGCCTGAGTGAAGAATGATGGTGATGGTTTCTATAAATACACATTCTCAGTTGAAGGAAACATTTTTCTAATCCTTTCCTATGGTCATTAAAAATATTTTGAAAGTAAATATTAAATATTTTCAATACCAGTTAAAATTAAAGTATTATATCTCTGTGTATCTATTAATATTGTAATTGCATCGTAGTAAGCTGAAATATGTCTCCCCCCAAAATAGTCACAACCTAATCCCTGGAGCCTGTGAATGTTACCTTATATTGCAAAAAAACAGGGGTATTTGCAGATGTGATTAAATTGAGATCTTAAGACAGAAAATTATGTTGGATTATCCTAAATGCCATCACATGTATCCCTATAAAAGGGACTCAGATTTTACACAGATGGGGGAGAAGGCAATGTGAAGATGGAGCAGAGAGATACTTAAAGACACTGGAATGATGGGGCCACATTTGACGGGATGCCTGCAGCCACCAGAAACTGGAAAAGTCAAGGAAAAAATTCTCCTAAGAGCCTCTGGGGGGGCCATGGCCCTGCCGCCACTATGACTCAGATTAAGTAATACTGACAGAACTGTGAGAGAATAAATGGAACACATTTTGCTTGTTTTAAGCCAAGTATCTGCTGAATTGTTACAGAAACTTTTTATGACTTGGAAAAATTATTCTTATGTTATCTTCTTGATTGAGGGCTTAGCTAATTTATTTCTTGGTTTTTAGTTAATTCTTGAAACATCAATGTCTTTCTGAGAACTATTTTTATCATATTATATATTCATCAGCCCATAGTCCATATGGTTGCCATTTAAGCAAATTTAGTGAGATTTTTCTTAGTGCCCATATTCTATGTCTGTAAAACATTATAGATGTTTGAATAGATTGAATGTTATTCATATCGTAGACACATATATTATAGGTTAGTATATAGAGGGGTATGGATAGATACTTTTTAATATCAAGTAAAACAAGTTTTATTATGATATAATCCCTTCTTTGTTTTTTCCTCTTAGTTTTTTGCTTGCTTTGCTATATTTGAACAAAACTGTTTCCTATTGACTTATTACTTACACATGTCATACAGTTTGTAATGACTTCCTGTGAATTTAAAATATACATTGTTATATCTTTAATTAGTAGACCTTTAGTTAACCAGTTTCTACCTATAGGTGATATGTTGTTTCACCTGTCATATAAAGTCTTTAAAACTGGCCTTAAAATGCCCTAAGGCCAACATTGTCACTGTTTTTTTAGCTAAAGACTTTTCTCTTGTGGTGGAAATAAAGGGGAAGCATCAGGATGCATATACTTGTCCCACCCACATGGCTGTGTTCCCCTCTCCAATCTGCATCACTAATAAGCATTTCTAGTTGATCTTTCAGACCTTTACTGTGAGAGACCAATGGATTTAATGAAGAAAGAGTCCTCCAGGACATGCAGACTCCCCCAGTTTCTTCAGTGCAGGGTTGTTTCACATGGCATTCCCAGCCTGCAATTAACCTTCCTCAAATGTCTGTCCTTCTAACTAAATTCTTCTTACCAGCTTCCTGCTGTGTCTACCAATTTTGTTTACTTTTGTGTTGTTTTAAGAACTTGTTTTATCTGTATGTAACAGTACTATTGTAACAGTGAAGAGCTAAATTGGACTGCAGGTTAGATCTGTTTCTTTGAATTTAACCTTTGCTTTTCATTGCTTTTATTATTATATCATACATAATGGCCTGCCTCAAGGAACACTGCCCCTCTGCCTGAATGTTAAACTAAACTGCCTTTGTTCAGCTCACAGGGAGCCGATCTGACCCTGCCCACTTGTGAATGGCTGCAGTTAAGAAGAAATTAACACATCTCCTCCTATTTTGCAAGATAAATGGCCTTGTTTACTTTACTTCTTCACCTTCTCTCCCTCTCTGTTCTGTAAAAGAAACTGGCATCCAGACCCCGATAAGATGTTTTTTTGGGAACCCTTGCCTCACCACTTGCTGTCCCGATTTATTGGCCTGTCGTGCGGCGAGCAGAGTGAGCTTGGACTCGGTAACACTATTGCATTATTTGGAACATTAGTTACCTCTTAGATGTCATTTTCTAAGAAAGACAGCATCACATCTGACTCTAACAAATTGTAAATTCTTAAGTATGTCTTAACTGCTAGAATTTTCTATTTCTTATTCCACTTTTTAGAGTATTTCCCTCATTCACATGTGTGTTATATTGTGCAAGTTTTACACACTTGTGATGTTTCTCTGTTCTTGTTTATCATAATTTTTACTGATATAAAGCAAACCCCTTGATTTTTAAAGCATTTTTACCGTAAATTCTATTTTGACTGAGATTTACATTGAAAATCTTGTTTTAATCTTGCTTAAAATTTCCAGGTCTATAAATGGAGATACTTTTAAATGTCGTAAATTTTGGTTTTGATTTGTCTACTATAAATAATATAGTGATAGAATTTTAAGTAGTCAGTCTAGGAAAATTTGTCTTTTAATGCAAGCTTTATATCAATTCACAATTATTATGATCCATAATATACTTCCTCTTATATCTGGTTTTCATTGAAATTCTTTTGCTTTTTCCCTTGTTTCTGCATTTTCTTGTATTCCAATTTAAAAACTTTTCTAGAAATAGTTTGTATTTTATATTTGTGGTTCTTATTTTTCTCTAACACTTAAAAATGTCTATCCTCTCTTTATAAATGGTACATGTGAAACCGAGCAGGGCCCTTTTGAGGCTCCCGGGCACGGAGGTCTCTTTTTTGTCCCCTGCTTCTAGTCGGCGAGATTCCAGCCTCCTTGACCTTCCCTGAGTTCCAAAGGGCAGATTCAAACAGTTGCTAATCAAGGGAGGAGGAGCCAAAAAACCACTTGAGGCAAGATTAAAGGGAGCAGAGAAGCTCATCTAGATTAGGAGACCCGCCACTGAGACCCTGCACACACCCTAATCTTGTCAGCAACCCCACCCTTGGGAAGCATTGTTATAAAACTCCTTATCAAATCCTCCTGGGTGGGGACACACAGTTTTTTGAGGCAGAAGCCCCCTGTGTCCCCCTTTGCCTGGCAAAGTTATAAAGCTATCCTCTTCTATCTCATCCAAAGCTCTGTCTCCGAGGTTCGATTCGGCACTGGTGTACAGAGAAGCTGAGCTTTCGACATCACAGGTAACTGAAATGACCGTATCTAAATGTAAAACAACTTTAACTGCAGCATAAACAACTATGTATATATCCCTGGTAAAACAAACAAATAACAAAAATATCACTATGCATAACTTCTCCTATAACATAGCAATACATTTTGCATGGAATTTCTTGATCCTTCTCCCCTCCCTACCTCTAAACCCGAGGGTTGGTCCTACCATCTAAAATATCTCTTCTTGTTTATAAGTTTTTATATATACAAACAAAACCAGCAAACAACATGAACGTTCTTAAATGGTAAAAATGCTGAATAAATGATAGTACATATAAATACAGAAATATTACCGTTTTTATATGTGACTTGTATGTCCGTCCTCACATGATATCTTGATTGATGTTTAAGTGGGAAATGCGGGTTTCAGAGTACTGTGCATAGTTTGCTTCCGTTCTTTATAGAAGTAAACAGCAAACACATCTACATATGTGTTTGTGTGTATGTATGTTTTCGTATGGGTGCATGGTATTGAAGCCGAATCCAGCCTCTGTACCCTGACACGGAATTGAATCTCAGAGACAGAGCTTTGGGTGAAGTAGAAAAGAATAGCTTTATTACTTTGCCAGGCAAAGGGGGACACAGCGGTATAATGTCCTCAAAACTGTGTGTCCAAAAAGGGAGGGGGGGTTGTGAAGAGTCTTATAGTCAAGGGGGCAGGGTTGCTGATAAGGATCGGGCTGTGCATTCCTTCAATCCAAATATCATCTGGCGTCAGGTGGTGATGGGCAAACTGTTACCTTCTCTGGAATGAAGAGTGCTTCGTCAAGTAGTTAACATCTTCCATTTGGTGAGGGTTTTAGTTCTGCAGAAGAGCTCAAAGGTATTGTTATGAATATCCTTTGCGGGGGTGGGGGTGGGGGACCAGGACCCTGCCCTCAAGGCTGTACTATTGTTTCTAGACTGCTCCTCCCTTGTCTCTGCATCCCCCACCCCCTCTCCTGATTAGCAACTGTTTGAACCTGGCCTTTGGAACTCAGAGAAGGGGATACAGAAAGGCTTTTGTGCCCAGGAGCCCCATAGGGTCCTGCTGGGTTTCAGTATCTTTTTAAATTCATGAGGAAAGATGTAATAAGTTATATATATATATATTAAAAAACTCATTGCTTGAAGGAGCTAGAAAATGTTTTATTTCTGTGATTGCATTGAACTTGTATTATTTTGCAATACAAATATTTAGTACTTAAATTGCATTACATTCCAAAGTAGTGTTGTCAAAAAGTATTTATGTTTTAGTCAGTTTTCTCCAGAAAAACAGAGCCTGCAGCAGATATAAAGATATGCAGAGAGAATTTTTTTATGAAGGTGACGTGATTATGGAGGCTGAGAAGTTCCGCGATCTGCAGTTGGCTTGCTGGAGGCCCAGAACACTGGTGACGTAGTTCCTCTTCAAACCCAAAGGCTAAGTGGAGGGGAGCCAATGGCGTAGGTCCCAGTCTGAGTCTGAAGGCCTGAGAACCGAAATCATTGATATCTAAGGGCAGAAGAGGGACCTCCTGGCTCCAACAGAGAGTAAATTCACCCTTCCTCTGCCTTCTTGTTCTATTCAGGCCCTCAGTGGATTGCGTGATGCCCCCCTCCATTGGTGAGGGCCATCTTCTTGACTCAGTCTACTGATTCAGATGCTAATCTCTTCCAGAAACACCCTCACAGACATACCCAGAAATAATGTTTCACAAGGTATCTGGGCATCCCTCAGCCCAGTCAAGCAAGTTGACACATAAAATTATCTATCACAATTTAGCATAAGCTGTGTTTTGCTATTTACATATATATGTACATACATATATAGTTTTTTTATATATAAATTTATTATCAGTTTTACTGACCTTATCTATGTGATTAATTTTCTTTTTCTGAAAAAAAATGTATGTACTTTATTTTTTAATTTTTATATTTCTTCAATATATTTGTTTTTTTATACTTGCATAATTTGTTACAGAGTTGTTTTTGCAATATCTTTTTTTTGACCACACTTGCACAAGTCGCTATATTGTTTTGGAGAATGGGCTCATCTCTCAATACATGTTTTATTACCTCATCAGATAATAAAGAAAATGTGACTGTTTTAAAGTGTAAATATTCCTTTTCCCTAGGAGTTTGTAGCAATTTATTATTATTTTGTTTGTTCATTAATTTTGTCTGAATGTTTCAGATGAAAGCACCATCAATCTTAACAGGGTTTTTGGGGTTGTTTTTAATTCAGTGATACGTTGTACTATTTATTTATCTAAATACCTTTTGCTCTTATATTCTCTCTATCCCTTAGTAGGATATATGTTACTGAGGTTGCATACGCATTTATTTTAAATTCCTAAGCTCCCTTAAAGAAAAGTTTCGTATTTTGCAGGAATGCTACCTTCTCAAACATTACTAAGCATATTTATTAAGTTATTTGTGTTTATTTTTCCATTAATTTCTTTCCTTAATAGATAGTTCTTTCATTAGCTCCAGCCAGTGTTCCTCTTCTATGTTCCCCTCAGATATTTGGTCATTATGGATTTTTCTGTGTAAATTTATAACAGTAGTTAGCATTGATCAATAGTAGTTGTTTAAGTGGCTTCTTTTTATTCACTCAGCACAACACTAAATATTTTTCTTTTCCAAACAGCAGATGCACTTTTACTTTATGTGATTTCTAGCTGTGGTTGTAATTATGAACTTGAGTCTGGTCTGGTTTTTCTGTTGAACAGGAAGAAATAGCCTTTTCTATGGTGATGACCAGAAGTTTTCCTCAGCACACCTCTCAGCTTCTCCTTCCAGCTTCAACACTCTGGGAACCTGCCATACTTGATCTCTTTGGAGAGGTATTCTGGGACAAATCCTCTAGATACAGCAAATGTTAAGAGGTAACTGGCACAGAATTAACAGCTTTCATACTTGGCTACAAGACAGTCTTCTCTAGTTTCCCATATATTTCTTGACCTGATGCATTTAAGGACGTTTGAAATCACATTATTTTGAAGTGTCTTAATTTTGCTTATATTGGGTTGTGGAAGTTTCAGATTAGGTTTATCCTCTCAAGGCAATCTGATCTTATTGGCTCTGTATCCTTCAGAAATAACTGAATAATTGATTCTTACTAGGGACTTCTCTTGGTTTTTCAGGACCTCCAAGTCTTTAACTGTTTATTTACTATATTTTGTGATTTCTATAATCTCAATGGGATTTTTGAAGGAAGAAGAGATTAAAACATGGCCTTAGTCAGCCATTTTGAAACCCCAAGTCTCTCTTTTTTTTTAGGTAATATTATCACAGTGAGGGAACAGAAAAAACAGTTAACAATCAGAGTTTAATACAGAGTACGGTTCTATGAGTTATACATGGACATATAAACAGCAGTTGAAATCTAATCCCTATTAGAAGGAAATGCACATTCTTAAATGTGATTATTTTAACTTCATTATGATTAATTTTAATAAAATTGCATACAGTTTTCTGGAATCCAGTTTATCATTAATTAAAATGAAAGGTATGATTAATACATCCACATTAAAAGTGTTTTTAAAAATTAAGCAAGAAAAAAATACACTAATAAAGTAAATGTGAATTTTATTAGTAAATAAGGAAAGTTAATTGGTTTGAAATAATTAGAAATAGACATATCCTAGATTTAAATTGGGTGTAGAATAGAAATTCCACAGAGAATGTAACTTTAATTCAAAAGGTAATACAGTGAGTTTTACAAATCATAACTTGAGTGTGGGTGGAAAATCACCTCAGTTTCTTTTTGTTTTTGTTCTTTTTTTGCAGTACACGGGCCTCTCACTGTTGTGGCCTCTCCCGTTGCGGAGCACAGGCTCTGGACATGCAGGCTCAGCGGCCATGGCTCACGGGCCCAGCAGCTCCGCGGCATGTGGGATCTTCCCGGACCGGGGCACGAACCTGTGTCCCCTGCATCGGCAGGCGGGCTCTCAACCACTGCGCCACCAGGGAAGCCCTCGGTTTCTTTTTAAAGTGTGCATTCCTGGTCCTCATTTCCAAATATCCTAATGAGATTCACAAGAAACTAAATTCCTAACAAGAATCCCCAGGTAATTCTAATGAGAGACACTGTTCCAAGAGAGTATGTACTCATTTTACCACTCAATAAAAGAGCTCAACAGAAATAGTTAATCAGATTTGATAATGCTGCAGCAATGCTAACTATGAGAGTAATAGTAATAATAACAATTACAAGAGCAAACAAATTAATAGCTTTATAGGTGTCAGTCTGCTATGAACTTTCTTTTAATGGTTTCCACTAATCCTTATAAAAATCTGAGTTCCTACAAATTAAGTTTATACTTCTGATAAAGAATTTAGTCTAAGAAAAGAGAAGCTATTTGTCTATGTCCTGTAAGTAGCAAGCATCAGCACTCTCTGACAGCAGAGACTTCTCCCATAATCCTCCCTGCTAGACACTTCTATTTAAAATCATAATTTTAATAGTGCAAGTTGAAAACAACATATATTTATATAATTACTATGTACCATGTTAATGTATCACATGACTAATAGAAAGACACCTTTCTGATGTTGATTCTTCCCATACAAGAACAAGGTATTTACTTCCATTAGTCATATCTTTTTTGAAGACTCTCCATAATGCTTCACTATTTTATCTATTGAATTTCTAAAATGTATTGAATGAGTTATTTCTAAATATGTAAATTTTTGTTCTATTGCAACAGAGTTTTTTTTTTTTCTTTCTATGATGTTTCTTATCAATTTTTATTAGGAGAAGTAATTTTGGTATATGATTAGATCACCAATTTAACACATTGCTTATTTTAATTTTTTGTTACATTACTAAAATTTTCTAGGTAATGTATCTGTAAATTGTTAAAATTTTATACCACTTATGCCTCTCATATAATCATATGATAATTGAAAAAATGTATATTAATCAAGAGCTGTGTCAAGCACTGCATTGAGTGTTGGAGTGAAAAAAACAAAAAGCAAAACCTTGCTTCATTAAACTTACAATTTACTGGTAATCTCAGGCATTTGCCAAATAATCATACAGAAATATAATTCCAAATTGGATAGGTTCCATTAAGAAAATACAGAAAGATTTTTTTTCAATAAATTTATTATTTTATTTATTTATTTTTGGCTGCATTGGGTATTCGTTGCTGCACACAGGCTTTCTCTAGTTGCACGCAGGCCTTCTGTAGTTGTGGCGAGCGGGGACTACTCTTTGTTGCGGTGCGAGGGCTTCTCATTGCAGTGGCTTCTCTTGTTGTGGAGCACAGGCTCTAGGAACGCGGGCTTCAGTAGTTGTGGCTTGCGGGCTCTAGAACGCAGGCTCAGTAGTTGTGGTCCACAGGTTTATTTGCTCCGCATGTGGGATCTTCCCGAACCAGGGCTCAAACCCGTGTCCCCTGTATTGGCAGGCAGACTCTTAACCACTGCGCCACCAGGGAAGCCCAAGAAAATACAGAAAGCTTTTAATGTATGCCACGGGGCATGTGATTAGCAGTTCAGATTTTAGAGAAATGCTGCAGTTAACGAGAAGTGTTACGGAATATTATTTTACATGGGTGGCACTATTTGAAAGCTCCAGGCATGAGGGAAAACAGGGCACAGTGGAGAGCCTAAGGCCTGGTGACTGAGGCAGAGATCACAAAGGGGAATGAGACAGGAGAGTGTATTACCTACTGCTGTGTAAGAAATTACCTAATTTTAATGGTTTCTAACAATAAAAATGTATTTTCTAACAGTTTTTGGGAGTCAGGGATCAGAGTGTGACTTAGTTAAGTGCCTTTGTCTAAGATCAATACTGAAATTATAGTCCATAGGCCACCTGGGGCTCTGGTCACACCTATAGACTCAAAGTGAGGAGGGATAAATCCAGTTACAAGTCCATTCATGTGGTTGTTGGCAAGTCTCTGTCCCTTGACACATGAGCCTCCTACAGGGCTGCTCGACAAGGTGGCCTAACATGGTGATCAAATCCAAGAAAGCATGAGAGAAAGCAGCCAAGATGGAAGCCAGTCTTTTTACAGCCTAATCTTGGAAATGACAAGTCACCCCTTCTGCTATTCTATGTTACAAAGGACTCCATAAGTCCAGCCTCCACCACCCACAGCCCCTCCCTCCGCGACCCACACCACCACACACACACATGCACACTCCATCCTTCCGATCTTCTCCATCTCACTGTCTATGTTCCCAGGGTGACCATAAGCTGTGGCTGAACCATAAAAATCTTCACGTACGCACAAGCTGACAGTGCTTTGCAAAATGCCCATACTGTGCCCCTCTTACTCCCTGTCTGACGACTTCTTTGTTTGAGCCGTTACAGGACCTCTTTTGGCACATTCCTTTGCACAACCTGAAAGTATGTGGGAGTTAATGTCCCAAGGGATAAACTTTGAACAGTAGGATTCAGTAATTTGTGGGTAAATTCAGTCCTATTTATCCCTTCCAATAGAAGGACCCAAAATGAAGCTAGTATGGATTTTTGAGAGTAATCATGGTATTCTGCAATTTGTCTTACTTAGTGGTAGGCAGTTCAATAATCTATACTTGTATCATCTCTCCCTTCCTCCTTGCCACTTTGTCTTTCACTTCTGCTCCCTAGAAATGAACATAACTCCTCTGCCTCAGGCTCAGCTTTCTGGGAAGACTAAGCTACCAGTGTGTACTTAGAATGCTAATCTTCAAGGTGGAATTTCGGAACTGAATTTTACCCTCAACTGAAAGCAATAAGAACACCATGTAACAGCACAATCACTAAAGATTTTATGTGTCATTTGGATGAGATATAGGTGGAAGGTGAAGAGTTCAGATTTATAATGGCTAAGGCACTTGAGCAGTATGACAGCAAAAAATAATTATAAGAACTGTGAAGTGGGTTGGCTTTTTATAAACTGCTAACCATAAGAATGTACTGTAAACCGTTGTTATTTTTAACCCAAATTTTAGTATAAAAATATGTGACCTTCAAAAATTAGAAGTTTGCATTCCTATATCCCTTACCTAGAGTTTCCAGGTTTCATTATTTGCTATATATCCTTTATCTGTCACCCTCGGTCTACCTAAACATACACTCACAACAATACACATTTTGATTACATATTTATCAATTATTTAAAACTAAGTTTCTGATACTTCACACAAATATTTTAGCTTGTATTTCATTTTTTTAAGATATTTTATCTAATTGTAATGTAATTATCACATCCAGAAAATTTAAGCCTGATATACAAAATGTTCTTTAATATTTATGTCACGTGTTCAATATAACAATTTTCTCCAAATATGCCACTGAATATTTTCCTAGTTGTTTTTATTTCTTAGTTCTGATCCAAGATCTAATAAAAGATCACATATTGAATTTTCTGGTCATCTAGAACAACCCATATTCCTTTTATTTTTATAACGACGTTTTCACAGTTGTGACTGAGAATTTTCTTCACTTACTTCCAAATACCAGGAATGAACTTGACTAAGGGCTCCAAATCCACCACTCTGAAATCCAACTCTGTGATAACACTGAGGTCACAGGCTATCTACCGGACTCCTCTTAGAGCCGATGTTGCCAGTAACAATGTCCCTTTATTTTCCATTCTTGATATTGAAATTTTTCATTCTTATAGGAAGCTCTTCTCCCTTTTTTCTTGGTCACTGTAACTAGAAGTTTGTCGATTTTATTGAACTTTTCAAAGAATATGCTTTTATTTGCATTGATTTTTTTTAATTTTTCTATTTTCAATTTCATTAATTTCTTCTCCATTCTTTATTACTTCTTTCTACTTGCTTTGGGTTTAGTTTTCTCTATTTTTCTTTAAAAATTTCTTAAGATGGGGCTTCCCTGGTGGCGCAGTGGTTGAGAGTCTGCCTGCCGGTGCAGGGGACATGGGTTCGTGCCCCGGTCCGGGAAGATCCCACATGCCGCGGAGCGGCTGGGCCCGTGAGCCATGGCCACTGAGCCTGCGCGTCCAGAGCCTGTGCTCCGCAACGCGAGAGGCCACAACAGTGAGAGGCCCGTGTAACACACACACACAAAAAAAAAATTTCTTAAGATGAAAAATTAAATTATTGATCTGAGTCATTTCTTCTTTCCTAATATAAGTATTCAATACTATAAATGACCCTGAAAGCACTGCTATAGCTGTATCCCTCATATTTTGATGTGTTGTATTTTTATCTGTATTTCATACAGACTATTTTTTCATTGGTTTTAGACTTCCCCTTTAACCCTGGGTTATTTAGAAATGGGATGTTTAATATCTAAAGATTTGAGAATTTTTTAGATTTATTCCTGTTTGATTTATAGCTAAATTCTATTATGCTATTAAAATGTAGCTATGATTTCTACTCTTTTAAATTGTTTGAGATATTTTTATTGGCTTATTATATGGTCTATCTTGTTGAATATTCATATGTCTTTGAAAATAATGTGTATTCTACTGTTGGGTGAATTGTTCTATAAATGTCAATTAGGACTATTTGGTTGATAGTGTTCAAATCTTCTATACTCTTACTGTCTTTCTGCCTATTTGTTCTATCAGTTACTGGGAAAGGATTTTTGATGTCTCAATTATAATTTTAGAACTGCCAACTTGTTTTACTAACTTCCATTTTTGTCTCATTTATTTTGATGCTCTGTTATCAGTAATATATATATATATTTATGGTCATTATGTCTTATTGGAGAATTGACCCTTAATGATGATATACTGTCCCATTTTATTCTGGATAGTATTCCTTGTTCCGAAGATGGCTTTTTCTGATATTAACATAGCTATTCAAGGTTTTGGGGGATATTTTCATGGCATATCTTTCTCCATCTTTTTACTTTTAACTTATCTTTATCAGTATATATTAACTGCATTTCTAATAGACACAGTAGAATTGGATCTTGCTGTCTGATCCAATCTGACAATTGCATTCTTAAGAAAGTTATATTTAAGCCATTCATAAGTAACGTGATTATGGATATCATTGGATAAAAACTTTACTAAATTGCTAGCTGTTTTGTATTTATTTAATTTATTATATACTCTTGCTTTGCCTTCTTTTGCATTAAATAAACATTATATAGTATATCATTTTACCTCCACTATTGACTTATTACTTATACATCTCTTATAAAGTTTGTAGTAATTTCCTGCTAATTTAAAATATACATTGTTATATTTTTAATGAATATACCTTTAATTAATCAGGTTGTACCCTCAAATGATTGTTTCACCTATCATATAAGCTCGTTAAAACTGGCCTTAATATACCCTAAGGCCAGTAATGTCACTGTTCTTTCTGATTAAAGCTTTTGTCTTGTGGTGGAAATAAGGAGGAAGCATCAGGATGCATATACTTGTCCCACCCACATGACTGTGTTCCCCTCTCCAGTCTGTATCACCATAGGCACTTCTTAGTAGATTTTTCAGACCCTTTGCTGTGAGAGGCCAATGGGGTTCATGAAAGAGTCCTTCAGGGCATGCAGACTCCTCCAGTTTCTTCAGTGCAGTGTTGTTTCACATGGCATTGCCAGCCTGCAATCATCCTTCTTCAAGTGTCTGCTCTTCTAGCATCCTACCAATTCTGTTTTGTTTTGTGTTGTTTTAAGAACGTGTTTTTTTCTGTATATAGCAGTACTATTGTATTATTTGGAACATTAGTCTTCTCTTAGATGTCACTTTCTAAGAAAGACAACTTCACATCTGACTCTGACAAACTGTAAATTCTTAAGTATGTATTACCTGCTTGAATTGTCACATAATAGTAAATGTTACACTGAAAATATTTTATGATGACAGACCTTTGGAATAAAATACCCTTGGAATATTGTAAACAAAGTTTTAACATATTAAACAGGGAACTTTTTAAACAGAAGTACTTAGTAAGTTTCTCACAACTTGACATAACCTTAAATACATACCTTACTTAGAATGATTGCTTCTATCATAGAACAGTCCTATGCTGAGATCTATTCCATTATTGAAATAGCTGAAAATCAATGTGTTATTGGGAGATATATAGCCAGGTGTATATTCACATTGTCAGTATGCTTTATAATAAATGCTCAAGGACTTAAAATTATTATAGCTAAGTGATTTGCCCTTGACATTCAGGGATTACTGTTATGTATTTTGATTCTTGCATTTTATATAATAGTAAGTTCATTTGGCTCAGAGCCCTAAATGTTTCCAAATGACTACAATTTTTTCAATGCCAGCAGTTTGGAAAATAATTGCTTTGAATCTCATTTTTTTTTTTTTATTACCCATCATCTACACTATGCCACCCAGACAAGAGAATAGTGAAGTAAAAAAACATTGTTGATTATTTTGTTACATTACAAAGTCTTCCCATTAACGTATATTGATATGGAGTTTTTTTAAGTGCAAGGACTAAGATCACTGAAAGTACAAAATAACATGCCTTAAATTTTGTTGTTTCTGGTAGATAGGCTCTGCTATAGAAATGCTGATTTGAAGGATAGTCACAAAAAGTCACAAAACCAGATATGTAAATTTTACATGGATTAGAATATATTAGCTCAAATTTAACTTAATCCTAATTTTAGAAAAGCTACAGAACTTAACAGATAGTCAAGTTAAAAGCTTATTTATTATAATTTGTGATAAGACAAAAGATCATATATTCATACCATTCCACACTTCACAATATATAGGGTATGGAATTTCTAACACTCTTGATATCTTTGGCTTAATCCCATAAAGTTAACATTAAAAACTTCAATAGTTTTTGAGAAAGATTAACAATTTAAACAAATATTACATATGGTTTAGGATTTACTAAATGAAAATTGAAATTCCATTCTGAAATTTAGTGATTATTGATTTCTTCAATCCACATAAAATTAATTTCAGGACACCAAGGCACAGTTCAGTCAGATGAGCACAAATTTCCTTATTTTCTCTGTTCAATGTTAGACAAGAAATATTCAAATATAAACCATGCTATCTTCTGTCTGATGATAGTGTGTCAGATACAATGGTGTTCATCAACCCAGTCTATTCAGCCCCACTGTTTTCCTAGTCTTCTTTCATCTAAGGAAAGCAATGTAGCATGGTTCCAACAATTAGATGGAAACAAGTCACTGAGTTGAGCTTTTGGGAATGTTTTGAAGAATGGTGAGGCTCCATAGGCAGGCAGTTATGTTTTTGCCCTTAGGCACTTTATGTTTTTTCCACCCTTTCTTCTTCTTTATGCTTGGAATAATGGCAGGTTGTTAGAAGATTATCAACCATACTATGAATGGGAGAATGGAATCCACATGCTAAAAATGGCGAAGCAGGAAGATAGAATGTACCTGGGCCTTCAATGGCATTGGTCAGAAGCTGCATGTTTAAGAAAAACTTATAACAGCAACAAAACAACTAAGAGAGAAGAGGAGGATGAGAGAGAATGAGAGAGAGAGAGAGAGAGAGAGAGACTTAGAATGAAGAATGTTCTTTTATGTTTTTCTCCCTTGTTTGTACTCTTTCTTTGAAAAAGAAAACCATCATAGGATAAAGTGCTAAAAAAATGCTCAATATTTACTTAGTTAACTTATTCAATATGCTTTCCAGAAGGAAAAAAAAAATCATTACATGAAGTGGTTGACAGAACTGTAAAAATATCTCCCCAAGATTTTTTGTTTCCTAGCTGTTCAGTAAAGCACTGATACAGATACTGCTGAGAAGAGTCTTTCACATGGAATTAAGGTTACTAATCAGTTGCTTTCTATTAGGAAGGTTATCCTGGATTACCTGAGTGGACCTAATGTAATCATATGAGCCCTTAAAAGCTAAAGAGGAAGACAGAATCATCAGTCAAAGAGATGAAGCTTGAGTGACTTGAGGCATGAAAGGGACTTGACCCACTCTTGTTGGTTTGAAGATGGAGGAATGGGGCCAGGAGCCAAGGAAGGCTAGCAGCCTCTAGAAGCTGAGAAAGATCCCTGATGTCTAGCCAACTGGCAATACCAGCAAGAAAACAGGGACCTTAGCCCTACAACCACAAGGAAGTGAATCCTGCCAATCACTCACACAAGCCAGGATGTGGATTCTGCCTTAAAGCATCAAGAAAGGAACACAGCCATGTAGACACCTTGATTTTAGCCTTCTGAGACCCAAGGAAGCTAGACTTCAGACTGTGAAGGCACTGTGAGATAATGCCTGTGTTAAGTCTCTGAATTTGTGGCAATTTGTTATGGCAACATTATGAAACTAATAATCATAGTAATACAAGAGAACCTGTTTAGAACATTTGCAAAAAATGTCTTGACATATTAACCTTTCAAAAATTACTTTCATCAAATTATAAGGCACAGATCAGAGATCAAAACCCTGAAAAATTACTACTAAGAACTCAGTGTTTTAGTGGAGGCAGGGAAGTAAGGATCATGAGATGCAATCAGGGTAGATAGTGTGTGGCTCTGTGGATGGTCCTTTGTGATTGAGCTTCCAATTGGAAGTTTGAAAAATAAATGCCAAAAAACTACACTACTTCAGAGTTTCCACTAGTGTCAGTTTCTAAAAAATCTTACATGAATTACTATAATTTCAACAAAACATTGATTTTACTAACATTTTATATTGTTGTAACTCTAAGATTTGAACAATAATGTTTACTGTGAAATATAGGAAATTTATAATTATGTGTTTTTAAATTTTTTGCATGTAAAAAGTAGGTTGATTGAGACTATGCAATCCCATCTATTCACTCTTTCTGTGATTATACTGAAGTGCCATTCTCTTCAGAAAAGAAAAAAATATAGAGAGCTCAACTGAAATGAAAGGATTATAGTAGTATGAATTACTCATTCATGTTAGTGATATATTCAATCAATCCAAAATATTAATTGAATAACCATTATATCCAATGATTTTTATACATAAATTTACCTACATTGCCACAACACAATGCATATTTTGAATGCATTTAAATTATTTTACACACATACACAAAATAAGACTGCTGATGATTAAATTTCACCTCGAAGTATCTTATTAGGTGATTAAATAGTAGGTGGCACAGAGTACAGTGAATAGTACCAACTATTATTTCATCACTCACTTATAATAAGAAAACATTGAATAGAGAGTCAGCGTTGTATTTATCTGAGTTTCCCAAGCAAACAACAAAATACCTAATACGTAGGAAAATAAAAATGCTGTTGGAGTGAACTGTATGTTAATAGTTACACTATTTAAGCAAGAACATGACCAAGGATAAATGTATAACTGAATAGTTATGTTCTGTCATTTTGATAAAAAATTTCAAAATAACACTAAAAAATCAAGTTTTATTCTCAATTATTTGCTATCTTTCATTCTCTAAACAAATATTACATGAGTACTTGCCATGTAGCAAGTATCCAAGACATTTAGGGAATGGAAACGAGCAAAGAGAGTCTCTGGCTTTAAGAATTTCCTGGACATGTTAGAATGTTTGCCACATGCAATACCTGAAGATGTTTATTAGAGCTTTATTCGGCATGCAGCAAAGGGCAGAGGAGAAAGTGTTTAACTCAAGGTAAGTTGTTTATCTGCTGGGGGAAAATCAGTGAAATAGCTGAGAAAAACTGTCATGTGATATTATGGTTTAGTTATTCTGAAATGGGAAATAAAAGAATATTTTATACAGAAATATTAAATTATTTTATGGTGTGCAAATTAAATTCTTTGCATTGAGGTTTTTTAAAATGGCAATGTTAATCATGAACTTAAGAAAAAATATAGGTGAAAAAAGAGAAATGAGTTATATTTTTCAGGATTGGGCTGAGGGGAATATATTCCAGGCAGTGGCAACGGAAGATGCAACTTGCAGGGCTGTGAAAACTCATGGAACTTTTGAATGATGACAGGGAATTCAGAGCCAGAGCAGAGAGGTCTTGTAGGCAGACAGGGATGAGTCTGAGAAGCAAGCAGGAGTAAGATCAAAAAAGTTCTCAAATATATTGCCAACAATTATTTGACTTCAAGCTAGGCTCTGGGAACTCAATGACAGATGTGAATTGCAGAGGAATGACCATATTTCCATTTCAGAACAATCACACTGGCAACAATGTGGAGAGTCAGAAGGGAGGCCAGAATGTGAGCACTCAAATGAAGAAAAAATGAGCATGAGCCCAATGCCAGCAGAAATAGGGTGGAGGAGAGGGCTTCAAGATAGGTTTAGGACGTAGAGTCTGTAAGACTTTCTGATTGATCTGAAATGAAGGGGAGGAACTGCCAAAGGAAGATTCAAGGACCACCCCAATTTACTGGTTAGCAAAACTTAACTTATCACACATACTTGTGATAACTATAAACTGAGATTTAAAAAAATCTTATTTATACTTGAATTTCAGAGTTAACCTAAACATTTCCTAATAAAACTTGCCTATAATTATGATTCCTTCTATTTTTTTCCTAATACTCAAAAGCAGTGATTTTACATTTCATGTAATCATGGTATAAGTGGCATGAGAAATACTAATTGCAGAATATTTACTTCAATAAGCCTTTTTCTCATGTGTTTGAATATTTCAAAACATAGTTTGTGACATTAAAGAAAAAATAAAAAAGATATAGTTAATTCTAAAAGGCACCATGAAATGCAAAAGTGCAACCTATACTTAAAAAAACATTAAAACATTGAGTATTTGTCCACATACATTGCCCATTGATTTGCAGCAGCAGTAATTCATGTAAAAGCTATCATGTAATATACATGAGGCTGCTTTTCTACAACCTTGCAGAAAGGATACTTGGAAGTATCCTTTTGTACCAAAACTGGAATCATTTTTCTGATGATACGGTAAAGTAAGGTGAAGCTTTACATTTCATGAGTAGTCAGTAAATGTAGGTGGGTGAAATCATTTATTCCTTTCAAACAGATCACAAAATGTGTTATTCTTGATGATTTCCAACAATATTATAAGTCCTTGAAGTAGCACATGTATTTGCAGAAAAAAATAATATACACATAAGCAAAGCAGGGTGAAAGAAATAAAAATTTACCCATGATCCCAATAGCGATTATATATATATTTGAAAGAGAGAGAGAGAGAGGATGCTAGCTAACTGACTAGGTAATCAGACTCCCTAAGCAAAGTCTACCATTACAGGGATTCTAGGAATCTAGGGGTGGGCAGGAATATAGTGATTCTAGTACGTCATAGTGCTTAGTCACTGGGGAAGCAGTCTGGCAAGAACACATTGGCCAATCTTGGGGCAGCTGGAGGCTGTCAACCAGCTATCCTTCCTGCAGAAGTCTTCCTTGAATAGAGATGTAAGCAAGACACCTCCCATCCATCCCTTGCTTCATACAGATTCTCTTCTCTGTGCATGAGGTTTGGAAAACAGCTCCTTCATCATTTTCTTTTTAAGCTTTGTATATGCATTTTTCTTTTGAACCAGAATCATTTTTTTAATTAATTTTTTTTTAATTTTTGGCCGTGTCCAGTCTTTGTTGCTGTGTGCAGGCTTTCTCTAGATGCGGCGAGTGGGGGCTGCTCTTCATTGTGATGAGCGGGCTTCTCATTGCAGTGGCTTCTCTTGTTGTGGAGCACAGACTCTAGGCACACGGACTTCAGTAGTTGAGGCATGAGGGCTCAGTAGCTGTCGCTCACGGGCTCTAGAGTGCAGGCTCAGTAGTTGTGGCACACGGGCTTAGTTGCTCCGCGGCACGTGGGATCTTTCCGGACCAGGGCTCAAACCCGTTTACCCTGCATTGGCTGGCAGATTCTTAACCACTGTGCCACCAGGGAAGTCCCTCCTCGGTAGTTCTTGTCCGTGTTTCTGAGGAGAAACTTATGAGAGGTTAGTGAGAAGAGGTACAGACACCATTGCTGCAGGTAGGTTCAGGGTACCATTAATACTCATCCTCTCCCTCCTCAAACACCTATACTAACTTCCTCCTACCCTTAATTATTACCACAGGATTTGGTAGCTTACCTGGCTTTATGACCCAGGATTAGCTATATAATTTTCTGTGTTCAGTGCAAAATGAAATGTAGGCCTCCTTGTTCAAAAATTACTAAGAATTTCAAAACAGTGACAGCAGAGCAATAGACCAAGCATGAGGTTCTTTTAAGTATGGGGCCCTTCATTTGACCTGTGGGACTGCCCAGGTCAAATGCCCATGAATCTGGCCCTGTTGTGGCCCAAACTTAAATTTCTAAAGGGACTGAGACCTTGTAATCACCCCTCTGTCTGGCTGGGGTTGCTGCATCCATCCACTCACAGGTACAACTGGGTAAGTTCCAAATTTCATAATGAGAATGCATAATCATTACTGAACTGAGCATGAGGAATTGGATTAATATCAAGATTTTAGGTGTGGAAATGGTAAATAGGAGCTTAGAATTCACTAAATTATAAAACTGAAGAATGTTTCAATGTTTATGCCAGTTGAATGGTATTCTTTTAACAATGTTACTTTGTTTTCATATGTGATGGGAACCTCCTAATTCTTGAAAAGACCTGTGACTTCTGAAAAAAATAAACAATATCTTGAAGTTTTGTGACTTCACACCTACTTTATAAACTAATTGAGCTGAAGATTGGTGTTTAAAATTCTTGTGTTCTCGAGTGGACAGCTTGTGAAAAAAATTGAGGAAAAAATAATACTTACTGGAAAATAAGAAATTTATTTGGTAAAGTATAAAAATATTCTATTGGAGAAGTGAATATGGCCTGTGCATTACTTATTAATAATAATAAATATTTACAAAGCACCTTCTAGGCACTAGGAAAAGTTCTAATTGCTTTCCATTTTTTTTATTATATGATAAATGCCCCCATTTTATGGATAAGGAAACAGAATAAGTAAATATAGGTAAAAATTTAAGAGTTACAGTCTTAATCAGTTTTTTAAATTAATTACAAATTAATAAAATTCATGTTCTGGTATAAATTAAATTGTGTTTTGAATCATTTACTTTTTAAAATTTTGTTTTAATTTTACTCAAAGAGAAAAAATATACTCCTGAGTTTGATTAGAGAGAAAAGTGGTCACATTTCAGGAACTAGGTAATATACGATCTTTATATACAATGCCAGCACCCAGGAAGAGACTGCCTATTATAAGTTGTTTTTTCTCAAAGTAACAGCTTTATGGAAATATAGTTTACTTACCATACATTTTACCACTTTAAAGTGTGCAATGTTTAGCATTAGTGCTTAAGTGTTCATTGTTTGGTATATTCACAGAGTTCTGCAAGCATCGCCACTATCTCATTTTGGAATATTTGCATCACCCCAGGAAGAAATCCTTTAGCAATCTCTCCCCTGTCCTTCCTCTTCTTAACTCCTATTAAACTCATAAGTTTTTCAAAATTGAAAAAAGTCACATTGAATCTTAACGTGAGGCCCCATTTTTTGTTTGTTTGTTTGTTTTTAAGCTGTGAGAGACTTATTTGTTTGAAGTTGATGATAATTTTGTTTTTAAGAGATTTACAATGCCAAATTACTGAGTGTTTGATAGTAATGTTAATTTAAATGTGTTACACTAGATATAACAAAATTCAGATTTTTCCTTATGTAGTATGTTTAAGATGGGTTGCTTGTATATTTTAACCCCTTAACATGACTCTGCATTGAATTTCTATGGTAACCGCATTTCTGCAAAAGCATAAAAACATTCAGAGGCTGTGCCCTCTCTCTCCTTTTCCTGTTGCCTTTCAGATCAGGAGAACATGTCTCTCCAGAAGTCACTGGAATGCCCTACATACATTTATTATTATTGCTATTTCCATCCCCCAAATTAATATCAAAACTACCATGATAGATTTGTAAAGAAACCATTTAGGACTACTCATGAGAAAGAAAATTATCTTGGATAATGACAGAAAAGAAAAAAAAAATACAGTTAGAAGATAGGAAGTCAAATTCAAACTGTTTGGCCTAATCCTGAAGGTATCATTTTCATTATATAGTCAACTTCTGCTGTGACTTTATGGCTTAATGATATGATTATGCCCAGTTGATGATGAGTAGCTCTGGTCATAGGATCACCCGAAATCCTAGTCATGTTTAAATAGAACATAGTGGTATGTGAGAAGCTCTTACTCAAACTAAGAGTAATTTACTGTCACAGCAACCAAGACTTTGTCCCCCAACTTCAATTAGGCTATGATGTTTTATCATAATATTTCATTCCTCTCAGATTTCCTATCTTTGGTTATAGGACCAGATGGTTTCACTGGTGAATTCTACCAGATATTATAAGAAGTCATACCATTCCCTCTCAAACTTCTCCAAAACATAGATGAGGAAAGAACACTTTGAAATTCATCTTACAAGGCCATCATTACCTGATACCAAAGCCAGACAAGGATATACAAAAAAATTAAATTACAGGTCAATATATGTGATGAACATAAATGCAAAATTACCCAATAAAATATTAGTAAATCAAATTCAACAGTACATTAAAAGGATCATACACCATGATGAAGTGGGCTTTGCTTCTGGGATGCAAGGATGGGTCAACACTTGCAAATTAATCAATGTGATTCACCACATTACAAAATAAAGGATAAAATCCTGTGATTATCTTAATAGATGCAGAAAAAGCATTTGACAAATTCAACATCTTTTCCTAATAAAAAACTCTTAACAAAGTGGATATAGAAGAAATTTATCTCAACATAATAAAGGCCCTATATAACAAGCCCACAGCTAACATCACAATCAGTGATGAAAAGCCGAAAGCTATTGCTCTAAGATCAGGAACATGACAAGAATGCCTGTTCTCACTATTATTTAACACAGTACTGGCAGTCCTAGTCAGAGCAATTAGTCAAGAAAAAGAAATAAAAAGCATTCAAATCAGAAAATAATAATTTAAATTGTCTCTGCTTGCAGATGATATGATATAATATTTATAATAGACTTCACCAAAAGACTGTTATAACTAATAAACAGTTTCAGTAAAGTTGCAAGATAACAAAATCAATATACAAAGGTCAGTTGTGTTTCTATACACTAATAATACCTATCAGAAAGAGAAATTAAGAAAACGATCTCATTTACAATTGCATTAAAAAGAATAAAATACTTGGTAATAAGTTTGTTCAAGGAGGTGAAGGATTTGTACACTCAAGAATTGTTCCAGATTGAATGTTGAGCATCTTTTCATGTACCTGTTGGCCACTTGGGTGTCTTCTTAGGAAAATGTCTACTTAGTTCTTCTACCCATTTTTTAGTTGGATTATTTTGTATTGAGTTGTATGAGTTCCTTATATATTTTGGACATTAACCCTTTACTCTGTATATGGTTTGCAAAAATTTTCTCCCATTCTGTAGGTAGCCTTTTCATTTTGTTGATTGTTTCTTTAGCTGTGAAGAAGCTTTTTAGTTTGATATAGTCCCACTTGTTGATTTCTGCTTTTGTTGCTTGTGTTTTTGGTGTCAAATCCAAAAAATCATTGCCAAGATCAATGTTAAGGAGCTTTCCCTACATGTTTTCTTCCAGACGTTTTATAGTCAGGTCATATGTTGAAGTGTTTAATCCATTTTGAGTTAATTTTTATGAGGAGTATAAGATAGAGGTACAATTTCATTTTTCTCCATGTGGTTATCCAGTTTTCCAGACACCATTTGTCGAAGAGAGTATTCTTTTCCCAGCAAAATAAGGTATCAAAGAGGTATCAGCACTTCTGTCATTATTGCAACTTTACTCAGAATAACCAAGATATGAAAAAACTGAAGTGTCCATCAATGGATGAATAAATAAGATGTAAAATATATATGTATGTATATATATATTTATATTATATTATAATTAATATTATAATATATATATATAATTCAGCCATAAAAAAAATGAAATTCTGCCATTTACAACAACATGGATGGACCCTGATTTATTATGCTAAATGAGCTAAGTCAGACAGAGGAAGATTAAATGCTGTATGATATTACTTATTTGTGGATTCTAACAAAGATAAACTTGTAAAAACAGAGAGTAGAATAGTGATTACCAGGGGCTGAAGGTTGGGGGATTGGAGAGATGTTATTTAAGGATACAAACTTAAAACTAGTAGATAAATAAATCCTGAAGTTCTAATGTAGAGCATAGTAATTATAGTCACCAATACTGTATTATGAACTTCAAATTTACCAAGAGACTAGATCTTCATTCTTCTCATCACAAAGAAAGAAGTGATAATTATATGACACATTAAAAGTATTAGGTAACACTATGGTGGTAATCATATTGCAATATATAAATGCATCAAATCAACACATTGTACACCTTAAAATTACACAGTGTTATATGTCAATAGTATCTCAATTTAAAAAAGAAAAAAAAGTAATTGGTTGAATAATTTAGTTATCAGAATTGATGTATGTGTAACTTTACCACCTCAACGTGAAGCCCTGATTTCTGTCTAGTCTAAGCTTCAGAATTCAGTTTTACAATTGTAAATTAGAAATGAGGATTCTGAAAAGTCCTACACATAAATCCATGTAGATACATATAGCATGTGCACACACACACACACATCATACTTTGTATATTTATTTTGAATAGAAAATGGAATAAGCAGGTGAGTAGTTTCAAAGTTGAAGATTTATTCATTTTTGGAAATTTTAAGGTAATTTTAGTCAGTTTGATATAAATATCAATATACTATATGTTGGCTGCCATTGGTCTAAAAATCTACCAGATCTTCCAGCTCCATGCTACTAATAATATCTAGTACTGTTGTGAGCTGAATTGTGTCCCCCCAAAAGATATATTGAAGTCCTGAACCCAGGCACCTGTGAATGTGACCTTATTTGGAAACGGGGTCTCTGCGATTTAACCAACTTAAGGTAAGGTCATATTGGACTGAGGTGGGCCCTAAGTCCAATGACTAGTGTCCTTATAAGGAGAAAGAGACACAGAGAGGTAGACACGCAGGGTAAAGGGCCATATGATGGTGGAGACAGAGGTTGGAGGGATGAAACTTCGAGTCAAGGCATGCCAAGTATTTGCCAATGATCATCAGAAGTTAGGGAGATGCAATGAAGGATTCTTCCCAAGAGTCTCCAGAGGGAGCCTGGCACTGCTGACACATCAATTCCAGACTTCTAGCCACCAGAACTGTGAGAAAATAAATTTCTGTTGCTTTAAGTCATATACTTGTAGTATTTTGCTATAGCAGCGCTAGGATATTAATACACATACTATATACAGTAGTAGATAGTAGATTGGCCAGTGATATTCCAACTGGGTAAACATTTCTTTGATATGTTCTTACACAGATGGGCATTCACCATACCTTAATGACTTGCAATTTATAATTTTGTTTATGTGACAGACCCATGATATTAACTTTGGAACAACAACAACAAACAAAAAGTACTGGGTGAAAGAACAGTATTGTTTCTCCTGAGAGACAATTAGAAACTGGTTTCAGACAGGCTGGAAGTAGAGAATGCAAATTTTCTGTTAAAAATCAGTGGAATAAAAGCATTTTATTTCAATCTCATCTTTTTGACCCCTGTCAAATGCCTAAAAGAACAAAAGAATAGTAGAAAATTCAAGATTTAATATAATAGAAAAAAAACCCTTCAATATACAAATAGAATTATACTAGCTAAAAAATGTGAAATATTAACCTAAACAAGAGTGCATGATATTTATTTTCACAAACTTCCTCAGTCTCCAAGATATTTGTACATTTCCAAAAAAGAAATTAAGTATCTTATTCTGCATAATCTCTACAAAATGACAGTTAAGACATCAAGAGTTATAGGAAGGCTCTGGGTACTGTGGAATATATCCTGTTGGGACCCAGATATTTGCGACAGAAAAGCAGATACCTGGCAAATAAAAAACAAATAAATAATAAAAATAAATAAAACCATCTGTACACTTTCTTTCCTAGCCTGAAAGTTACTTCACTGAGAGCTGAATAGAGGAGAGAAGGAAAAGCATTGCCATAGACTAAATGTTAGTGCCCCCATTCATATGTTAAAACTTAATTTACAGTGGGATGTCATTTGAAGGTGGGGCCTTTGGTTGGTGATCAGGTCATAAGGGCAGATCCCTCATGAATGAATGACACCAAACCTGCTGGCACCTGATCTTGAATTTCCCAGCCTCCAGAAGTGTGAGAAATAAGTTTCTGTTGTTTATAAGTCACCCAGTCTACGGTAATTTGTTATAGCAGCCTGAATGGGCTAAGACAGGAATAGAGGAGGCAATCCATGATTTTATAAGTTGAGGGGTGCTCTGGATACTCTAGCTTTCAACATGATGGGCTCTCAATATTACACTTTCCTTTCTGCACTTTCTTCTGTACTTTTGAGGGATAAACATGCAAGCCACATATTTCAGACAACCTAGCTTTCTGGTTTCTGCCAATTGGAGGCACTAGATGGAATTTAGAAGGAAGAAAGAAGAAACAGAATATTACTTTGCTATTTCAGTTTCTTTCAGCACCTAGGGGCTGTGACAGTAGCAGGACCATAATGACAAAAGAAGGCATCTTGCTCATGGTCTTCTTGGCATGGAACCTCCATTCTAGGAGAAGAGCATGCAGGGGTGGAGGCAAAGAAAGGCAGACCAGCTCTACAATATACAAAAATTTATTGAATTAAATGCTCGCGAAATGGGTGAATTTTATAATATTTAACCTATATTTTATAAAGCCGTTTTTTTAAAGGTGATTTTAGGCAGCAGTGAATGTCAGCAACTTTGAGAGTAATTTAGCAGCAATGGTAGAGTTTTTGCTTAATAGCAAAATACATTTCTAACAGTAGCAGACACAGACAGAGAGCTTACCCCTCATACTGTCAGCAGCTCTGGGGCGAAAATGGTCACATGAGCTGTAGCCTAAGGCAGTGACAGTTTCTTGATCTATGAAGAACAACCCTCCTCTTCCCTTAACGCCTTTAGCCATTCCATCACTCTAGTCACCCGTGATCAGCTATAAATTTCCCCATCCTTAAATACTGAATGGTTTTCACATCTGCCAAATGTACGCTGAATACCAAAGAAGATTTTTCTGTCACCCAAGCAATTTGTTGAGGAAAAGTTTGGAGTCAACACCTCTGAATCCACGCCCCAGATAGTCCCAGTTACCATAGTTGTCAACATCTCTGGCAAGCAGCAAAAATAATTCAAAGATGGATCATACTTAGAAAGGAAATGATATGTGCTCTATGCACAAAACATTTTTCTTTAAATCAGTAAACGGTCATTTCTGATAAAAAGATGGTTACAGTAAAACAAAGGAATGAAAGAAATGCTTCTCATTATTCTCACAGAATGTATAGATAATACCATCTTTATAAGTAATAAGTGAAATTTGAACAATGAGAAAAAAGTATTCCAAAGAGACTTTATAGGATGTCCAAAGAATATAGAATTGAGTTGCAAAATGTCACAATATGACAAAAAATGAAAAGCCAGTGTAGAGAATAATGCCCGTTATAGGTGGAAAAAGTTAGATGTTTATAAGTAGTTATGAGGGTGACTCCGAGAGAAAGAAAGAGCGGGAGGGAGGGAGGTGGAGCAGGGAGAGAGAAAGGGGAATGTAAACATGATCACAGAAGGAAAGCTAGACTTTAAAAAGGTATATCTAACATGCATTATTGATATTTTTAAGAAGAACTAAGCAAATGAAAATATAGAAAGAGTCTAAAGTATAATTTTTTCAACATTTTTCTGAAATAAAAACAAGTTGAATGTGTAGACTGAAGGGGCTCATAGATTTCCAAGAAATAATGAAACCTAACATTCATACCTACCATTCCAAATCAAAGCATATTCTGGTAAGGATGTTAAAATTCAGGTACAAAGAAAGAATCCTAGGAGTAGGAGGGGAAAAAATCATGCCCCCTACTAGTGTGAAATATCAAGATGGATTCGACATCTTCACAGTAATATTCATGCAAGGAGACAGTTTGATCAGTATCTAAAATATACTAAGAGGAAGAATATGTGATGCAAGAATTTTATAATCAGCCAGGTAATCCTTTGATTTTAAAGAAAACTTTTGAGTAAAAAGGAAAAGGGTGCACGAAGTTATGCCATTTATGAATAACAAGGTCTGAAACTCCTAGGGGACAAGGTTAGGCAGTGATAAAGAAAGAAAAGGGAGAAAATGGAGCTGAAATCAACTGATTAGGTGATGAGAACTAAAGGATATTTTTTAAATTGACAGAGTAGACACCCATGCCAACCCACCCCCACTCCTGCCCAAATATGTTAAGATTAATTTTTATTTAATGAAAGTGACAGAAGCGTGAGATGGTCACATGATCAGAGCAAAGGTAGCGGGAATATTCAGCCAGCCTCCTTTGGGTTGCAGAGTCTGTTAATTTTGACTCTGTTCCCATGTGAGGACTCTTGTCAATACGCAAAGCTCATTTTTTCTAAGCTCAAAGCTTTTTCAGAATCAAGTCACCTAACACCATTCAGAAAGAACTTTAAGCAGCATCTATGTCCTTCCTGTGAAATATTTATGAGCAACTTGGATTCTGACTTTCCTGTCAAACCCACCAAAGCCTAGTCTACATTCTCTTTTAAGGACATGATGGATGTTGGAAGTGGAAATCCTGTTTATCCCCAGCCCACACCGATCTTTCTATTTTTTTCTATTTCTATAGATAGATAGAGAATAGAGATACAGTTAATTTCTCACCGAGCTTATTAAAAAATCTATGTTCTTACAAGATGTTACTTATATTATTTCATTTGATTTCCCCAATACTGTTAATAGTTGGCATCATAATTCCCATTTTACAGCATAGAGATTTCAATTCCATTAGGTTAAATCAATTTGTTCTAAATTACACAGAAATTCAGTTTTGTGTCTGGTATTAGAAGAATCTCTTTGTACTTCCCCACCACCCCTTACTGTAGTTGTAAAATTCACCTATTGGCAATCACATATGATAAATGATCATATGATTCCAGACAATAAATTACAAGTGTTAAACTTAAAAATAATGGCTTGTTAGTTCCCTATCCCCCCATCTTTAATGACAGAAATCACAGATCTTGTTCATGAGGATCACAGTTTTTGAAGTAAAATACTGGATTTTTATTTCTATTGCTATGACGGTATTATTATAGTAATACCAAAACAAGAAAAACACAATACACAAAAAGAAAACTACACACCAATTTCCATCATAAAATAAATGTAGAAATCCTTAGCAAAATATTAATAATAGAATTAGCAATATATAAAAATAATTATACACCATTACCAACTGATATTCATTCTCAGCATGTAAAGCCTGTTCAATATTCAAGAATTATCAATGTAATTTACCCAATCCTAAAGAAAAAAAAATTGCATGGTCATATAATTCAATGCAGAAAAAGGGTTTGACAAATTTCACAACCATTCATGTTGTAAAAACAACAAACGAACAAAAAGCTCTCAGAAAAATAGGAATAGAGAATAACTTCTTCCACTTGATAAACAGCACCTATGGAAATCAAAAACAAAAAGAAAACCAAAACCAAAAATCCCAAAGTTAACTTATACTTAATGATGAAAGACTGAATTATTTCCCTCCTCAAGATCAGGAACAAGGCAAGGATATTCACTCTCACCGCACTCATTTCACATAGTATGAGGTGTTCTAGCAAGTTCAGTAAGGCAAGAAAAACAATTAAAAGACAGATATGTAGGTAAGAAAGAAATAAAATTGTCTCTATTCGCAGATGATATGATTATATACAAACTGAAGTCTAGGAATACACATATACTCAAAAAATACCCTTTTAGAATTAATAAGTTAAGCAAGGATACAGGATATAAAACAAACATAAAATATTAATTGTAAACCTATTTGCTAGGAATTAACTATGGGCAGTGAGATTTTTATAATCACTCAAAAATGAAATATAGAAATATATCCAAATAATCAAATATTTACAAGACTTGTCATCAAAAACTATAAAATGCTCATGAAAAAAATCAAAGAGGTTCTAAATAAATGGAAGACATTCAGTGTTTATAGATTGGAAGCTTCAGCTTGGTAACTGTTAGTTTTGCAAGGGCCATCATAACAAAATATCAAAGGCTGGGTAGCATAAATAAAATAAATATATTTTCTCACAATCCTGGAGGCTTATTAAAGTCCATGATCAAGATGTCAGCAGGGTTTTATTTTGCCTAAGGCTTCTCTTCTTTTCTCCTAAATGGCCATCTCTTCTCTGTACCTTCAGAGTCTTCCTCTATGTGTGTCTGTCCTAATTGCAAATCAGGTTGGATTAGAGCCCATCTTAATTACCTCATTTTAATTTAAATACCTCTTTAAAGACCATATCCCAAATATAGTCACATTATCATATTGTTAAGTCTGGGGGGTTAAGACTTCTACACATAAATTTTGGGGAGAGTCAATTTAGCTCATAACAGTAAGGATTTCAATTATGCCAAAATTGATATATAACTTTAAAACTATTCTCATCAAAACATCAGCAAGAATTTTTGTATAGACCAGATTATTTAAAAATATATATGGAAAAGAACAAAGGAACTAGAAGAACAAAAAGAATTTGGAAAATGAAGAATATAGTAGAAGAAGCCAGTCTACCCAATTTTAAGCCTTATTTTTTATCTTTATCTTTTTTAAATTACTGCTTTATTTATTTATTTTGGAGTATCGTCACTTTACAATATTTTGTTAGTTTCTACTGTACAGCAAAGTGAATCAGCTATACGTATACATATATCCTCTCTTTTTTGGATTTCCTTCCCATTTAGGTCACCACAGAGCACTGAGTAGACTTCCCTGTGCTATACAGTAGGTTCTCATTAGTTATCCATTTTATATGTAGTATCAATAGTGTATATATGTCAATCCCAATCTCCCAATTCATCCTTATACTATATTTAGTAATCAAGACTGTGTGGTGTGAGTGGAGGAATAGACACATAGGCCAATAGAAGAGAACAGAAAATTCAGAAATAAACTCACAAATATGCCCAAATGAGTTTTGACAAAAGTGAAAGGAACAATTCAATGGAGAAAAGATAGCCTTTTAAACCAATGGTACTAGAGTAATCTGATAGGTTAAAAAAAACTGGGCCTTGACTTGTCACACATCTTACATAAAAATTAGTATTCTGGTTGTGATATTGTACTATAATCTAAGATGTCGCCATTGAGAGAAACTGGGAAATGAGTACATGAGACCCCTCTGCATTATTTCTTATTACTGCTAATGAATCTACAATTACTTCAAAATGAAACTTTTTTAAAAATTTAAATAAAACATTTAAATCCTAAATAAGATCAATAGTCTGAATGTTGATTCATAGTAAAGCCTTTGTCAGTTTGGTGCTTGTGCTATCAACAGCAAGGCAGACTGCTATGATCAGGTGAAAAAAAGAGATTACTGTGTGTAGCCTCTCATCCTATAATACCCCACTTGAGTTCAGACCTAAATAGAAGAGAGTCCTATTTACCAATCAGCTGGGGGAACACATACTGTCTATATATATGTAAATATTTCATTTTTAGGAGATTAAAGAAATTCCTAAGCTATAAAATCAAAACTATAGTGCTTAGGACTCAGAATGTTATTTGCTAACTTCAGAGTTTATGAAGATCTTTCATTATGAGCTTAAGGGAAGAAAAGAAACTAATATGTAAATTAAGCAAAAGAAAGTTATGATAAAAGAAAAACAAAGAGAAAACCCAACAGAGAAGGTAATAAAATTCCAGTGGAGATCATTACAGGTACTTTTTAGAAATAAAGGTAGTAGAACATAATGATAAGCATGATTTAGAACTGAAAAATGTTGAGAATAAAAGCAGTACATGCAATTTTTAAATGGCCAATATAACCTCCAAAAATGACAGAAACTGAGGATGGAAATTATTTTCCAAATATAATTTTAAATGATTTTTTACCAACTGAGGAAATCCTTTCAGCCTAACATTCTCCCTCAAGGGGCATTTGGATTTGAACTCCTAAAGATGGGAAGATAATTGGTATTTTATTGCTCAATTGCAACCATAATGATGAAAATATTGTTTATTTACTTTCAATTTTGAGTCAATCTTCAGGCCACGGAAAGAAGATGCTATGTTTAAGGATGGAATGAAAATCCAAGAGCTATGATAAAAATGTAACTTACACAAAGCAGATTGTGAAGAATATTGGGTAGAGAAACAAGGGCATTAAAATTGTCATATAAAGTATGAAAACTGAATTAAAGGACTATAGAAAAATGATTGAGTTTAATTACATTGTTTATACTAAAGATAATTGACAGAAAAACCAAAACAATAACATAATTGACTAAAACAGTTGGAGAAGAGGACCTGAGTGAGTTAAATATTTATATTTGATATTGGGGGAATAATAAATGTTATCTGATATTAATAAATTCAGAAAATATATATTGTTTGAGAAGGGAAATAACCAAAATATAAACAATTGTGAAGAACTTGTCTGGAGAGTAGACTTAGAAGTGAAGAAGTGATCTGACTCTGTTGATATTTAATATAAAACATTCTTTAACATGTGATTTTTTTTAATGAGCATATATTACTTGATAAAACCAAATACTTTAAAACTACAACCTACTTACTTATAAGTGATAGTGATTTATATGATACGAAGGTGCTTATTGTTGAATTGATATGAAAAAATTTAGAATAGAAGCAATTACCAAACTAGAATCATGCATGTAAACATTTTTTCTAGCATTTTTTATGTGTTAAAATGTGTTATTTTTCTTTGCTTTATACTGTTGAATTTGAAATATCACCCACCCAAGGCTCTTCGTTTCTCCCTAGTTACTTGGCTAGCGGCTGCTTCTATTTGCAAGGACATATCATGTGAATTACAAGGAAGTAAAATAATTGGCCTTCAACTAGACTAAATTTTCACCAAGTGGATTATTGTGCCCTGATAATGCCCACAGTCTAAATGACAACACTCAAAACTCAAATGTGTTCTTAATTATAATTTCCAAGTTAGGAAAATTGTGTTTTGTATAAAATATTATTTCATTAAATTAGCCACAATAAAAAATAAGAATCACCTTTCATTGGGAATATACAAGAGTAAGTTTCAAATAATTTTATCATGGAAAGTATTATAATAATCATTTCTAATATTTACAGTTAAGAATCTTAAAATCCTTCTGGCTTTACTTTCAAGAAAAGTCATCAGCAACATTTAAAAATGTATGCTTATGAAATAAATCATCCAATTACTCTATTTCTATGTTTAAATTCCCCAGTTCTTCTGGCAATAGAATATAAGTCACTGAAGCTTTGTTTCCAGTGGAAAGTGGCTGGTACCTCCAATCCTACCCCAGAAACCCACATTTATATAATCTGCAATAATTATCCAGGTATTTTTAGATCACTTCCATGGCTTTAATATTTACTTGTCATGTTACTTATTTTCACAGCTAGGCATCCCATCACCCGTCTTTACAAATCAATTTATTACAAATTAAAGGATATAATCCTTCTTCTCTGACTAGTTTTCTACAATTTCTTTTTCCCAGCAACAAATATAATTAAAAATAATAATTGATCATTTGTTTTAACTTGTCAGTAGAACTTACCATTTCCTGGTAAGGACATCTTTGTTAAAATTGGATGATTTTTAAATGTGTCAAAATGATCAAGATAATAAAGGCCTTGAAATATTTGCCTTTTTGAATTTAGAAATGTAAGCTATGACAGAATACAATTTCTTTCTGTAAAACACATACAAAAATGAATAGCACGTTTCAAATAGTTAACTGTTATTTCACAAGGATCATAAAAATTAAATAATTAGATGAGGAACTCTGTTCCATTATTCAACAGGACAATTAGTTCTATCAACATTTACAAGTTTTAAATATAGATTTATAATGCAAATATATTTATAATGTATTTTTATTTTTTTAGTGTATTTTTAAAATCTTCAATTAAAATCAGTAATCAAAAGAATTTAACATTAATGATAATAAAGCATTTATTATAATGTTTCTTTTATTCTTCAGTTATACTATTTCAATACTTTAAATACATGTTCAATTTTATTACCATATTTATGAATTAAAAATCTTAGTTTTCCTTAATGTCCTCCACTAGCAAGAAAACAAAAATTGAATGATACATTTCCATTTACTTATAACTTGAATTCTTTATAAATAATTTTATTTATCAAATATAAATAACTATGATTATAAATATAAGGTTTCAAAAAATGAGAAAAGCGAAGATACAGTTCATGAATTTGTGCTAATGACAGTTAATTATGCTTAAAATTTACTGTCAATTTGAACAAAAAACTATCACAAAAACAAAGTAGGACATTATATAATGATAAAAGGTCAAATCACCAGGAAGATATAACAATTACAAATATATATTCATGCAACATCAGAGCACCTAAATATATAAAACAAACACTGGCAGAATTGACTAGAAAAATAGACAGAAGTGCAATAATAGTAGACGATTTCAACGTCTCACTTTTAAGAATGGAGAGACAGTTACCTTATAGGGAACAATTTTTATGAGTTTTTCTTCTCTCCTTCCCTTATTTATTTTTGCAAATATAAAAAAAAAGCACAAACTGTGAAATAATAAAGAAAAGAAACAGAGATGAAAGAGAGAGAAAGGGGTGGAAGGAAGGATGGAAAGAAGGAAGGAAGGAAGGGAGGGTATCTTACACAAAAGGTGACATACTATACACAGTTTTCTGCAACTTCCTTTTATCACTTAACAATTTATACTCCAAAATATACAATATATAATCCATTTAATCCATTTTGTAGAGATCTTCCCAACTGCTTTGCGCAAGTACATAGTAATCCACTGTGTAGATATATTGCAGTTTATATAACTGTTGGATTTTGGTGTTAGAATTTTGGATTTTGAGGGTGATTTCAATTTTGTTACTAGTACCAATAATGTTACATTGAAGAACATTTGATACATGTCATTTTTTGGATCTTTGGAACAGATTCCTGGAAGAGGGATTGATAGATCAAAGGCCAAATACAGCTATGATTTTGTTAGATATTGATAAAATCTTCTCCATGGATGTTGTCCCATTTTACATTTTGAAAAACAAGATATTAGACTGCTTTTTCCTCCTTAGCCTCACCAACAGAGTGTTATCAAACTTTTCATATATTTCAAATCTTACAGGTGACTAATGGTTTTGGTTTTAATTAGCATTTTTCTCATTATAAAGATTATAATAGGAAATATATTTTCTAACAAACATTGTTCCATTGAAAATATGAAACCTACATTTCGATCTGAGTAGCCCAGGGAAGTATCCTGGGTTAATGACATAAGTGGCTATTTAGTTGTAATTAATTAGGTTAATCTGAAACCATCCATTTTACTCAGGACTGCAGTTTAAAGAGATAGGAGAAAGAAAGGCAGAACAGAAGAAAGGGAAGGAAAGATGGAAGGAAGGAAGGAAGGAAGGAAGGAAGGAAGGAAGGAAGGAAGGAAGGAAGGAAGGAAGGGAGAGAGGGAGGAAAGGAGGGAGGGAGGGAGGGAGGGAGGGGTGAATTAAGCTAGGTCTGAATTAAGACAAAAAATATATGAATAAATGGGAAAGAACTGCTTAAATCAATGTAATTACCCTTGTTTGCTTGAAATCTGTGTTATAGTTTGAAGTCTGTGCCATACCTACCTTGTTAAAAAAACACTAAATTTACCTATCTTGCTCATATTCATGTTTCTCATAAACTCTGACCAGAAATTACAAATTTTAAAGTTTTACCGCATTTCAACAGTAAACTACGTGCATAACCTCAGAAATGGATTGATGTCTCTTGTTAATACATATTTTGTTCATCATATGCTGGGTAGGAGCTACATATTAGTATATATGCTCAAATTTTTATTGCATTTAACACACCAGAAGGGACATTATACAACTAATAAGAAGTGAAGTCCATATTAAGTTATTTGATCAAATATGTTTCATGAAAACTGCCTAAGAACATCAAAACAATTAGTCAAACCCAAAATTCAATCTGAGTTAGCATTCATATTCAAAGATTTGAATTCAGAAGTAAGTTCAGAGACCAAATATTATATTTTGATTTGTTCTGGAGTGGCCATCTGCCCATATGAAAAAGCTACTGCAACCGTCTGGCAGGCAGTTTAAAGAACCAAAATAACTACTCTGTGCAGGTCAGGTTCACAGGCATCTGGGTGTTGACTTGGAAAGCACAAAAAGTAATAATCACAGCACGTGGTACTTTACCGAGTAGCCAGCCAAAAGTGTCTGTCTAAATAGTCAAAAAATTTAGCTGTCATAAGAATCCTTTGAGGAAACTTTATAAATACCTATCAAATTTCAAATATCAGTGGCCAACATTTTTAAAAACACCATAAAGATCTAATAAAATGTTATAGAAAAGTTATAATAATCCTGAGGTACCCATAATTTATATCCTGGCACATTTAAAAATGTTCCTTTTGTTTAAAAATGGGCTTCAAAGATATCAATAGTTTTATTTGTATATTTTATAAATATTTGTGTGCTAGTCAATAGTCTGATTTTTAATTGTTTAAAGCAAATCCAATGCCACAAAGAGCTACTTTAGTCATGACTTGCAGGAGTTCAAGGGGAATATCCTCTATCTTCACCCCTCTGCCCCTCCCCTACCTTCAAGTCTTCTCCTCACAGGTCTCTGCCTGGGAACTGTGGACTTTTGCTGCTCCTTTTCTTGGAAGAGTGGCTGCTGAAAGGAGTTAAATATGGCTCTTGGATAAGTAAGTCTGGGTTGGAGGGCCATGAAGAAGGGTCAGCAAGAGGACAATCTCCCTTGGCGTCCGGAACTTGTAGAATAGCCTGCAATAGAGTGGACCACCAGCTGAGCTCCTTGAAGTGAGAGCTACAGGCTGGCAGGGAGAAGGGTGACCCCAGTGTCAACCAAGAAAAGTTAGATATGCACACTGATGCACACTAAAGGTTGACGACAACTGAGAACATCTGTCTCAGACTCTCCTGGAGGCATTCACCAAAAATTGAGTTACAGGACCTTACACCTGACCAGCTGGAGAAGGGGGTCTAGTAATTGCCCTGGTTATCATGCTTGTCATGATTTTTCAGCACATAAATGTTTGAGAATCACTGCCATTTTGAATGTGTGTTTCACTTGTCTGTTTTTCCAGTGGACTTTACCTCCTTGCAAGGAAGGTTTGTGAAGATTTGTTGCTGTTGTTTGCATTATTAGTTTTATTATGCTAATTCTAGAATCTCTGGTGCATAGTGCAATCTCAGGCAGGAAGTAATGGCTCATTAAAACAGGTATCCCAAAAGTCTTAGTAGAACTTCAAGATTAATTCCTTCAGGAAGAGGTAAAATTGTCATTAGATGCAGATGATATGATTCTATATATAGAGAACCCTAAAGACTCTACATGAAAACTACTACAACTGATAAACGAATTCAGCAAGGTAGCAGAATACAAGATTAACATACAGAAATTGGTGGCATTTCTTTATGGCAACAATGAAATATCGGAAAGGGAACGTAAAAAAACAATGCCTTTTAAAATCACAACCCCCAAAATAAATACTTAGGAATAAACCTCACCAAGAAGGCAAAAGACTTATACGCTGAGAACTGTAAGACATTAATAAAGGAAAGTGAAGATGATTCAAAGAAATGGAAAGACATCTCATGTTCTTGGGTTGGAGGAACTAATATTGTTAAAATGCTCATACTACCCAAAGCAATCTACAGATTTAACGCGATCCCTATCAAATTACCCATGACATTTTTCACACAATTAGAACAAATAATCCTAAAATTCATACAGAACCATAAAAGACCCAGAATTGCCAAAGCAATCCTGAAGAAAAAGAACAACGTTGGAGGCATAGCCACCCCAGACTCAGACAGTACTCCAAAGTCACAGTAATCAAAACAGCGTGGTATTGGCACAAAAACAGACATATGGATCAATGGAACAGAATACAGAGCCCAGAAATAAACCCACACACCTCACTTAATCTTTGACAATTAATCTTTGACAAAGGAGGCAAGAATATATAATGGGAAAGAGACAGTCTCTTCCGCAAGTGGTGTTGGTAAAGTTGGACAGCCTTATATAAACCAGTGAAGTTAGAACACATCCTTTCACAAATGAACCTATCTACACACGAAAATAAACTCAAAATGTCTTAAAGACTTAAACATAAGACATGACACCATAAAACTTCTAGAAGAGAACACAGGCAAAATATTCTCTGACATAAATCATACCGATGTTTTCTTAGGTCAGTCTCCCAAGACAATAGAAATAAAAATGAAAATAAACAAAGGGGACAGAATCAAACTTACAAGCTTTTGCACAGCAAAGGAAACCATAAACAAAATGAAAAGACTACCTACAGAATGGGAGAAAATATTTGCAAATGATGCGACCAGCAAGGGCTTAATTTCCAAAATACACAAACAGCTCATACAACTTGATGACAACAGAAGCAAACAACCCAATCAAAAAAATAGGCAGAAGACTTAAAGAGACATTTCTCCAAAGAAGAAATACAGATGGCCAATAGGCACATGAAAAGATGCTCAACACTGCCAATTATTAAAGAAATGCAAATCAAAACTACCATGAGGTACCACCTCACACCAGTCAGAATGGCCATCATTAAAAAGTCTACAAATAACATATGCTGGAGAGGGTGTGGAGAAAAGGGAACCCTCCTACAACACTGTTGGTGGGAATGTAAGTTGGTGCAGCCACTGTGGAAAACAGTATGGAGGTTCCTCAGAAAACTAAAAATAGACCTACCACATGATCCAGCAATCCCACTCCTGGGCGTATATCCAGACCAAACTATAATTCAAAAAGACACATTCACCCTGATCTTCACAGCAGCAATATTCACAATAGCCAAGACATGGAAACAACCTAAATGTCCATCAACAGATGAATGGATAAAGACGATGTGGTACATATATACAATGAAATACTACTCAGCCATAAAAAAAAGAATGAAATAACGCCGTTTGCAGCAGCAACATGGATGCAACTAGAGATTATCATACTAAGCAAAGTAAGTCAGAAAGAGAAAGACAAATGCCATGATACCACTTATATGTGGAATCTAAAATATGACACAAATGAACCTATCTATGAAACAGAAACAGAATCAGAGACATAGAGAATAGACTGGTGGCTGCCAAGGGGGAAGCAGGTGGGAGAGGGATGAACTGGGAGTTTGGGATTAGCAGATGCAAACTGGTATATATAGATTGGCTAAACAACAAGGTCCTACTATATAGCACAGGGAACTATATTCAATATCCTGTGATAAACCATAATGGAAAAGAATATGAAAAAGAATGTATATACATATGTATAACAGAGTCACTTTGCTGGACAGCAGTAATTAACACAATGCTGTAAACCAAGTATACTTCAATAAAAAATAAGTTAATTAAATTTTTAAAAAGATTAATTCCTTCAGAAGAACAAGTACTACACATTCACAAAAAAAGCACCCTTTGAAAGTTTAAATTTTTGAATTTCTTTGCCACTTCCTTAGTTTTGATCATCTTGGACAATATACTTTTAATATTGACTTTTAAAAATAATTGTGTTTCAGTGTTTGCTATCCTTAGAGAGACAGAAACAGATAAGTACAACTAAATACTTATTTTTCAAAAGTCTCAAAAGTATAAGGGAAATGAAAGTAATTATATCTTCAAATGATTTTGGGGTATGTTTCTAATTCCATACTTCTGATGCGATTAAAGATTAAAACTGTATTAAGACATTTGAGACATGCCGCATTGGTATTAAATGAATTTAATTTTGCGTAAAGTGGTAGAAATATTTTCTTCAGCAAACATACCTGCAGATATAAAATCACAACCATAAATCTACAAAAAAGCAAGCTATTGAATGAAATCTGATTGGTTATTTCCCTGCAGTATGGATCTGCTAATCATTTAATTTACTACTTGCTAACAGAAGCCAAAATTTAAATATACATATATATATGTGTGTGTATATATATATATCTTCAATTTTAAATCATTCATATATATGAACAAGTATACATACACATATATAACAATTGTTCATATATATATATATATATATAAACAATTTAAAGTAAAGAAAGTACATCTGGTGGCCTATTTTTTCCCCCCGATTTCTAAAGAACACCATATTCTATTCTAGGCAGTGGAATGTCAATCCACCTTAAGGGCTGTTCAATGAGCATATCTGAGAAAGCACTGGTTTAGCCAATGATGTACTTATTGAGGGAGGCCCTAGTGCCACTGTCAAGAGCTTATCCACAGGAGAGATAAGAAGGTACTTGTTTGGTTTGTGAAAAGAAGTAGTGAGGAATGGCAGGTAGCTGCAGGCTGATGACACATGATGTCCATATATATGTAGAACCAACACGCCCATAACTGCACCCATTTTCCATACCCAAATCCAAAGCCTTTATATCATTAATCCCAGGCAAAAATGGTAAGATTCATGTGTGTTACTATCCCACGGCTTCAAGATGCCTATAAACTCATATGAGTATGTCTTAGTTATATCAGTGGAGGACAAACCAGGCTTCTATCACCAAGCCCCATTCCATAACAGGCAAACCAGTCCAAGACTTCTCTGAGTGCTGCAGGAGAGTCTATGGAAGGGGCGCTCACTCCACTGTGATGCCTAAAATGCCTTTGCACAGAGCAAACATTCAATACATGCTGAGTGAATGAATGAGTGAACTGGTGTCATAAAACAGGCTTATTTCAGGGAAATTCCATTCAACAGGCTGGCATTCCTTCCTACCCATCTTAACTGTTAAGCTTGCCATCAGACAAAAATTTAATTATAAAACGTTAGAGCTGAGGAAATTTTAGAAACTATCTACTCTCCAGAGGTATACAACTTTAATTTAGTGGTAAAAATCACTAGGAGTGATTTAGGAGTCTATCAGACCTGAGTCCAAATTCCACATCTACCATATTTTGGTGAGCAAATAACTACTTCTGAGGCTCTGTTCCATGTATGCATTATGGGATATCATAATAATACATACATTAATTGTATGACTATCAGGGGATGAAATGACACAATCCATTTGCCATGGTCGGCTAAGTAATTTGCACCAAGTAAGCACTCAAGACATTAGCCAATATTAATAGCGGAGAGATGAAAACAAAACTCTGGGACTGATGCCTACCCTAGGGGCCCCGGTGGTCATAATGACTTTCTTCCATTCAGCCTGCTCTCTTCTCACTAAGACTAAGGAAGAGAAGATGAACAAATTAGGAATAACAATTGGAAAATGGTTTTATACTCCCTGAATGAATGGAATTATAATAAAATGATTCATGAGTTCTGCAGAAATATGATGAGGCTTTAGATCTTTATGTTAGTTCTCTACAAAACCAATTTATGGCCCTAAGATGTACCTTCCCACCCAGCCCCATCCTTACCAGGATCAAATATCATTGTAAATGGAAAAGTCAACAACACATAATCAACAAGCTAAGTTACAAGCCAGTGAAGTCTCGGAGGTTTGATAGAGAAAATTCAGATTTATCATTATATGTAAAAATAAGATGATATGAAGAACTCAATCTAAAAAGTATTACCTGGAGATCTAAAATCTCTACAATAGTGCTATAAAAAGTAAAGAGCTAGAAATCTATTTAGATGGTTTTCCTTATAAGAAAGCACTTTCTGTATAACTTTTAATGTACTATTGATGAGAACAATTCAACAAAATTCAAATAAATACCTGCAGATGTCCTACAAGAAGAAGAGAACAGAGTTAGATGTGACAGGGGATAACTGGACTTCAGGATGAGTAAGACCCTATACTTGACCTCAATAAATTAACATGAAATACAGTGGATGAGTCACGTACAGAATGTCAGAATTCTAAAAGGCCAAGCTAAGTACCAAAAGGAACATGTGGGGACTCTTAAGAAGGAAATAAAATATTGGTTAGTTGATTACGAAAAGGCAGAAGGGAGTAGGTTCCCTTTGGCTGCTCTTTGAAGAGATCACTTCCTTTCCCCCCTAGTCCTGAGGCTAGGGTGGCATGGGCAATAGAGGAATGTGGGGACTGAGAATCATTTCTACTCTCACCAGAGTGGCTGGAAGCAGATTTTCTTACCAGGATGTAGTAGTATGCTAATATTTAAGGGTTCTTGAGGTCAGAGAGAAGGGTTTGAATACTCCGGCTCCATCTCTTGCTGTGGGTCAAGTTTCTTACCTTTCCAACACCTCAGCGTCTTTACCTGAAAACTGGGGATGATGATAATGTCTCCCACCTGAGTGGAGTGTGAGAACTACATAATATAGTGCATACGCAGGGCTAAATTTGGTGCCTGGCAAACAGAAAGTGCTCAGTACGGCAGGCGAGTGTAGTGACAATAAAGGCAAAGATGACGGGGGTAGTGCCGGTGTTGCTTCTGCCCCCAGAACAGGCTCTGACTGGGAGAGAGTTAAAGCACCTTTGGGTTCATGGGGGTTTATATATAAGCAACGGTTGATCAATGTGAGCTGGTTGTCCAAATGATTATGTGCAATCTAAGAAAAAAATGGGCCTCGGATCTGCTCAGCTACTTAATAATATTAGCAGCGGTAGTAGTCAAAGAAGCTAAATTTTATTAAGTGTTTATATGCCAAACAACGTGCTGAACGTTTTAAAAGGATTTACTCACTTATTACAACGAGGCTATACACTAGGTTCTGATAATGTTATTCGTCTCTTTCAGATGTTGACTGAGCCTCAGACGGGTTACAAAAGCACCTAAGATCCCGTTGTCAGTACATGACGGAAATGAGTTCAAATCCAGCCTGTCTGACTTGTTCTTAATCACTAAGGTATGAAATTAAGCATGTTGCCCTTTGCCTGATTCTCCTTCTGAGGCCTGAATATTTCACTTAGCTCTCTGAGTGCAGAAGAGAGAAAATTCTCTCTCCTTGACCCAACTTGGCATCAATATCCAACTCCCCTTCTCAAAATGGGTTGCTTCAACGAGCAGCAATGAATGCCGGGGTCATGGACCAGTCACCTTGATGACTAAGAGTCAGACACTAGGGAAAGAAAATGCTCTGTGACAAACCTACCCTTGTACAGAAACAAGACAGAAATGGGGGAACAGGGCAGAAGATAATGGAATAAGGCATAGGAAAAATAGCACCTGGCATCGTGATAGTAATAATAATAATAGTAGTAGTAGTAATAGTAATAATAATAGACTTTACTATGCTCTAGGCATTGTATTAAGTGCTTGGTGTAAGTGACTTCATTTTAACATTGAAAACAAGTCTATGGGGATGAAATATTATTAACATCATTTTATAGGCAGGAGTATTGAGGTTCAGGTAATCAGGTAAATTGCCCAAGCTCATATGGTTAGCAAGTGGAAAGCAGAGATTGGAACCAGCACCTACACTCCTAACCATTATGCTATAACCATTATGCTGAAGACATAAGAATTCCAATGGTCTTTCCCCATAACCCACTCCTGCACTCCAGACTTAAATACTCCAAGATCAAGAGAGAGCAAGCTTGGAGCTGCCACTCTTCAGTGAGTGTCAATCATTTCAAAACAGTGTATTTGCTAACAAGATGCAGTTCTTGTGATAATCTTCTCAACCAGGTATCAAGAAACAGGAAGCAAAGATTCAAGTAACAGTATGTTCCTACTTACGAGGAAGGTGGGACAGCATAGTTGACACTGGGATTAACTGTTCTGGAAAACGTGGTCCCAGTAGGCATACACGCTGGTACATTTTCCCCACCTACCAAATACAAAAGAATTATTTCATTTCCATGTTGCTCTTCAAAGTTCCACCTCATTCGTGCCTGTCATTCATCCTCTGGCCTCTTCCTGTCTCCATTTCTGTACAGAAAGGTGCTGAGTCTCTGCTCTCGGATACAAAAAGGGTGTGTTAGGAGAGGGAGCCATGGTACCTCAATGTCTTTTTTTTTTTTCACCTTAATTCTATTATGCCAACTCCACTGAACTTAATTAGAGTGAATACAGAATTACACAATTACCCTCTGTTCTATTCTTCAGATGTTATATTTTGATAAAATTTACGACATGCTGCTCTCCCCTTGAACACCAGATGAACACTAGAAATGGATGTGTGTTGACATAAAATCTGTTATAATTACAATTCAAGTATAGCTTACATAATGATAGTGTTAACATAAAATTATAGATGTGTAGAGACAACGTGGTCATGCATTTTTTAGTATAAGCACATGCTTAGACCAATATCTGTTAGCGGAATGAAGATGGAAGAGAATTTTGGTTAAGCCACAAAGGCTGTTTAAGGACTTGCAGATAGCTAAGGGGAACTCAAAGACCAGTAAGATAGTATTTCCCCTGCATTCAATTGCAAATTCAATTGCAAAGTGAAGGGAAGATGTGTAATTTCCCCTAAGGAAATTACAAGTATTTCCCCTGCCATGTTTTCAATTGCAAAGTGAAGGGAAGATGTGTAATTTCCCCTATGGAAATTACAAGACAAGTACATTTTTTCCCTTGAATACCTGGGTAAATGCTTAAATTCTAATGTATATCAGTGATGCAAATTTTCAACTGAGTTTGATAAATCATAAAATAATAATTATACATATATGTATACAAAACTGCATGGAACTAGACAGTTCAGAATTACTTCTAATTAAAGAGGTACCCTATGGCAACTAACTTAAACCTTACAAAATATGGTTCCAAGTACCCTATCAGAGTGAAAAGTAGGAGACGGAAAGGTTTCTTGTAAATGTTTGTAGTCATGGTGTCTTAACTAAAACTACTGTGTCACAAATACTATTAAAATAATTGTGACATTTTATTCACTTTTACTGCAAACAACAAAACAAACTATAGGTATTTTTTCATTTCAGGTAATTATTTTAGCTAACAGTTATTCAATGTTTTGAGAAGACAGAGTGCTAATTGCATGACTTCATTTTATCTTTAAAATAGCGCTTCCATGTCATTATTCTTAATATCTCCATTGTATTAAAGTGTATCTCTAGTTTAGACCTTTCTTCAGAACTGCAGACTTGTGTATCCAACTGTGTACTCAGCATCTCTACTTGGACGTCACGAAAACATCTCAAATCTTATACCTCCAAAACTGGTCTTTAATCCCCCAAACATGCTCTACCCCAAACTTTTTCCATCTTGGGTGACAGTAACCACACCTTTCCAGTTTCCCAGGCCCTAAATCTCGAATTCACCCTTGACTCCCTCTTCCTTTCCATTCTTGCATTCAATCTACCACGAAATGCTGTCACAACCTTCCCAATGTGCCACTTCTGAGAATTACCAGCCGCTAGCAGCCTGGTGCAGGCCACCAGCATAGACCTCGAGGATCCTGTAGTTGCCTCCCGAGATTCTCCCTGACTCCACTCTCTCCCCACATCCTCAAGGCCACAGATAGAGTTATGCTTTTCAAACAAGAGACAGTTCATGCCACACCTCGGCTAAAATCCTGCCCCTGGCTGCCTACATTTAGAGTAAAAGACACAATGCATGTGATGGCCTCCCAGGACTTACCCAATCCAACCCATCACATATCCGACCTCCAGCCCTCCTGCTGTCTCTTCCTCCCCACTGACTAAGTCAGCCAGGGTGGCCTCCTTGATATTCCTCCAAGCTGCCCGGCATATTTCTGCCTTAGAGTTTGGGGACTGGTTATTCTTGCTCCCAGGGAGTGGTCTCCCCATCATACATTCTGACAACTCCCTCACTTCAAGTCTTTGCTCAAATGTCAACTTATAAAATCCACCCTGACTACCCTATTTAAAATCGGAACCTACCTGTACACTCCTCCAGCACTCCCAACCCAAGCCTCTTCAGTGAGCTTCACATCCTTTTCCTTACCCCGTAGCGCCCGTCAACTTGTGACAAAGCACAGAATTTATTTATAACATCCGTTTCCACACGAGAGTGTAAGGAGGGAGAAAGCATGCAAGAAGGAGCACGCAGGCAAAGGCTCTTGTCTGATTTATTCATTGATACGTCCAAGCATAGAGAACAGGAAGATGCTTGATAAATAGTCCTGAAAAAGATACAGATGAGGAAACTAGTAGTGAAGCTCAGAAAGTTTAAGTAACTTCCTCAAGGTTCTAGAGCTAGAAGAGGGTCACAGTAGAATTCACACCTGGGGATGTCTAACTTCAAATCTCTTAGCCTCTCTGCTATCTTTTTTTTTTTCTTCTTTGCGGTACGCGGGCCTCTCACTGTTGCAGCCTCTCCCGTTGCGGAGCACAGGCTCCGGACGCGCAGGCTCAGCAGCCATGGCTCACAGGCCCAGCCGCTCCGCAGCATGTGGGATCTTCCCGGATCGGGTCACAAACTCTCAACCACTGCGCCACCAGGGAAGCCCCTCTCTGCTATCTTAAGTCCATGCAATTCAGGATTTGTTTTAATCAGTGCCATGGAAATTCTCACTCCACTGAATAGGATCACTAAAGTGTTCTCTGTCTAGATTTATATATATATTTTCCATTTAAACAAAGGAAACAGAAGAGGGGAATTCATCATGGGTTATTGCGGTAGTTTTACAGCAATTTTAGCAATAATGACATTTAAGTAATAGTGATATTTAACGATAGCATAATAATAATAAAATAATAGCTCTTAAATGTATTGAAGACGAATCGCATGCTAAACTCGGTGCTAAAATATATCCATGTATATTTTGTGCAAAATCCTTATGAATATTCTATCAGATGAGCTTTATGTGTAACTCCACCAGGCATACTTCTCTTATTCCGCTTTCAAAGATAAGGAAATTGATGAGAAGTGTGGTAACCGTTTGATCAAGATGAGACTGGTAATAAGTTGTGAGTATGAATTTAAATTCAGGTCTAACTCCAGAATTTGATTCTCAATCCATACATGAAAATTCTGATAATTCCTTTGATAAGGGTATGTTCTCTCCTGGAAAACATCCCCCATTATGTCTGCCTGCGCTCATACCTTCAGAACACAGTCAACTTTGAAACATGATAAAAATGTTTAAATAGTGTGCTTTAATAAATGGAAATATCTTCATCTAAACAATAACACAAAAAGGCAGGCTGAGCCCTCTGAAGTGGCTTCGCTGCTATCTTCCATCCAGAACAAGAGAAGGAATCAACAGCTGCAGAGTAAAGAAAGCATGAAACCCAGAGATGGAGGATTCTGTAAATGACCAATTACAAGACTATTAAGCCACACTTCCACAGCAAGAGGCAAAATATTCCATTAAACTGAAAATTTTTCTACCGCTAACTCCAAGGCCCACACAAACATTAATGTTGCATTTATTAGGATGTATTTCCCGTGCTCTATCAACTTGACTTTCAGCAACTGTATTAATACAGTCCTTTCGCTTTGCACATATATCTGAATGATGGATTCCATTACTGGAGTTTTGTAGAAAGAGTGGAGTGAATGAAGTAAAGTTTGGGAAGAGCCATCATAATCCATAATGATGGGCACTGAATCAGGACAAGAAGAAACCTCTCTTCTCATTTATTTGAATGAAAATTCTACTATATATTTATTGCCTCTGTACAGGGCCATCTGTTGAATAGTGGAAAACAAGCATCTTTCATTTGGAGGTAGGATTTGTGTGCTCAAGTTTCTATGGGCCTGCAGAATTAATCTTGTTTTAGAAATGAAATAAAATGTAATTTCTTACTGTAAGTAGATGTGGTTAAGCAACTGGCAACTTTGATGTCTTTAAATCACTGCAGTTTCAGGGTAGGCAAATCTATAATTATTTCAAGCACTTCTTTATTGGTGCAACAATTGAGCAGTGTACATAGTGGTCAACAACCTGGGCATTGTCAGACGACTCTAAGTTTGAATCTAGACTTTGCCACTCACCAGCTATGTGACTTTCAGCTATGAGAATCACTTTCTTCAGCTTTGCAGTGTGGATTATTATATGCCCTTTGCAGAACTACTGTAAGAACTAAATGCATATGGGCACAGTGGCTCATAGTAAGGGCTCAAATTAGTACTGTGGTCACTACTAGTAGTATTGAAAAGAAATTAGAACTTCTATTCTCATAAAGTGGGATATGTGTCCCTTTATCATTGTAATTTCGTATCATTTTACTTTTGACCTTATAATTTAATAGCTTGATCCAAGAAACATTTAGCAGTAAATATAATTGAAAGAAGATTACCTGTCAAACATGAAATACTGTAGCATCAAGTGTGCTGGCACAATACTCTTCTCAGATAATTAACCTGTAAAAATATGTTATTGTCTTCTTTTTAATTAAGCACATTGAACATATATATTTACTGTGCCAGTTGGCGAAAGGTCCATTAATTAATCAGTCTAACTATGTGTTGCATAAACGTCTTCTAAACATAATCGTATATGTATTTTATTTGTTGGGAAAATGTGTTTGAGATTGTTCTTTTCTGCCTATTTAAAGTAAAAGAGGGTGAGAAGTAGAGTTAGGCTTAATGTACTTTGTACTCCATTATGCCATGAAAATGCTTCTGTGCCCTGGAGACAACAACAAAAGATTTGCTTTAATGACAAGAATCAAGTATGTTCTAAAGCTTCCAGGTAGGAGGCGTATAGGTTGCAGTTTATATCAGAAGTCTTTGCTCTCTCTCTCAACTGCGTCTAGATGGGAAAGATGTGGTCACAAATGCTTCAAGGTGATATAGTAAATGTTGGAAAAGAGGGGGGTAGGAGGCAGAGTTTTGAATATCTCAAACCTGAGCTAGAAGGATTTTATTTAAAGAAAATAGCGGATATTATTTTTCACTTAAGGAATGCCACTCAGCAAACCTGACATTAATGTAGGAAATTAGCTCTTTTAGCTATGATGCTTTCAAATGCACATTACTGAAAACAAATTCAAAATAGTCAAAGGAAATTTAAAAACAAAAACCAAACAACAACAACCACCTCAACAAACAAGTACTAGAAATTCAGGGATGCAGCCATATTCAGATACAGTTGGATCTGCAAGTTCCAGAGTATCAGCAGGGTTCCAGCTCTCTCTCCATCGCTCAGCCCTGCTTACCTCTGCAAGACTTTATTTTACAGAAAGTCTCTTCTTGTGCTGGATGGTCACTGGGAGTCCCAGAGTCATATCTCCCCAGCTTAGAAATTCCAGAGAGAAAAGACAATTCTTCCATTTTTCTCTGAGAGAAAAGTCCTGGGGAGGAGTCTGATAGACTCAGCCGAGGTCAGATGCCTACCCATGAGCCAATCACCTGCTTTACTGGAGTTCAGTCCCTGGGCGACTCATCCCCGGGGCCCGTGAGGAGGCAGGATGGCATTATCTGGCAGTTCTCCAAGAAAAGCCTGCTGTTTTTGTAAGATGAAAGGGGAGAGGACATGGATAATGAAACCTGTATCTGCTTCTGTAAAATCCACAGAATCTTACTCCCTGCCCTGTGTCGATGACCATGCAGTAAGCTGACCCAGGAGGTCATTTTGCCCACAACAGTCTTTATATATATGACTAAGGAACACACTGGTAAAAGAATATGGAAGAAAGTCTGAGTATGACAAGTCAGCTAGACTGGTATTAACTAAAAAAGCTGTGTGAAAATATCCTGAAAAAGTTGCCCCCAACTCACTCAAAGTCCAAAGTTGGAGCTGGAAATACAATGTCATGGAGTTTGGATAAGAACAGGTTTTCTCCAAGCTGAACTATGACACAGAGATTAGAGACTTCTAGAAACTATACTTTTTCAAAGAAAAAACATCACACGAGAAAAATGAGGCCTAGAAAAATTAAATGACTTAAGCTAATTAATGGCAGGACTGAGACTAGAGTATACTTTGTGTAATTGGCTATGGTCTTTTTGTTTGTTTGTTTGTTATCACTTCAGAACGAGACAAACTTAAAGAAAGGAAACACAACCAAAACTCAGTGGTTGGAAAAGAGACGGATGTGAACGCCATCTTGTTTCTTACGTATAAAAAGTTACCCCTCACAGTGTTTTGGAGGAGAAAACGCTGGCTCTTCCCAACGTTGGTTACATACACAAAGATTCCAAAGACAAGACAAGTGCTTTGCAAACAAAGTAACTAGAACCAGCTCAGGCTTCCCCGCGCCAGGTCCTACGTTCCACGGTCAGAACCACCAACTGTATCCCCCCGGGTAACAAGGTGATTCAGAAAAGCTGGCGCCTTCAGAGAAGGGAGAAAACTTAGCCGGGAAGAGAGTCAAGAGGAAACTTGCTCAGCTTCTTGCTGGGGTCTGAAACGATCCCAATAGAGTCCTTAAACCCCTCAGGTTTCCCCAATCAAGCACCCACGCCTCCAACCTGGGCCACCCCAGATCTGACTATCAGACGACAGAAGTCTGCGGACGCACGGAGAGCTGACCACCCCACGAGAGGGACCTACGCGCGGCCGCGCCCACTCACCTGCCGCTCCGCGGGAGACGGGAGACCTGCCCCGGGTCCAAGTCCTGGGCGTGGCAGACTCGCCCCTCTCCGGGCCCGACTCCAGCTCACCTCGGCGCCGCCCGCCTGGGCGCCGCCATCTTGACCACAAAGGGGGCCTCGCGCCGGAGGCCCCTGAGCGGGCGCCCTGAGCGGAGCCGGAGCGCCGGGGAGGCCCAGGTCGGCGCCCTACGTCCCCCGCGCGCTCGCGCCCCGTCCACGAGCGACGAGAGTCCCGCACGCAGCGCCCGACCCAGGCTTCCGCGGAACCGGCGCCCCGCGCAGCCCGCACCGCGGCTAAGGCGGCGCCGAGGGCGGCCCGGGCGGAAGAGCGGGCGCGGGGCACGCGCTCGGTAACCTGGCAACGCGGCGCAACCCGGCGTCTTCGGCGAACCCCAGCCCTCCACCGCGAGGAAGCACGGACCCCCGCACCCGCCGCCCAGCCCGCGCCGCCCCTCGGTCGCTCCGCCCGCCGCTGCCCGCTGGCTATGGTCTTTTAAATCCGTGATACAACGTCTATATGTAACAAATCTGTTAAACCCTAAATGTTTATGATATTCAAGTAATCCATTATCTGAATTATTCTTGAAGATAAAACATCCAAAGACTTCTTAATTGTATGGGTATACATACATAAAATACACGTGGAGGTAACTTCAAATACAGTATGTGCCTGTCTCTATTCCTTCCCTCTCCGCTCTTCTAAAAAATGCCCCTTTAAAAATTGCTCACTCACCATCTATTAGGTAAATTTGCTGAAACACAGTAAATGTGGAGACAGAAATTGTTATAGAGACTATTCCAAATGGCACTGACACCTGTATTTATGAAATTTTTAAAAGGGTAAGTTAGAGTTGTTTTTTTTTTAAAAAAAAAAAATCCCACTATAGTAACACCACATCATCCTAGGTGCCCAGTTCTATCCAATTACATAAGATGGAGAAAGAGAGAGAGATAGAAACAGAGAGAGAGAGAGAGAGGAGAAAGAGAAAGAAGAAAGGAAGAAAACCAACTACTTATGTATAAAATGTTGCTCCCAAAGTTTGAGATTATACTCAAGCATCAATGAACAGAAAGAAAACACTTACAAATTTACAAATGTATTTCATTTATGGTATGAGGGACACAGGTTTAGATTTGCAACACGCTCCCACAAGGGTCAAATTGACCACTTTTTTCTATCTAGTTGCTCTTGAGAGAACAAAACAATTGAAACAGATGCCATTCAATTCCAAGTCTATAGCTTAGACCATGTCACTGCACATGAAATATTGTTCATTCAGAGTCAGCACATAGCAAGAGTAATTTATACTCTCAGAGTATTTGCTCTCAAGTCAATAGCAGCGAAGCCTTGACTAAAAACGTTCCCATTACTTTCCATTGTAATATATCTTACTTATAGCCCATGAAACAGTGGTCAGGGGAGATTTATTCTTTGGACACCATATTATATAATCTCTCCACTTTAAGCCATCCCCCACTCGGCGATTATTTTTTAAATATGTTACTCGTAGTCAATATTAATTTACATTTAATCTTTCTTAGCATTATGAGTATTATTTTGTACAGGCTCAGAAACAAATCTCCCGAAATTCCTCCCTGATGCTCCCTTCAGGCTGAAAATGCATTGCAGTGTGGCTGCAGTGACTTAATTCTAGTTGGCAGAGCCCTGGCCACACACTAATTTCATTAGCCTCAAACTCCTGGATTTGAAAGATCCACTGAATATGATTCCTGTCCTCTGACACGTCACTTACTAACCAATTCAGTGTGCATACAGAGGAGAGAAAGGACTTGCTCAGCTCTGGCCCACCGGCAGGCAGATGAGAATTCCCAGTCAGAGACACTGTTTACATCTGAGTGGTCGTTCTTGCCCGGGTCCTCATTTTCAGGAAGGAACTTCAATCCAGGCTTTGCCGGCAGCTGCAGCATTTGTTACATCCATTACTAGCTCCTTCTTCCTTCCTGCCCCCCAGTGCTTAGCATCCCCCATTTCAGTCACTAAGTCTTCCTTCCCCCAGCCTAGAAGCTTACCTCACCATAACTTTTTATCTCAAATGATAGGTTTGGCACATTCCCCACAGCAACCCACAGGGACTGGGGAAAAGAAAACTCAGATCTCTGGAGAGCTAAGAATTCAACCATTTAGAGAAGTTTCTTTTATACAGGACAGTCTTCATTGAGCTGAACCCTGCAATCCCAGAGAAGATTCACCTACCCGTTCTTTTCCTCTTTCCCTAAAGTGACTGTGTCTTTGAACAATGGGTCTGTGTTCCACTATTCTCTCTATTCATTTTGCAGGTTTACAGAGGCTGGGAAACTGGGGACTGGACTTACATGCCAGGAGCTTCTAAGATCACACGCAAAAATAAGGCTGCGGGAAGAGATTGTTGGAATCTATCTCTGTATATTTGAACATGGGCAGTGGTTAACCAGGATGCTCACACCAAAGCTTATATCCAGCTTGCAGCACAAGCTACAAGTTGGTGCATCCCTCCTACTACCAGCCTCTTCTCAATAAATGCAGGTGAAAACTGGGGGCTCTTTTCCCTCAGCTGTTCAATCCAACATGAATAGCTGCAATTTGCAAATTAGAGGAAAATGACAGAGTTTTCTCTGAATGGTTTTGGTCCCAACCCACACTGCTAATGCTGGCATTCAGTTCCTTTCCTTCCCAGCCCAGGGAACGGGGGAACTAAGCATAAGGCAAGCGTTCTCTTTTCTTGCAAGTGCCTCAGATCCACACACCAGAGAAGGAATCAGCTCCCCCTGGAATCTTTTTCAGCAAACACAATCCTTCAGCCTAGTCTGCAAGCTCTCTCTTGACTTTAAGATTTCACTCTTTTTTCGACAGGCAGGCCCATCTGCAAGCTCCCAAGCTCCAAGTGAAGGCACCAAAATAATTTTTAAAATGTCAAACAGCAAATGTGCCTTCAACCCCCAGAGCTCCAGTAAAAACACGGTGAGTTGCGCCTGTGGTTCTCAGGTGACTTCTGGCCTCATCCTCCCTGCAGCGCTGCCTCCTCAGGTTCTCTAGGTTAAGCTCAGAGGTAAAGGAAGTGCTTCTGGGTTTTGCTTACAACAGCCCAGGCTCTTCCTGAAAGCAGTACCTCAAAGTGAAGGCTGCCCAGAAGCACTTTTGGCCTTGCAAACATCTAGAGGTGACATACTCAACAGGTGCTAGGGATGCTCAGAGGCTCAGAGGGGCCATACCAGGCTGCAGCTTTAGACAGACACCCCTCCTTCTGGCACAAACACAAACTTCATACCCCTGGGTGCTGATGTAGTGACAGCTTGAATCTCACAAGGAGTCCCCTCCAGAAACCCAACATGCTTCAGGAAAGGCACTTGAGAGGGAGCCAACTTTTTAGCTACGGGGAGCATAAGGGTCAGCCAGAACACCTGGAGAAGGGACTAACTGAGCTTGGGTCCTACCAGGCAGGGAGAGAGCTGTGCATTAGGAAAGGATCACTTCAAGACAGAGATGAACAAAAAACTTGGAGATAGGGGTAGAGAAGGAAAAGAGAGGCAGAAATTGAAAGGGAGAACATAAAAACAGAGAGACCAAAAAAAAAAAAAAAAAAGCAGGGAGAAAGAGACACAAGGAGAGAGACACACAGGAAGAAAGACAGAGAAACAAGAGAACCCATAGTCACGCATACCCTGAAACTCAATTTCTTCATACAGAAGCCATCCATCTATACCCAGGGCGGCACAGGAGCCGTGGGGCCGAGGCTGCGGGAGCAGGCGGTGAGAGAGCACTGCAGCACCGCCCACGGCTCAGCTGGCTCGATCCGCCGACCTCGCATCTTCCGCCGTTGCCCGCCTGCACCCGGAGCTAGAGGACCGCCCGGCCTTGCTCAGCGCACCCTACTGCCTCCTTCCAGGCGCCTTCTTGTCTGGCTCTGAGAATCGCCCTCAAAACCCAGGACTGGGGTTGGGGGCTGCGTTAGGGAGGTCGTGGGAAAGGATGGGCACAGGGTGGGTGCAGAAAAAGCGACTGTGTTTCGCAGTTAGCATGAGCTCACCTCCGGGCTCTGAGCTGGCAGGAGTAGAAAGCTGATCGCCCGGCTCCTGCCAGTGGCCGGATCGCAAAGGCAGTTTAGACGGTGCAAACAACTGCCCAGAGCAAATCACCTGGGGGCACGTCTGCGGGTGGCTTCTCCCCGCTTGAGGACAGTCCCCACGCCTTCCGCCCCATGCCCTCGCAGAGACAGGTTACAGGTCGGGAAATCCAACCCGAGCGAAATGGGCAATTCACGTCCAAATGTAGGTGAAGAACTAGCCTTCGGTTTAAGAACTGCCTCCCTAAGCTCTTCTCGAAATTTTCCAAGGGAGCTGCAGCTTGTCGGGCGGCTTGGGGCAGGGAAGCTGGGGAGTTGAGAAATGCCTAGTTTCTAGGCGTCTTCTCATCTTTCATATTCCTTGCGCCTAAGTGGCTCTCATAGGAGTCCGGCACTTTTACAAGCCTGTTTTGGAACCATATTTCACTCTAATGCAAACCCATTTAAATCATCCCCTTGTTTTTCGGAGACTGTTTCTTGTCAATGGGGCCATAAATCCAGAAAGTCAAGCCGAATGGAGTGGAGCGCGGACAGGGGAGAGGTGGAAGGGAAATGAATCAAACAGGGAAAGTACCTCCTCGGGTGAGGTGGGAGGGATTCGGCAGGATCTCCAGGGTGGAAATGAGCGAAGGCTGACCAGACCCCGCACCCCTGGAGTCCAAGCCAGCCTTCAGGAAAAAGAGCGCGGGGAGCTACGGCGCGCTCTGCCCCGGAGGGAGCGCCCCCCTACCTGGAAAAGCCTCAGGATGTTGGCTACCATGATGGAGACCGAACTCCCCGAAGCCCCAATCACTCCAACTACTTTCTCGGACTTGACGAAAACCGGAGGCTCGCCGTTGGTGCAGCGCACTTCGGAGGTGTCCTTCTGGATGAGCGCCTGGACGAAAGTGAGCGACTGTTCGAGCGCATAAGTGTCCCTGGAACAAGTGTCCAGGATCCGCGCTCCCAGCGTCACGTTGGGCAGCAGGTTGGGATCCCTGTTGATCTGGTCCAGGGCGTAGAGCATCGCTTCCAGCCTGTGGATCCCGTTCTCCCTCTTGATGTCGCCACAGGGCACTCCGCTGGGACCCTTCGCGTGCACCGTGAACAGCCCCCCGAGGGTGACGTCCCCCTCGATCCGAATGGAGTGCGGGGCGTACATCTCCTGGCCGCGCGCCGCCGCCGCCAGCGCGCACAGAAGCACCTCCAGCGCGCAGCAGGGAAAGTTCATCAAAGTCAGGGCGCGGAGCAGCTTCCCCAGCTGGACCATGCTGCTCCCGCGGCTGCGGTGGTGGCGGCGGCACTCGAGGGGACGGTGGCGGGCTCGCCGGAGTCCTGGCCCCTTGGGGTGAGCTCCTCCGGGGAAGCCCAGGGTCTCCTGCGGGCGAGGAGGGTAGGGGCACCCGGGGAAGGGCAGCCGGCGAGGGTGGGGGGCCCCGCGGCGCCTGCCAGCTTGGGGCGCCGTGCGCTCTTGGGTTCCCCGGCCAGCGCGCCGCGCTCAAGCTCGCGCTCGGTGGCTTGCAGCTCGAGCTCTCCAACAGCCCAGCACTGGGGAGAGAGCGAGGATGGCTATCGCTTTAAACGCGCGTTCGGCTCCCTCTCCTCCTCGGCCCACTCCCTCCCACCCTCGCTCGCTCTCAGGCTCTCCCCACCCTTCCCAGCGCCCACCCTTCCCACGGTTTTGCATCATCACGCAGGGAGGGGCTGCGTGCTGAGGTAAAGGGGGAGGGAAAGGGTGGGCGGCTGTGGGGGGGGGTAGTAACTCCGATTGGGAGTTTCGAGGTCCCCAGGGAATCTGGGGATTGCAGGTCGCAGTCGAAGGCTGAGCTCCTGCTTCGGTCTCACTGTAGAAGCCGCTCGCTCGCCCGCCTGCACCCACACGCACATTCTAGGCACAGGGTGGCATCAGCCCCGGACAGGGCGGTTCTAGCTGGGGCTGACTGCTTCCAACCCTGAGGTCCGGAGCCGGGGCTGTCAGCGCCGGGAGAATGCGAGGTAGTCGAAGGTGATGCCGCCAAGCATGAAGGGTAGTAGGGAGACCCCAGTCTCTACTGCTAATTCGTCTGTGCCAGTTTTTCCTAAGAAAAACACACATACACACAGGAGCCTGATCTATGACCTAAAGAACCTTTACGCAGAGACTTCTCCGGGGCCAGGCACAGGGCTAGCCTGTAGGGAAAGACGCCAACAAGAAATGCTGGGAATGGAAATGCATCTTTGGTCTTCAGGGGTTACTGTGGCCGGAGCCGTATGAAGTAACCCTGGTCTCCAGTAAATCTGTGGCGGATTCGCTCCTTTTCTTCCTTTCATCGCAAGAGATGGAACAACTGAGAACTCTGCAGAGCGCACTTTCTTCTCTGGCGCTGACAGGTGTAAGGCTCCCTCCTACCCATTTCCAGAGGTGCTTTTGGGCTGATGTCAGGTTTCTTCGGGCAGGAAATAGCAAGAAAGAGGTGACAGTAGGAGGAGCAGACAGAAATCTCCCCATCGATCCAGTGATCCATTCTTTTTTTTTTTTTCTGGCTGAAGATTTGGGGGGGGCTGGGGAGTGGAATCAGGATGCCAGAGCAGGTTGTAGTGCAGTTAGGAAGCTGTTTTTCAAAGGTGTCCCCTCCTGCAGGTCCAGCCCAAACTTGGCCCATTAAAGCAACAAGTGGCCCTAGTTCCTACACAAGGAAGGGCAATGTATCTGCCCTTGGTGCCCACGTGTACTGCTTATGGTGGTCTCTACTCTTGCTGAGCCTTTCTGTTGGAGTGCAGCGAAACTGTCTTATACAGAATTGAGGGCGCAGAGAAAACCAAAACAAGACTATACTTTCTGTTGTAATGTTAGTGTACTAAAGAAAAATGTCCTTGCACATAAACAAAACAACACACACACACACCTAAAACGTCAGAAGTTGGGAAGTTGGTTGTCTCTTCCACCAACCACCTGTATGACCTTGGCACTTCTGTTCCTGTGCCTGAGTTTTACTTTGCCCATCTGTAAAATGATGAAATTGAATTGAATGTTTTACAGGTTAACTTTTAACTTTCAAATCCTCTGTTGAAATAGGCCATGCACCTTTGGCCATGGTGTTCTTTTTAGACCAATATCCTTTGTTGCTTTATGTGTAGGGCACCCGTTTTTTGATACCCAAACAACACTTCAAACATTTCCTGGTACAGAGGATTTTTTTTTTTTTCTTGTTGACCACCCATTTATCTTCCTTCTAGGGAGAGTCCAGTCCATCATTTTCTTTTCAGACATGCCCCTCCTCCAGGTTTCAATACTTAAGGTTTGAGGAGGAAAAAAACCTTCTGGCTACAGTGTTCAAGGAAGGGAATAGAGGCTAACAAGAGCTAGGCAGGGCTAATCCCTGGACTTCTGCTGGAGTAACGAGGTTGATGACATAGGCTTACCACTGTCCAATAGACAATCCGTGCCGGAGTTAAAAGAAAAAGGAGCCTCCTTCCTCTAAATGCTTTATGTATATCTTTGGACAATGTTACACTATTTGATTTTGTAAACACATACCATTTTACTGCCATCTTCAAGAAAAGTGATGTAAAAGCTATGCGAAGCTACCCCTGTATACAATGTGATCATCCATCACTCATAGATGTGATGCCCTGCTATATAAGTGCACACCTCGTGCAACCTTATGCTGTGATGCGCCCGCCCCTTCCAGCCAGCCCTGGAGCTGCGAGCGTATAAGCCCGCAGCTGTGCCAGAAGCTCCCACATAAACAGGGAAATATTTGAATCCCATAATGAGAGATACCAGAGAGGAGAAAAGGCAGAGAGAAGAAGGGGTGGGGAAGAGAGAAAGGGACCTGGTTAAAACATGTGAACTCCTGGATCCACATGTGCCTGAAAGATTGCCTCTTTTTTTTCAATTATATAGTATTTTATTTCTGTTGTTTGAAGTCAAAATATCCTCTTGTAACTCACCTATTCTGCTATTCAATACATTGGATCAAAAAGGCTGGAACAAGTGAAATAGATATCCTGTTAAGGCAGCATTAGCTAATTTGGAAAGGGGGAAAGAAGCAAAGCAATAGAAAGGCATCCTTGGGAACACAAATACTGTGATCCTAGTATTTAGGCATCAGTACCTCAGGCTATATTTGATAGAGACTGTATCCTTATTTAGTTTTTAATTTAAGGCTGTTTAGTAGGCACTTGGTGCCAAAAAATATATTTGAAGAGCTGTGTTACAAGTAATAACACTTGATTTTTCACCTGCCCACGTGAAGATCTATGTTCTCCTCTTCCATTTCCAGGTCACAGCTTGCAATTGCTCAACAAATAGTTCTTGGCTGACTGTTGAATGTTGCCTTATTCTGTGTTCTCTCTTTGCTCTACTCATTCTCCCCAAACATCTGGCAGCAATCGTTATCTTCTTTTTGTTGCAGTCATCTGTGTGCCTATTTTATTTCCCTTGCTAAGCTGGAAGATCCTTGAGGGTAAGCGGCTAGGTATTATTTATCTTTTTACCTCGGACAATGTTCAGAATGGTGTTTTGTACCTAAGAAGCACTCATGTGTTGAATGAATCAGAAATGGTTTGCCATTCCCCACTGCCTTTATCTCACAATAACAGAAACATAAAGTGGGCAGAGCAGAAACGACGGCAAATAAATTGTCCTCTTAGTCACAGAATGCAGTTTCTAGAACTTAAAGAATAATTAGTAGATTTTGAAATAATTTTGTTTTACAAAAATTTCATAAGATTGAAATACTCTAACCTTAAAGCTCTCGATCAACTCTAAAGGAAGGCTTTAATTGGCTCTTCCTGAGTCAAGTGTTTATTCCTGGGCCGATAACTGGGGCCATTGTCATAATAGAAAGTGTGATTTATTACCAGAGAAAGAGGAAAGTGACGCTGGGCTTGCAAGATATTTATATCTTCAGCCAGAGTGCATAGGATCTGGAACTTAATCGGTGACGCAGTATTTGTTTGAGATTATATGAATGAAAAATCTTTGTGTAAGAGTGATTAATCTAAAACTTGGCCAGTCATTGTCCTAGTGTCATATTAAATTGCAGGAGAATCTAGTTTTAGGCACAAAGATCATAAATATAAAATGTGTTCCCAGGCTTGGTTCTGTGTAGTCAGTAATCTGTACTCAGCCACTCATTAATAAAACTGAAAGTTAAGGACTCAGTCCTAACTTATATGCTTAGTATTGTATTTTGTTAACAATCTCAGTTTTATTTTCTTTGTTCTCCCCGTCCATCATCTTCTGCAGAAAATAATGTCTCCACTTTCAATTCCCTGTCTATTTAAATCCAATTTGTAATTTATAAAGTTGTCCTCCTTAAGGGCTGCTGCTTCTGCCACAGTAATGTACTCTGGCCATTATTAAACGCTTCCATCTTTCATGTAGGTCTCCATCCATAGGTTTTGTTTTCATAGCTTTCTTTTTCTTGGCGGTACGCGGGCCTCTCACTGTTGTGGCCTCTCCCGACGCGGAGCACAGGCTCCGGACGCGCAGGCTCAGCGGCCATGGCTCACGGGCCCAGCCGCTCCGCGGCATGTGGCATCTTCCCGGACTGGGGCACAAACCCGTGTCCCCTGCATTGGCAGGGGGACTTTCAACCACTGCGCCACCACGGAAGCACTATACTTATGATTTTATATTTGCTTATTTACTTTTGTCTCCCCCCTCAGCTCAAGAGAGACTATATTCATCTGTGTTAATCACTGCTGTGTTTCCTGAACATGCCTATAAATCATACTGAAGAATGGTGCCTGAAATTTGGTAAGGGATCCATCAATTTTCTTGGCTGGATGAAGAAATGTGTTCATAAATTAATGAACAGATCTTCGGGGCTTCTGACTTGAGGACTAATGGGAAGAGGATGGCAAGTGGTTGGGACAGGGTACTGCAAGAAGTAGTATGTGGAGTACTCTGATAGCTATCCTAACAGATAAGATTGTGTTCATTTAAGTAGTTTTAATGAGAGAGCTGGGAACTAGGGACACACAGCATTAAGGTTTTTATAATGCATTCTGTAGAGTTCTTTTTAAGTCTGTACAAATATCATTGAAAATATATGCATACATATACACCTCTGTTACTTTACTTAGTGCTTTACAAGAGCCCCTCAAGGAAGGGATAGTAGCAACTCTCAGTATCCTTCCTTTATGATGAGCTTAATTTATTCAAAGTTACATCATAATTTATTTGTAACTGTGAAACTAGACTTAGTTATTGAATAGACCCTCCCTAGAAACATATGACATTAATAAAACCAACAAAACTTTGTTCAGTTTCCAATGATAGACACACTACAGACTCAATTATGGGCCATCCAGTTTAATGAAGGGAAGAAGTGATTGAACAAATACAGAGCAAACAGAATATGAAGTTTTATCCTCCATTAATATTAGTAACGGATAGTGTGGGCTGCAACGCCTTCAAGATAGCTTGAGACCATCATCTCTGTGTCATGGGCAGGGGGATGTTCAGCCAGGATGTCTTTCACTGTCACTGAGAAAAATTTCCATAATATATAATGATACCTACTGAAACTGATATGGGGTATTTGGGTAATTAGGAATCCATTAGCATATTTTTCCGGAAGCCTTGACTACAAAACGAAGATAGTAGATTTGGACACTTTCAGCCATGAAGAAGTTGTTTGGATATTCATCTTTATGCCTAATGAAATAAGCTTATTTCATCTCTGCAGCTTCCCATATACCATTTTCCTACCTCTGTTTTATGTTTGGAAAGACTTTTAGAAATTGAAAGTCAAGTTAAAAAGTGAGTGACAACTTAAATGATATATGGAATATTTTGCTGACTTACAAGAGCATGCAGAATTAAATATGACCCAGTTCAAATGTTTATTTTAACGTGTCTGTTGAGGTGGAGTTTTCAAGGTGCCAGAAAATGAGAATTCACCTTCCAGTGTGTGTTACCAGTTCTGTTCATTGCACAGAATCATCTTCATAAAACATACGGTTTTCTATGTACCTGGTATATATCTCAATTAGTTTGAAGAATTTCTCAGATACCTCTTAATATGTAGTGCTCCAATTCCAATCTCGCCATGTCCTGTACCAGTGACACAGCACACAGGAGTTTTATTTCTCTTTATTTCTCTGGGTTGTTCAGAACCCAATGAAAGAACGATGGAATGGGATCAAAGAGATCAGGGTTCTTGTCCCAGATTTACCATAAAATAATTGTGTCCTCTTGGGAAAATTATAGTCATTCTAGGTCCCTTTTCTTTACTTTGACAGAGCTGCACTAGATGACCCCAAATAATATAGCACTCTTTCAGTAGTAGCTTAGATGTCATTGGTATTCTGAAACAAATGAAGACAATGACACATGGAGCTGTGCAACATCTCTGTAACTCTGTTGTCTTAGAGTTGCCTCCATTTTACAGATGATAAGATGACTGTGCATAGAAGTAGATGTTTGGAACCAGCGGTTCCAAAGTAAGTGGAGGTCAACCACAAATTTCCTTCCTTCCTGAAGCTCACTTAGCCAAAACATAGGCTTCTGAATAGTAAGCTGTAAAGCATATTATCAGTACATTTAAAAAGAAGCTATTCTTCTAGGATTTCCAATTAATAGCAGGAGGTTTTGAAATTCTTAAAAGATCATCTAATTTTGTGAGATTTACAGCTCTATTTTCCTGTCAAGCAAGTTGTATTAGTGCCAGACAGTCATCTGAGCTTCTGGATGCTTCTCTGAACCTCTTGACGTTTTCTTCTTGCTATTCTTGCTATCTGAAATTCATGCCAGATAAGCCTTTTTCTGGAGCGTATGTACAGACTTGTGTATTTTTATATAGGAAAGCGATGCAGTGAGTCAAGTCGGGGGTTAAGCCCTCATTCTCAGAGTGGTACTGAGCTCCTGGTGAAATATAATTATCATTTCCTCAGAATCGAAAAGCAGTTATCTCAGGTGTATAATCCCATTAACTATTTATACATTTACGTATGATACATGTATTCATTGTACCTACGAGGTGTGTTCTCTTTGGGAAGTACAAAGCTCTTAGAGACATAGGTTGTTCATTTTTTTGTTTTCCCACAAATACTGTGACCCTTTGAGCAGGAAGGTCTATATTTTACTAACATCTAGAACCAGCAGTTAACACGGTGTCTAAGATGTAGTCAATAAATATGAATTAGATAAATGAACACATTTTTATGTAAGGGCCAGGACATGGACAAATAGAAATTTTTCATTTTCAGTCACAAAGCAACAACAGACATAATAATGATACAGACAACAAGTGCTACGGTCATTCAAAGAAGGCATAGAATAGATAGAAGGATCTCCTCTGTGGCACAGGGAACTATACTCAATATTTTGTAATAACATCTGTATGGGGCACCTGCTCCACACCAGGCCCTATGACAGGTGCTTACATACTTTCCCTCTCCCCCATCCTATGGGGAAAGTACTCTGCTATAGATTTAACATTTGCCTTCCCCAAAATTCATATGTTGAAATCCTAACCCCCAAAGTGATGGTATCAGGAGGTGTGGCATTTGGGAGGTGATAAGGTCATGAGGGTAGAGCCCTCATGAACAAAATTAGTGCCCTCATAAAAGAGACCCCACAGAGGTCCCTCGACTTTTCTGCCATGGGAGGTTACAGAGAAAACACGCCAGCTGTGACCCAGGTAGAGCATACTCACCGGACTGTGAATTTGCTCGCACCCTGACCTTAGACTTCCAACCTCCAGAACTATGAGAAATAAATTTCTGTTGTTCATAAGCTACCCAGGCTCTGGTATTTTGTTATAGCAGCCCAAATGGATTACGATAACCTCTGTCCTTAGGTTTCAGACCCAGAAACTCAACTTTGTAGAGGTTACGAGGACCCTAAAACCACTCAACCAGGCAGAGGCAGATTTGAAATTTAAGTCTCCAATTCCACATGTAAGTCTATCAGACCCTGTCTCCAGACATGATGTCATGAACAAGAGCTAATGCAACAAAGAGTTTACATGCAGCAAAACAATTAGCAAACAAAGTAAGAATATAGTAGACCGACTGTTTTTGTCACCCAATAGCCATTCACCACTCTTCCAGTTGAACAGAAGCCATGCCCCGTGGGCACATTCAGCCCTGCTGTTTTCACTTCCCAGATTTGAGGGGTAGGAAATTATTATCCCTCCTGGCCATCAGCACCCTGACCTCTACCACCCACCGGGCCAGCTTCAAGAACAGCTGGATCCACCTGTTCAAATGAAACAGGTCTGCTCTCTGTGGTGTTGGCTTCTAGTTCAAGCAGCTCTCCCCACATGATAGCAAAGCTGGCTCCCAGCAGTTGCAAGCATGAATCCTACCAGCCTAGCAGTCCCAACAGATACCTTTTAAGTATTTTTTCCCCAAAGCTCCAGTTAAAAGTCCTAGGCTGATTGCAATTTGACCTGCTCTGGACAAACATTTTCTTTAGAACCAAGAAGGCTGTCAGACAAAATACAGGATGCCCGCCTCGTTAAAGCTGAACTTCAGATAAACAGTAATTTTTTTAGTAGAAGTATGTTGCATGCAATGTTGAAGACACCCTAAGAAGTCGTGGTTTTCATCTGCGGTTCACCTTTAACTGGGCGCCCCGTGTGGGCTTTGCCGGCTGTGGTGGGTGCCGAGCGGGGTCGGCGGGGACGGTGGGGGACTGTGGCCCGAGCCGGGTTGCACACCCAGCCCACAGCGTGCAGGGAGAGAGAGGCAGCCTCGTCTCCGCTGCAGGAGCTGAGACGGGGAGAAGGAGAGCGCCCCAAAAGGAAACCAGCTGTCCCTCCCAGGAGAGAGGAGATGGCTGTTCAGCAGCCAGAAACAGCAGAGGAGCCCGAGCACAGAAGCGGCGGCCTCTGAGGACGCGGCGCACATATTTCTGGTGGGCGAGGGGCACGCGGGCCGGTCCGTGGGAAAGAGGGGAGCCCGCGCCGGCCCCTCCGTCTCCCGAGCCTGTGCGTTTCCCTAAAAGAGCAGCAGCTGTGCAAACTGACGGTTCACAGTTGTGATAAATCTCCTTAGGAAAGCACTTCGATTAAAGTCACATCTAACTAGAACGCAAGAAGTCATCCCTGAACAAATCAATTGGGAGAGGGGCAGCTCTGGGCGCGCACCCACCCCGCTGCTGTTTTGCTTTCCCCGCAGGACGAGGGCCGCTCACTGGGCCGCGGGGACAGCGCGCTGTCTCAGCTGGGGAAGAGGCGCTTCCTCAGGACACATGCAAAACCCAAAGTGTGAAAGGAGGCCTTTATTCCATTCCTTTGGGGGATTTCTTAATGACGTAAAGCCCAACTTGGTTTCAGATCTGCCTGTCGTTTCCGTGACAGAACCTTCCTGGGGGGTCCACCAGCAGCGGGGTGGCCAGGCGCCACAGGGCTGTGCTCTCCTTCCCAAGCCAGTTCATCTCCATCTGTAGCATTTTCAGAGAAACTCTCGGATAGGTTTTCTCCAACAGGTTCTTTTTCCTTCACTTTATAAAGTCATTCTCCTGCACAAAATAAACGGCCTGAAGACATCACTGAGCCTCTTTTTCTCCCAGGGTCAGGGCCAGCACGGCTCCCAGACCACAGGGGCGCAGGACCTCACAATGGGCTTCAGGCCTTCCCCTCTCCTCCCGCCCCTCCCACCCCGCCCTACCCCTCCCCTCCTCCCCTGCAGAAATCACATCCCTTTCTCCAGACTCCCCACTTCAGCTTGACTTCCAGCAGATCTTTACCCTGCCAGTTAGTAATTCAGGACTAACTAGGTGATTGCTTTCATTTATGGTAGCACTTGGCGGGGGGGGGGGGGGGGGATGAAATGGCTTTGCCCCTATTCTTGTTGGAAAAATAAATTACACCCACCGTCACTTGAGATCTTATTTTCCCCCCAATCAAGCAAATTAGCAGCGTGGTTCATTTTCCCAGCATTCACTCCTGAACAGACGGCAGTGCCCTGGAACGTGGCTTAGAGCTGTGTGGTCAGTGCAATTGTTTGGGGCTGTTTGTGCCGACAATGACAGGAGACGCCTGTCTCCCAAAAGAAGAGCGGCCCTTGTCTTGCTTAGGCCAACGAGCTGCCCGGAGCGCCGCCCGCCTGGCTTCTGAGTAAGGTGTACACCGCCATCTAGTGGAGATGGGGGCTCACTGCAGTGTGCTCGTTCTCCCGCCTTTCCTTCTGGCCGGTAAGAACAAGCAATAACGCTTCTTGTAAGTTCCTAAAAATAGGGGAGGTCTTATATCACCAGGAGTGAAATGTTTGCCTCAATGTCTGGAATGAAAGTGCAACCCCATGCTTGCACAACGTCTGTCTTGTCAGTAGCCCTCTTTCATCCCGATGTTTAGGTCCAAGACAGGATCGTCATTGTCTGAGCAATGGGTATCTCTGTGAAGCTGGATAGTTCTCCCGTCCCAAGTAGTGTGGGAGGAGACAGTCAGCACCTTCAGAGGCGCCTTCATCTCTGCAGCCTCGCCATCACTCCTCATCTCGCCCACAGCAAGCCCGATTCCAAAGTGCACAGGGTAGAGGTGTTCGAAAGTTGGCTTGTTCAACCAGGGGCATTGCCACTTCCCAGAGGGAGCCAGAAACACACCCACATCCTAAGACTCTTTTCAGTCTTGGCGTTGAGGGGGTTCCCACTCTGTCCCCTGACTACACACAAGTCAGTGTTTTTTTCCTTTCCGCTCATTCTACCTACATGAAGAGCAGGTTGATCTCCCCAGTTTTAACACAGGAACCATGATTTTCTTGGGTTTTGTGTATGGGGGGGGAGAGAATGGGAGAGAGAGCAAGTACATCCCAATATGGAAGGGCTTGGGGCCGTGGTTCTCAACCAGGGGCAATTTTGCACCCAGGAGACATTTGAAAGTGTCTTGGGACACTTTGGATGGTCACAGCTTAGGGGAGGCTAAAAGTCCTTCCATCACAGGACAGGCCCACAGCAAAGAAGCATCCAACCCCACCCAGCAGTCATGCTGAGGCTGAGAAAGCCTGGTTTAGGCTCGCAGATATCGCCCTCCAGCAAGCCGGTTAGAACACTGATTGTCCTCAAATGGCCCACACTGCAGAGGCTGTGGATAGATAATGCATCCTCTCCCAAGTCAGTACTGACCACCGTTTTTCTTCTTTTAGACTCTTCCATTTTAAACATAATTTAGCTGTCTCTTTTTTTTGCCTCTGCTCTGCTGAGAAGAGAAAGGATTGGAAAGGGGAAGGGGAAGGTGACAGAAAAGGAGGATTAGAGGCCTGACCTGTTTCTCCTGAAGAAGCTGGGCACATTCCTCTCTCACACGTGCTTTGTGACCGAGCAGGGTACAATTAAAAGCACAATAATTTGCTTGTTATTCAAGTCAGGCATTAGTCCGGGTAATGGCGTGCTTGGTGTAGAGATGGATTTCCTTGTTCGGAGCTAAGCACAGGACTAGCTGAATTCTCCATGGAGAAATCTTGATTTGTTCAGGTCTTTCATGTTTTCTACAGAGAAGGAATTATGTCGTCCTAAAGAGGGGCGTTGCTTAAAAAGCTACAAAGTGTAAGAAAAGGATTTAGGGCAGAGGGGCTTGTGGTTACGTAGCTGAGGGGTACAGGGAATTTCAGAGCCAAGGATTATTTAAAGCCATAAAGTTAAAAAAATAATTGCTTTAGGGACTCCCCTGGTGGTGCAGTGGTTAAGAATCTGCCTGCCAGTGCAGGGAACACGGGTTCGAGCCCTGGTCCGGGAAGATCCCACATGCCGTGGAGCAACTAAGCCCGTGTGCCACAACTACGGAGCCTGTGTGCCACAACTACTGAAGCCCACGCGCCTAAAGCCCGTGCTCTGCAACAAGAGAAGTCACCCAGTGAGAAGCCCGTGAACCGCAACGAAGAGTAACCCCTGCTCACCACAACTAGAGAAAGCCCACGCACAGCAACAAAGACCTAAGGTAGCCAAAAATAAAAATAAATTTTAAAAAATTTATTAAAATACATTGCTTTAGCACTACTGCATCAGTGCTGGCGAGTACACTGTAAAGGCAAGTAAGCATGAGCTAATATTCATTTTACTTTGGCTAATTACTGCATGGATCCAGGAGAGGGAGGGGAAAGACAACATGCCCCCTCGCTGGCAATCAGGGAGGACGTTGGTTTTGGTTTCTTTGCCTTATAGGCACGCTTATTAGTTGGAGTGCCCAGAATCCAGCCATCACAAGGGCCTTATTAGTTAAAACACAGGAAAATTGTTCTCTCAAGGCAGAACAGTGAATGCTCTGCTGTCCCAGTGACCAAGCAGAAGCCACTATTAGTTTTAACTCCATCGATTATTGTTAGCCAGAGAGGACATGACATACACAGTCCTGACTTCACCCATGTGCTTGCTGAGCCTGGGTCAGGGGCTCTCAACCCAGAGCAACTTGCCCCCCTGCCCCCAGCTCCCCGTCCCCCGGACAATTGACAAGTTCAGGAGGCATTTCTGCTGTCACAGCTGGGGAAGGACTGCTGGCGTCCGCTGGGCAGAGGCCAGGGATACTGTAGGAGCATCCCACAATGCCCAGGACAGCCCACAGCAAAGAATTATCGGACACAAAATGTCACCAGTGGCAAAAGTAAGAGGTCCTGGTGTAGACAGAGGCAATTTCCTCTCCTTGAGTAGGTGAAGGTCTTCAGAATCTCCACTTCCTCAAATACATAATGGACAAGTCATCAGATGACCATATTTCATGCTAACTAACACGCTTTTCTTCCCCCTTTTCTACACTGGGTATTCATTCTCCCACTTCAGGAAATCGAGTGACGCTAAGAAAAACTTGCCCTGGAAGAATGGTCCGCGGGGGCGAACAGAGACCCAAGTCGGTGCCCGCCCTCTCCTTCCCGGATTCACACACACGCACCCAAGAGGGAAGACAGCGAGCTTCTCTGCAATCCCCTGGTTCGGAGTTTTGAGAAGTTTTATTCCCTTCTCTGAGATTACCCATTCTTCCCTGCATGAAGCATGTTCAGCGAAGTCATTTGTCCTGCAGCTTTACAGGAGTTAAGAGCCCGCAGCAGTGAGATATCCATTTCCTCCCTGGAGAATGAGGACTCCCCCTGAGGGAGGTTAATGCTCAGGACAGGAGCATCCCCGGAGCTGGTGACAGCCAAGGGGCTGTGACTCAGGACTGTCCCAGGCAGGCCATCAACTCTCTGGGAGAGCCTCAAGGATGCACTTGGCCTCCGTTTACAGGAGGTGAGGAGGGCAGAGTGCTGCAGATGGGGAGCGGGGTGACCACTCCCAGACTAAACCCTAGCCGGCACCCTGCAAGAGACAGAAAACCTCTCCCCTCAGGTCCCACCAGCCCTGCTCCCCCCTTCTGTGCACCCCTTTCAAATGCGTTTTTCTGCTTTGCCCCCTCCCATTCAATCCGTTCTAGGTACAGTGGTCACGGTGATCCTGGTAAGTCCCAAGTCAGATCGTGTTGCTCGGAGCTCAAAACCCTTCAGAGGCTCCCATCTGGATTCGAATAAAAGCAGTCTTCTCCCTCTCTCCCCCTCCCCATCCCCGCTCTCTGTCTCTGTCTCTCTCACACACACACACACACACATGCACGCACGCGCGCACACACACACACACACACACACACACCGTCCCTCCCCTTCCCTCAAGCCCTTCCAGACACACTGGCATGCTGTCCCTGGCTGTTCCTAGCAGCTCCCTCCCCATAGCCTCCTGCACTTACTATTCTCTCTGCCTAGAAGGTTCTTTCTCTCCGTATCTACAGGGGCTGCTCTCTCTGGTCTGTCCACATGTCCCCTTCTAATTAGGGTAGCCCTCTTTCCCTTTGATGCTTTATTGTTCCCGTAACCTGCATCATCTGGTAACATGCTAAAAACTTCCATGCTTTCATTTGCGGATCCTTCCCTACCCCACCTCTCACTCCCAGATTGCAAGGCTCTCTGTATAATGTTTTCACAGCTGTCTATCTCGAGGGCCAAGTACAGTGACTGGCTCCAGCAAGCACTCAGATATTCGTTGAAGAAGTTAGGAAATGGACCAGGCTACTTAGCTTCAGAAGCTCTTTCATGGAAGTTCCCATCCCCTCCATACCAGTTCTCAGCTAGTTGACTGAAGACTAACACCCTCACAATGAGGCAGCTCTAAACTGTGAATGACAAAAATATCTACTGTGTCACCGAGGGCCACTTGTGTTTGGTGTTTTATTTTTTTTAATAGTTTTTAAAATTAATTTTAAAATTAATTATTTATTTTTGGCTGCGTTGGGTCTTCGTTGCTGTGCGCGGGCTTTCTCTAGTTGCGACGAGCGGGGGCTACTCCTTGTTGCGGTGTGTGGGCTTCTCACAGTGGTGGCTTCTCTTGTTGCGGAGCACGGGCTCTAGGTGCATGCAGTTCAGTAGTTGTGGCACATGGGCTTCAGTAGCTGTGGCTCGCAGGCTCTAGAGTGCAGGCTCAGTAGTTGTGGTGCACGGGCTTAGTTGTTCCGCGGCATGTGGGATCTTCCCGGACCAGAGCTCGAACCCGTGTCTCCTGCATTGGCAGGTGGATTCTTAACCATTGCGCCACCAGGAAAGTCCATGTTTGGTTTTCAATTGTAGTGAAATGCACATAAAATTGTATCATCGTATCACTTATGAGTGTAGAGTTTAGACACGTTCAGGAGATTCACGTTGTGCGGCAGCCAAACTCCAGAACTCTTTTCTTCTGGAAAAACTGGAACTCTCTGCCCTCCAGCAACCGCTACCCCCAGCCCCTGGCACCCACCATTCGACTTTCTGTCTGTATGAATTTGACCACTCTAGGTGCCTCATACAAGTGGAATCGAGAGCATTTGTCTTTCTGTGACTGGTAGGTTAGCATCATGTCCTCAAGATTCATCCATGTTGTAGCCTGTGTCAGAACTTCCTCTTTAAGGCTGAATAATATTCTGTTGTGTATACACCCCGTTTTGCTTATCTATTCATCTGTCAGTGGGCAGTTGGGTTGCTTCCATAGTTTAGTTATTGTGAACAATGCTGCTATGAACAGAGGTATACAAAGTATCTTGCAAAACCTGCTTTCAGTTATGTTGGGTATATACCCAGAAGTGGAATTGGACCATATGGTAATCCTACTTTTAATTTTGAGGAACCACCATGATATTTTGCACAATGGCTGTACCATTTTACATTCTCACCAGTAGTGCACAGGGTTCCAATTTCCTACATCCTCATCAACCCTTATTTTTTGTTTTCATAGTAGCCACCCTAAAGTGTGTAAGGTGGTGTCTCACTGTAGTCTTGACTTGCATTTTCCTAATGATCAGTGATGCTGAGCATCTTTTGAGGTGTTTATGGGCCATTTATGTATCTTCTTAGCAGAAATGTCTAATCAAGTCCTTTGCCCATTTTTTAGCCAGGTTGTTTGCTTTGTGGCTGAGTTTTAGGAGTTCTCTGTACACTCTAGATATTAATCCCTTATCAGATATATGATTTCCAAACATCTCCTCTCATTCTGTGATTGCCCTTTTCCTCTGTTGATAGGGTCTTGATGCGCAGAGTTTTAAAAATTTTCATGAAGTCCAATTTCTCTATTTTCCTTTTGTTGCCTGTGCCTTCAGTGTCATATTCAAGAAATCATTGCCAAAATCTAATGCCATTAAACTTTGGGGCACTTGTGCTTTTTAAAAGGACCTTTTAATGACAAGTTCCCCAGTTTGGGGAGTTCAGAGCCCTGAAACCTAACTATAAGTGTTCCCAATGCAGAAAGTACATAAGAACCAGAGTGCTTAATCAACATTTCTGTTGGCAAGCGAGGTCCCAAGGAGCATGTGGAAGCACAGCAGAAGTAACATGGAGGACTTTTAGGAATGTTCTCTGCCACCTTAGTTTCCTCCCTCTTTCTCCATATATCCCTCCCATTTTTCCTTCCTTCCTTTCAGATAACATGTCTGGGGCAGGATATGGTGAAGAAAATGCTTTTACCTCACTCCCCTATAACAACACTGACCACCCCATGAGCCTTGGAGAAGCAATTTGCCTAATTTGGAGAGAAAAACTCCATTCAAGCCCTGCTGGGGTGCAAGTTCAAATCTGCGTGACCACAAAACCCACGTTCATGGACCCACTTGCCTCTATTGCTTTTTTAAGCTATAGGAATGCTGGATGAGGAATGTTGTCTGTTATCAGCTAGAAAAACAAGATCCCCCTTTGAGCCTTCATGTCATTACCTATAAGATGAAAATGGACAAGCACAGCACATTTCCAGTGTTACTTCTGAAGTTTTCAGTGCTATCTTACATGAAAATAACATGAAGAAACAGAAGCAAACCTGCCTGATTCCCCCTTATGCCTTGACTACTTGGCCTGCAGAGAGGCCTCCAAAACCCTCCTTGGACGATCCAGGGTTCAGCCCAGCACTGAGCTAGACGACCACGGGCTCCCCTTCCAGCCCAATGAGTCTTTGCATGACTGTTTTGGGTTTATTTTTCTAGACTCCCATTTCTTCAAAGTTTGAGAACCAGTCACAGATATCCATTTCACCCAAGGGCTGGCATGTCACGAGGTCACCAATATTTGTTTTATGTACTGCTAAGAGATTAAGGGGCAGTATAATTTCAGAGAAAAGTTAGGTTCCCTGGAAGTCAGGAACCCCAGCACCCCGCCCTTAAACACTCGAATGACCTTGAGCAATGAAAGGTCTCCAGACCTTCATTTCTCATCTTCAAATGAGAAGACAAATTGGACAACATCACTGTTTCCTAAAGTGTGGTGTGTACACTGCTGTGGAAAGTAAGCAATAGGTAGAAAAAAGTTAGGTGCTTTTATCTTATGTATATATCTATAAATACTTAAATAGCCTCTCAGCTGTACAGTATCTTAGCTATTATTGCTACAGCAAGACTGAAGTCGGTGACACACACACAAGCAAGACCCAATGCTAGTACATGCGGTGAAGGTATCGCACCTTCAGGAATTGTCCTTTCCACCCAAACTATCCAGAAAGATTGACACCGATGAAATGGATCGCTATTATGGATCCTCATATACCAAATTCCCATGAGCTTTGCTGAGAAGACCTCAGCATTGCATCAAAGCATCCCTTTGATGCAATGTGAATAAGGTTTAAAAAAGTTATTAATGGGGGAGGCAAATATTAAATCTATAGCAGAGGTACTTTCCCCATAGGATGGGGGAGAGGGAAAGTATGTAAGCACCTGTCATAGGGCCTGGTGTGGAGCAGGTGCCCCATACAGATGTTATTACAAAATATTGAGTATAGTTCCCTGTGCCACAGAGGAGATCCTTCTATCTATTCTATGCCTTCTTTGAATGACCGTAGCACTTGTTGTCTGTATCATTATTATGTCTGTTGTTGCTTTGTGACTGAAGATGAAAAATTTCTATTTGTCCATGTCCTGGCCCTTACATAAAAATGTGTTCATTTATCTAATTCATATTTATTGACTACATCTTAGACACCGTGTTAACTGCTGGTTCTAGATGTTAGTAAAATATAGACCTTCCTGCTCAAAGGGTCACAGTATTTGTGGGAAAACAAAAAAATGAACAACCTATGTCTCTAAGAGCTTTGTACTTCCCAAAGAGAACACACCTCGTAGGTACAATGAATACATGTATCATACGTAAATGTATAAATAGTTAATGGGATTATACACCTGAGATAACTGCTTTTCGATTCTGAGGAAATGATAATTATATTTCACCAGGAGCTCAGTACCACTCTGAGAATGAGGGCTTAACCCCCGACTTGACTCACTGCATCGCTTTCCTATATAAAAATACACAAGTCTGTACATACGCTCCAGAAAAAGGCTTATCTGGCATGAATTTCAGATAGCAAGAAGAAAACTTCAAGAGGTTCAGAGAAGCATCCAGAAGCTCAGATGACTGTCTGGCACTAATACAACTTGCTTGACAGGAAAATAGAGCTGTAAATCTCACAAAATTAGATGATCTTTTAAGAATTTCAAAACCTCCTGCTATTAACTGGAAATCCTAGAAGAATAGCTTCTTTTTAAATGTACTGATAATATGCTTTACAGCTTACTATTCAGAAGCCTATGTTTTGGCTAAGTGAGCTTCAGGAAGGAAGGAAATTTGTGGTTGACCTCCACTTACTTTGGAACCGCTGGTTCCAAACATCTACTTCTATGCACAGTCATCTTATCATCTGTAGAATGGAGGCAACTCTAAGACAACAGAGTTACAGAGATGTTGCACAGCTCCATGTGTCATTGTCTTCATTTGTTTCAGAATACCAATGACATCTAAGCTACTACTGAAAGAGTGCTATATTATTTGGGGTCATCTAGTGCAGCTCTGTCAAAGTAAAGAAAAGGGACCTAGAATGACTATAATTTTCCCAAGAGGACACAATTATTTTATGGTAAATCTGGGACAAGAACCCTGATCTCTTTGATCCCATTCCATCGTTCTTTCATTGGGTTCTGAACAACCCAGAGAAATAAAGAGAAATAAAACTCCTGTGTGCTGTGTCACTGGTACAGGACATGGCGAGATTGGAATTGGAGCACTACATATTAAGAGGTATCTGAGAAATTCTTCAAACTAATTGAGATATATACCAGGTACATAGAAAACAGTATGTTTTATGAAGATGGTTCTGTGCAATGAACAGAACTGGTAGCACACACTGGAAGGTGAATTCTCGTTTTCTGGCACCTTGAAAACTCCACCTCAACATACACATTAAAATAAACATTTGAACTGGGTCATATTTAATTCTGCATGCTCTTGTAAGTCAGCAAAATATTCCATATATCATTTAAGTTGTCACTCACTTTTTAACTTGACTTTCAATTTCTAAAAGTCTTTCCAAACATAAAACAGAGGTGGGAAAATGGTATATGGGAAGCTGCAGAGATGAAATAAGCTTATTTCATTAGGCATAAAGATGAATATCCAAACAACTTCTTCATGGCTGAAAGTGTCCAAATCTACTGTCTTCATTTTGTAGTCAGGGCTTCCGGAAAAATATGCTAATTGATTCCTTATTACCCAAATACCCCATATCAGTTTCAGTAGGTATCATTATATATTATGGAAATTTTTCTCAGTGACAGTGAAAGACATCCTGGCTGAACATCCCCCTGCCCATGACACAGAGATGATGGTCTCAAGCTATCTTGAAGGCACTGGAGCCCACAGTATCCGTTACTAATATTAATGGAGGATAAAACTTCATATTCTGTTTGCTCTGTATTTGTTCAATCACTTCTTCTCTTCATTAAACTGGATGGCCCATAATTGAGTCTGTAGTGTGTCTATCATTGGAAACTGAACAAAGTTTTGTTGGTTTTATTAATGTCGTACGTTTCTAGGGAGGGTCTATTCAATAACTAAGTCTAGTTTCACAGTTACAAATAAATTATGATGTAACTTTGAATAAATTAAGCTCATCATAAAGGAAGGATACTGAGAGTTGCTACTACCCCTTCCTTGAGGGACTCTTGTAAAGCACTAAATAAAGTAACAGCGGTGTATATGTATGCATATATTTTCAATGATATTTGTACAGACTTAAAAAGAACTCTACAGAATGCATTATAAAAACCTTAATGCTGTGCGTCCCTAGTTCCCAGCTCTCTCATTAAAACTACTTAAATGAACACAATCTTATCTGTTAGGATAGCTATCAGAGTACTCCAAATACTACTTCTTGCTGTACCCTGTCCCAACCATTTGCCATCCTCTTCCCATTAGTCCTCAAGTCAGAAGCCCCGAAGATCTGTTCATTAATTTATGAACACATTTCTTCATCCAGCCAAGGAAATTGATTGATCCCTTACCAAAGTTCAGGCACCATTCTTCAGTATGATTTATAGACATGTTCAGGAAACACAGCAGTGATTAACACAGATGAATATAGTCTCTCTTGAGCTGAGGGGGGAGACAAAAGTAAATAAGCAAATATAAAATCATAAGTATAGGGCTTCCCTGGTAGTGCAGTGGTTGAAAGTCCCCCTGCCAATGCAGGGGACACGGGTTCGTGCCCCGGTCCGGGTAGATCCCACATGCCGCGGAGCGGCTAGCCCCGTGAGCCATGGCCGCTGAGCCTCTGCGTCCGGGTGTGCTCCACAATGGGAGAGGTCACAACCGTGAGAGGCCTGCATACCGCAAAAAAAAAGTATAAATATGTAAATAAAAACTAAATAAATGGATAGAATAGTATATCAGGTAAGTGTTGGAGAAAAACAGCAAGCAGGGAAGGGAGATGGAGATTGTTAGCTGGTGGGAGGAGGCTGCGATCTGAAACTAAGTGATCGATGAGGGCTTTCTGGGGAAGATAAAATATAAGAGGGAACTTAAGGTTGTGAGAGGGAGCAAGGTGCATATCTGGGAAGTGAATAGTACAAGCAGAGGGAACAGTCAGATGGAAAGGCAATGAGGCAAGAGTGGGCTTGGAGTATCCAAGGAGCAGAAAGGATGTCAGTGTGTGGAAAACAGAGGGAGCAAAGTGGAGAGGAGGAGGAAACAGTCAGACAGGAAACAGGGGCCCACATTTCTAGGGCTGTGGACGCACTTTGAGGACTTTGCTTTTCCTGTGAAGGAGCCATTGAAGAGACTTAAGTGACATGATCTCACTTATGTTTTAACAAGATTTCTCTGGACGCCATGTTGATTAGAGACTGTAGGAGAGTAAGGACAAGCCCCAGAAGACCAATAGTTGATTCAAAGAAGTGATTACTCAAACATGGTCCCCCTCCTCAGTAAGGACGCAGAGCAGGAATCGGCAAATAATGGCCACAAATCAAATCAGGCTCTCAGCCTGGATCTGTGGGACTGTGAGCTAATAATGTCTCACGTTTAGAAAGGTTGTCGAAGAAAAAAGGGTAGGAGAAGTTACAGAAACTGTATATGGTCCACAAAGCCTAACTGCTTAATTCTTTTTTTTTTAAGGGCAACTCATTCATTTATTGTTTAAAGATTGCAAGACAACTTCTGAATTTCTGTAGCACAATTTAAATATTTTACTTTTTTGATAAAGCAGAGTATAATAGAAAATACATTTAGTTTCCAGTAATATCTATATCTCTATTCAGAATTAAGTCTTCCACAGACATGTAACCTGGAAACAAAAGCCTGTTACAATAAGCAAAGCTTCAACAGAGCTGCTACTTTTCGGGCCAGGGAAAGGTTCATCCCTATAGGAGGAGGATGTGCTATGTAAAATGGCTGCAAGGTCACAGCCTTGAGGGCGCTGGAAGTCTATTATCCTATCCCACATTAAGTAGTTTGGTGAACTTCAAACGTCCGTTCATCTGCAACCAAGCTGGCAAACTTTAACTGATATTTCAAGCAGGTAAGAAATCAATTAAAAGAAATCCTTACACTGATGTTCCTTGATTTACACTGTTAAATGGTTCATCAACATGTAATTCTGGCTAAGAATTACATTTGAGACTCCTTGCTCAGATTTTGGTTAACAGTACCAATCTTTCAGAAATTCAAGTTCTTATTAATCAATAATTTGTCAGCTAGGATACATTGGGCATCAGCTGCAACTACAGAATAGGTGCACTGCCTCAGCGCTGTGGAGAGACATAATCCAGAACGCTACTAGCAGACAAAATATCTGTTACTAGACAGCACAGGTGCAGTACAGCAAGACAAAAACATATATTCATGTGTGCCGCGGACCAGCCAGAGAGAGAGGATTTCACCGCCCAGGTTCAGAAGGGAAGGCATAAGGAACTGAAGTAGCACCGACGAATGGGGTCAGAAGGACCGAGACAACTGATGGTTGCAAGGCAAATTTTATTATGCTACAGTTGCAGATTATCTAGACTAGAAAAAGGAAGGCTGCCAGATGGTGGTTTACATTATCTACAGACTGTCTCGGCTCAAGGTTAACTTTCCTGGGAGAAAATCCATAAACCCAGAAGCATCAAAAATAACCTGCATGTGCAGGGGGGAGACAGCTTTGCTTGTCTCATTTTACATTCTTTCTGATCTCTGGGCCCTGGTGATTTATCTCCCATGGAATGGAAGAAGGAGGGGAACAAGTGGGACAGTCCCTTCGAGCAGCGGCGGCATGCCTGGCATGTCCTTACCTGCTCTCAAGGCTGACTGCTTCCCACAGGTCCCCCTTTTTTATTTTTTAACTTTTGCTGCAAAATAATGCCATGAAGTTTAGTGCCGAGAGTAGTATACTGTTGCATGAGGATACGAAACAGACATGAGAAGATTACTATCAATAATAGGCAGATTATGGCCAGGGTAATAAATCCTGACAACCTTCCAGTAATCCAAGACTGAGGGTTTAACCACTTTAAATGATCCAGTAAAGTTTGAATTACATCTTCTGGCGAAACATCATCAAGATGTGTACTTTGTATATCCTGAATTTCAGCATTTAATTTCTTAAGATCAAGACTAATATTATTATCTGACCAAACACTCAGCAGATGCATTTTTACTTTTTCCCATTCCCAAATACAGTCACTGAACTTTTAAGGAGTAACACACATCCATGTATACTTTGCATGACAAGCTAAACGCATCCTCAATTTTAATGCTGCCATCTGATCTCCAATCCCCAAAATTGCGTTTTTAAATTCATCTAACTCGTTATTAATCTGTAAATCTATGTGACTTTGTAAAGATAAAGCAAGACTGGTATGTTGAGATAACTGATTAGCAAAGTGAGCATGATGAATACTCTGTGAAAGAGCAAGACCGGCAGTAGCCACGGTAGCAGACAGAGCAGCCGAGGCAAGTAAACTTACTATTAGCCACCCAAGAAAGCGTCTCCTTCTCTGCAAGGCTTTAGAGAGTTCCACCCATGCCTGTACTCCAGTATCTTCACACCAAGGTTCTCTCAGATGTACAGGCACCATAACATACATGGGTTGCTTTAGTATAAGCACAGATTGCGTTCCTGCAGAAGGGAACATACAACTGCTAAAAATACAATTAACACAGCTAATATTATATTCTCCTTTGGAAGAATTACCAATGTTAATAGAACCACACAAACGTGTATATGGAGGAGCAACACAAGTTATAACAGGTGTACTGGAATAAGTTAGAGCTAGTTTCCATATATCCCTGTTCTTTTGAAATGTGATAAACCTATCTATGATGGGAAAAGAAGAGATAAGAATTGACACCTTGGTATAATCTATAGTACACCATATTTGGTTATTATTCCAAGATGCATTGCAACGTTCAAAACTGGATCCAGGAAAGTTAACAGTCATAAAAGGAGGCAATTGATTTTTTGATTTTCTGTTAAGCATAGTAACCTTATGTCCAGCTATAAGTATCCCTTGTCCTCCAAGTAAACGCTTCATACAGAAATAATTTCCTGAATCTTCACCTGTAACCTTGGCTATAGTAATAGCGGAATCCCTAAGTGGTGAGGCGTATGAGATTTGACCTCTAATATTAATAGCTTGCCCATTTTATACCAAATGATGGTATCCTTAAGATCCTCTCGTCGGCTGGTAGCCGGGCATGTAAGAGTAATGTTGGTTCCTGTAAAACGAAGGATGCCTGGAGAGCCTGACACACTCATTGATTGATCCGTTCCCTCATAAACATCTGTATGCTCATAACTAATAGCCTTTACACATCCAGTTTCCAGATGCAATGGGCTAAGACAGACAGGATAGGTACTAAACCAGTTAGTATAATTTACATATTGATTTGTTTTATATTCCCAATAAGAGGCCCATAAACAGTTATCATTGTAAAATACAGGAAACTGTGCTTCAGACCAAGATATGGGTTGTAATAGTGGAGGATCAGGTACATAGGCCTAGTAAGTTGCTGCATTAACAGAGGGAACACATGAAATGGTTGCCAACATAACCAAAAATAAAGTTACAGGTGTAACAGGATTATTCTGTTGTTTCACTGACTCTTGAGCTCGTGAAACCAGTTGTTTAATTTGTCCCCAAGTTGGAACATCACTCCTTTGAGTCGTCCTGGCAAGTGGTCTCCTCTTCTTCTTCTGAATCAAGACTGTCAAATTTTCCGGAGAGGTGCAGAGCTTCTTCATCTTCTGAACTAGGTGAGCTGCGGCGAGCCATCTATTTGCTTGACTAAGCGCTCAGGAAGCCAGCAAGGTCCAGGCGCTGATCTGGGATAAGACACACACGTGACCACGTCCCCAAATCAACACAGGATCAGGACCACGCCAAGTGCTGGTTAACGGATCTTTCCAGAGGACCTCCGGAGATTAAGAGGCCAATCTTGGCTCAGCCACAAACCTTCCCCCTGCAGAGCAGCCAAATTTGTCAACAGTGAGAACATTTAAAATAAACAGAGCATGATTTATAAGGTTATGTGGTGTTGTTCTAGACAATTCCCCCCTTTTTATTTTTTCAATAGTTAGCTTTAAAGATCTATTTGCACGTTCTATAATACCTTGTCCTTGAGGGTTATATGGAATGCCTGTAATATGGGTAATTTTGTAATGAATTACAAAATGTTGCAAAAGCAGCGGGCCCATTATCTGTTTTAATAATTTTGGGAAGGTTCATGAAAGCAAAACAGTGTAATAAATGAGTGATAACATGTTTAGTAGCTCCTCCGGTCTGTGCTGTAGCACAGAGGAAATCAGAATAAGTATTGATAGTGACATGAACAAACTGTAATTTCCCAAAAGACGGGATATGAGTAACATCCATTTGCCATAAATGTCTAGGTAATAATCCACGAGGATTAACAACATAATGTGGAACAGGAAGGTGAGGTAAGCATTGTGGGCATTGCTTAACAATTTGTCGGGCGGCTTCACGAGTAAGGGAGAATTGTGTGTGTAATGTAGCCGTCGACTGACGGTGTAGAGCGTGCAACGGCTGTGCTGCTTGTGAAGCAGTTTGATCATAACTTACCGTAATATGAGGGTGTCCAGGACATGGACCATGAGTATCAACAGTATGAAGATAATGAATGCAGTACATTAGCCATTCTTGACAGCATGACGAACGGAAAGGAGGAGTACAGTAAATTGGGACATGTCCTGCTTTAGGGAAAAGAGATTGAGGAGGAGGAGTAACTTCAACTCTATTCTTGGGAGGAAAATGTACAGGATAAAGATCACGTTTAGATCGAGTTAAAACATCTGCAGTCGCATTAAGTTTAGTCAATGGACCAGGCAAGTTAGAATGAGCACGGATATACAGACCTGCAACAGGACCATCGTGGGAACGAATAAGCTGTTGAAGCAAACGAAAAGAGGATGATAATTCAGGGTTATTAGTATGTCCTATGGTCGCAGTCTCCAGAAGAAAGCATAAGCTAATAAGATATTTACTACCAGAAAACAAATTAAAAGATATAGAAGGCAAATGTTTAAAAGCCATAATGACAGCATACAGTTCAACACGTTGAGCTGAAGTCAAGGAAGTTTCTTTAATGAGGTTTGTTCCGTCGTCAATGATTACAGTAGCCACTCCTGAAGAAGAACCGTCCGTAAAAACCAAAGGTACATGAGGAACAGGCTGTTGCCTAATTATAGAAGGAAAGATATGAGTTAAGTTTGCTGAATTGGATCAATTTATCAGCAGGGTAATGGCGTTCCAAGGTACCTGAAAATCCTGCAAGAGCAAGACCCCATTCATTACTATGTTGAAAAAGCCAATTTTGTTGACTAACTGAATAAGGGATAATAATTTGAGAAGGTTCTATACTTATAGGTTGTAAGCATCTAGTTCTACCTTGCATTATTAAATTACTAATAAGTTCATAATAAGGGTTAATAACTTTAGAGGGTGTAGTTTTCATATGAATCTATTCAATAATTCCAACAGTTTGCCATAAGACGGCAGTAGGCACATGAGGAGTGGGACAAATTATTAAGAAAATTGGAAGGTGAGTATGAATTCTAGTTAATTGTGTAGAACTGATTGACTATTTGTAAAGCTTGAAATCCTTCTGGAGTCATAGAGCGTGAAGAAGAAGGATCTGAGTCACCTTTAAGAATATCAAACAAAGGCTGTAATTGAGCAGTAGTAAGTTTTAAGGAAGGCCTTAGCCAATTAATATCTCCAACTAATTTTTGAAAACCATTTAATGTTTTTAAATTATCAACTCGAATTTGCAGTCTTTGAGGCCTAATAGTAGTGTTATCAATGTATTTTCCCAAATATAAAAATGGAGATTGTCTTTGAATTTTTTTTGAGGCAACGACCAAGCCAAATGATTGTAAGGACTGTTGTAAAAATTGAAAAGCAGTCTCTAATAAAGAAATATTATCAGTGGCTAAAAGTATATCATCCATATAATGTATGAGATATAACGATGGAAACCTTTTTCTCACAGGAGTCAAGGCCTGAGCCACATACTTTTGGCATAATGTAGGACTATTTGCCATGCCCTGAGGCAATACTTTCCATTGAAATCTCCTCGTGGCTTCCTTAAAATTTAAGGAAGGCAAGCTAAAAGCAAAATGTTTTCTATCTTCAGGAAACAAAGGAATAGTGAAAAAACAATCTTTTAAATCTATAACTAAAAGATGATAATTGTGTGGTATGGCTGTTGGAGAGGGTAGGCCTGGTTGAAGAGTTCCCATTATTAGCATAGTTTTATTAACAGCTCTTAGATCCTGTAATAACCTATATTTTCCAGATTTTTTCTTGATAATAAAAATAGGAGTATTCCAAGGACTACTGGAAATTTCTAAATGCCCTAATTGTTTCAGTACTAATTGTTCTGCAGCTTCTAACTTCTCCTTTGTGAGGGGCCATTGGTCCACCCATACAGGGTCATCAGTCAGCCAAGTAATTGGATCAGCAGTGAGTGGAGGAGAATCCAAGGCCCCTAAGAAAAACCCAAACCTAGTCTATCATTTTTTTATTTTCACATCAATAGGATAGACAGTTCCTTGTTGATTTGTTCCCAGCCCTTTTGTGGGAAGAAATCCTTGATCCAACATCATATTAGAGACTTGAGAGTTTGGACTATAAAGTAATACTCCCATTTCTTTTAATATATCTTGGCCCCAGAGGTTTAAAGGTAGCCCAGGCAAAACATAAGGCTGGAAGTATCCTGAATGGCCCTCACTATCTTGCCATAATAAAAACTGACTACTTTGCATAGGAGAAGAACTTTGTCCTATTACGTGAAGTTCTGTAATAGTAGGACTAATGGGCCAATGTTTAGGCCAGTGTATCTGCGTCATAACAGAGACATCAGCTCCAGTGTCTAACAAACCTGAAAAAACCTTTCCATTAATGGTTCATTTCATTTCTGGACGTTCTTTCCCTATATTCTGAATCCAGTAGGCAGCATTAGACGATCCAAAAGCCTTTGTTTCTCTCTTTTGATGTTGTCAAATTTGTCCATGAGGTACAAAGGGCAAAAGTAGCAATTGTGCAATTTTATCACCAGGAGAAATAGTTATTATATTTTTAATAGTTTGTGCCATGACTTTTATTTCTCCTTCGTAGTCAGAATCTGTGACTCCTGGCATAACAGTTAAACCTTTCATGGTGACACTACTTCTTCCCAATAATAGTCCCATCAAACCCTTGGGTAAAGGTCCACAGATGCCCGTAGAGAGGGCCTGAGGACCCATTTCAGGAGTTAATACATATCGGGCGGAGGTACTGAGCTCCAGTCCTGCGCTTCCCGGTGTTGCTCTGGAGAGCGAGGATATTGTATATTTTTGTTTTTGGTTAATGTCTGATTGATAATTTGAGGAGGATACACAGACATTGCCCTTATTATTTGTTGGGGCCGGGGAAGGCCCCGGGAGGAGTTCCCCGACAATGGTGGCCCATCCTTGTGGGCCACTGAGCAACCATCTTGTGCCCAATGTTTTCCCCTATTGCATTTAGGGCATAAACCAGGGATTTTCTGACCATCTGGAGGTTTCTGAGTAAGGAAGGAAGGACTAGGGTTAGAATTAAAAGATCTACATTCTCTAGCAAAATGACCTGCCTTTCCGCATTTAAAACAAGTCTTTGTTTTCTTTTGATTGTTTTTAAACCCCACTTTAGTTAATGCTGCAGCCACAGCAGCACCCTGTATGTAAGTAGGCCCAATGTCTGCACAAAGGCGAATATAATCCTCCAGTGTTCCCCGTTTTCTCCAAGGTCGAATCGCAGCCTGACATGCATTATTAGCATTCTCAAAAGCAAGCTGCTCTACTACAATTGTACCAGTGAGTCCGTCCACAATGAGTCTCCCCACCGCCTGTGACAATCTATCTACCAAATCAGCATATGGTTCATCAGGTCCCTGTCTAATTGTTGAAAGATCCTCAGTTTTGTGTGTAGAAGGTCATTTCCTCCAGGCTTGTAATGCCAAATGATTTATTTGAGGATAAGCAACAAAGGGATAAGTTAATTGATCTTGTAAAGAAAGCTATTGTCCTTCCCCAATCAGCATATGATAATCAACTGGAACATTATGGGCAGCATTCTTTTCTGCTTGTTCAGCAGCCCGTTCATAAAAATCAAACTTCCATATTAAATAATCTCCACCATTTAAACAAGCTCGTGCAATAGACTTCCAATCGGCGGGGGGAAGAGCTTCTCCTGCAATAGCTTCTCCTGTCAACCATACAGTAGTAAAAGGAGCAGTGGGCCCATACTGAGCACAGGCAGATTTTCAATCTTTCAAAACTTTAAAAGGGAGAGCCTGATGCTCCCTAGTAGCTTGTTGAGGATTACTAGGATCAGGTCTTTCTATGACGGGACAACAGAAAATAGGATCTTCTCCTCGTTTTATTGCTCCTTGTACAGCGCGCTGCAAGGGACTGAGCATTTTTACAGATGTAGATTTTTGAGGAAGACAGTCCTTATTAACCTGCAGCTTTTTCACTGACTTATCTATCATAGCCATTAGAAAATCATCCTCAGGATATTTCTCTCTTTTATGTTTACAAGCCTCATCTGTTAAGTCAAAATGTTCCTCTTCATCTAAAATATTTAAATTAATTAGCTCTTTCGGTTTAGGAAGTGGCGACACAGTAGCTGATAATACAGCCTCTCCTTCTGTCAGAGGCTTATGTTTTTCTGACTTTACATTCAAATCAACACTATCATGAGAAGAATCTAAACATATTTTTATCAGAGTCCACAAACTATATGTAACAACAGGAGTATGAGTAGGCCCTCGAGACTCATAATAATTTTTTAAATCTTCTCCAAATTTCTGCCAGATTTCTATGTCAACAGAGCCGCCATCAGGAAACCAGGGAGATACACCATGGATATGCTGTAAAAATTCAGTCAACTGTGAGGTAGAAACTTTATCACCCCGAGCTTTAAGCATCGAAAGTAAAACCTGAGCAAATAATTCACACTCCTTTGAGCCCTTTTGCCCCATCTTATTTTACTTCTGACTATTGCCTTATGCCTCTATTAGTTGCACTTTTACTGGTGGCCACACATATTTTGCATAAGGGTTCTCTTACCTGCACTTTCTTTTTCTTTTAATTGCCTTCACGCTTCAGGTCCCTGTTCGAGTGCCACTTGCCGCGGACCAGCCGGAGAAAGAGGATCTCACCGCCCAGGGTCAGAAGGGAAAGGGTAAGGAACTGAAGTAGCACCGACGGATGGGGTCAGAAGGACCAAGACAACTGATGGTTGCAAGGCAAATTTTATTATGCTACAGTTGCAGATTATATAGACTAGAAATCGGAAGGTTGCCAGATGGTGGTTTCCATTATCTACAGACTGTCTCGGCTCAAGGTTAACTTCCCTGGGAGAAAACCCATAAACCCAGAAGCATCAAAAATAACCTGCATGTGCAGGGGGCAGACAGCTTTGCTTGTCTCATTTTACATTCTTTCTGATCTCTGGGCCCTGGTGATTTATCTCCCATGGAATGGAACAAGGAGGGGAACAAGTAGGGACAGTTCCTTCGAGCAGCGGCCGCATGCCTGGCATGTCCTTACCTGCTCTCAAGGCTGACTGCTTCCCACACATATGTTGCCTTGTTTAAGCCTCAAGCCCTCGATCCTTTGTTGAAATACAATAATTTCATTCCTATGGTTTTCAATACCAACAACTCAACCTCCAGGAGGGCTAAAGTCTAATTTGTACTCCAAACCAAGTAGCAGTGCAGTTCGCTACTACTGAGGCTGAATCCATAAAGACTTCAAGACCACGTCCAGAAGACAAGTTATTATATATAATACCCTAGAAGGTCTGAAACATAATTATCATATACATAGCTGGTCCTTCAGAGCTTTTTACCTATAACATGTTTTTTGATGAAACTTATTTAATGTACTGGAGATAACTGTGACTTACTGATCAAATATTTGAATACTTATACTTACCTGGGATTTCATTTCTGCTGAAAGAAAAAGGAAGAACAGGACTCACTAAAAAAAAAAACCAAACTTTAGAAGTGAAAGTAAAAATCTTAACACACACTATCACTTTTGGAAGCAGCATAGAGGGGCAGTCAACGGTAAAACACTGGTGAAATAGGTCAAAACTCTAGGCCAAAAACCCATTATTATTATCATCAGTGACAGTACCACAACTGTGCCCTTCAGAATTAATAATCGCTCCTAAGAAACTTTATTTGGCATCAGATGATGTGTTTAAGAGAAACACTCTGGGAGGTTTTGAATCAGTCTTGGTTTTTTGTTCGCCAAGTTACAGGAGAATTTTTAAAGTGGGGGGAAGGGAAGAAGGAAACGGACCAGGAAAAGAATTTAAGCCATCATCTATAAACCAACAAAGCACTGATAGTTCCAAACATTATGTCACAAACTAAAATGACTGATATAGGCTCCAGTGGTTTATAAAACCTATAAAAAGACTACACCAGCAAAGTCCCCATTTATCTGTAGAGTTCAGAAACTAAAACAAGGAATACTTTAGCTTAAAACCTTATCTCAAGAGAATCATACACTTCACATGAATAAAAATACACGAAACCAAACATTTTTAAAAGCTCCAATACCCAAAATATAAAGAAAAATATTAATCCAGAAGACTCAATCAATCCACGATAATCACAAAATGGCTGGGCAATCTCTATCTCCCTTCCACACTAACCATCCATCCCATGGAAGACCAAGGGAGATCAGACCTTCCAGACTTACCTTCCAGACCTTCCAGACACCTGGATGCTGCAAAATTCTATGGAGACTCCTTGTGGAACAGCAGTTTCCCATCTCTTGTGTCTCTCCCTATCACGATCATGATCATGCAGGAAGCAAGTCTAGCTGTGCTATTTCTTATCATTGTCTGTCACCCATCTGCAACATGGTATTGTACGGATAAGGAGAAAGTAGTTCCCTTTCCCCCAGAAGGTTGAGGCTCAGGTACAGGGTAATTCTCCTGTGCACACAGTCATTATTTAGGCCGACTCAGTGACTTCAACAGGCTTAATCATGTGATCAGGTTTGTTGCCAGCTGCGTAATGCTCCCACATCTGTAGATAGAGCCGCTCTAGGTCCACTGTGTATTGTTTGGTATTGAACAGAGGGCTAGATGTTCTCTGCTTCCAGACTTTGCCACGAATTTTCTTCAGGTATTCTAGATCAGTTCCCAGTTTCACAGCTATGTCTTCATATTCTTGACTATTTTTAGCAATAAGCTCAAGACAGCCTAAACAAGTGAGCTGGGAAGCTGCAACTCGGGAAGCAAGAGTCTCTCCTGGCATAGTCACCATGGGTGTCCCTGACCAAAGGACATCCATCCCTGTGGTGTGTCCATTACAGAGTGGAGTGTCCAAGCAGACATCAGCCAGCTGGCCTCTCCGAACATGTTCCTCTTTAGGAGCAACAGGTGAAAAAATGATACGGTTCTGGGGAAGGCCCATATTTTGTGCGTACTGTTGAATATTAGGCTCTCCTACTGCTGGAAAACGCAACAGCCACAGTACACTATTGGGAACACGCTTCAGAATGTTTGCCCACATCTGCAAAGTAGATGGGTCAATTTTATATAACTGATTGAAGTTACAGTACACAATGGCATCTTCCGGTAACCCGTACTGAGAACGTGTGGTTACAATAATGGTACGGGGAACCTCCTCTCCAGTGGCAGCCTTAATGTTGATCTGGGTAGTTGCCAGTCCATTGCTAAGACTGAATCCATTAATTGTTATCTGAATTTGTCCTCTGTTAATCATGTCAATAACTGCCTCTGCAATAGTATTCATAGGAATGACAGGCATATTAAGAGCTGTATTACTGCTGTCTGCGGTGTCTCCTCCCTCAGGACATTTCATCTTGACAATTTGCACATCTGGGAGACTATCAAGAAATGCTTTGAGGTCGATGCCATTCAGCACAATCCGATTGTCATAAATGTGCCCATTGGACTTAAAATCGATGACCGCTTTCTTCTTCAGGTGAGGGAACATATTAGCATGATCACCAATAAAGAAAGTATGGGGCATATAAGCCAGTTTCTCAGAATACTGCTCAGCAACTTCAGCAGGTGAAGTTTCCTGATCAGTGATGATATAATCCATGAAAAGCACACCACTGGTCCCAGGGTAGCCCAGCCACATTGCCTGAATAGGAGCTGGCCTGAGAGCAAAGAGTTCATTTCGAGCACCCCTGGTATAACCATTCATATTTACAAGGATGTGTATACCATCTTGATGGATGCGATCAGCTGCTTTCCCGTTGCATGGAATCTGAGAAAGATCAATGAAATGATGGGCTTCTGCCATCACCTTCGCTCGGAAGTTTGTGCCATCATCTGGGCTCAGGGCATAACAGAATACCTCAAATTTATCAGGATTGTGCGTGCCTGGAATAGACTGCATAAGATGAGAAGTAGGATGATTCCCAAAGTCAGAACTCACGTATCCTACACGCAGTCGACCATCACTGAGCTTCAAGTCTTTTGGATGTTCGTACGGTGGTTTATGAAGGACACTGATCTCATCCAAGCAGAGGTTCCCATGGCTCTCAGCAATAGCCTTCCTGAAGCCATGAGAAAGAGGATAGAGCATACTATGATGAGGCTGCACAGAAGGCAACCTATTCTTCTCCAGCTGGTCAGCCACAATGCTGACCAACTTCTTCATTCGCTCATCATAGTCTGTCCAATCACACACAATCTGCAGGCAATGAGCCAAATCACAATAAGCGTCAGGAAAGTCAGGTTCAAGCTTCAGAGCAGTGCGATAAGAAGCAATTGCTTCTGGAATATTCCCTGAATACTTGTGAATGGAAGCCAGATTGCTGTGGGCATCCGCAAGTGCAGGGTTAATCTGAATGGCACGAGTATAACACTGCAAGGCTCCCTGAACATCCTGCATCTTCTTTAGAGTGTTTCCCATGTTACAGTAGGCATCAGCAAAGGTAGGACTGATTCGAACAGCCTCCTTATAATGCATCAGAGCTTCCTGCAGTTTTCCCTGCTGCTCCAATACACTTGCTAAATTTGAATGGGCAACAGCAAACTCTGGGAAGACTTCTAATGCTTTACGATACAAGCGAACTGCCTCTTCAATGTTTCCCTGGTCTCCTTTGATATTGGCTAGGTTATTCAGAGAGTCTGCATGGGTGGGGCACAGCCGCAGAGCTGTATTATAACAATCTTCTGCTTCGGCAACACGGCCCTTCTCTTCCAGAGCGTTGGCTAGGTTGCAGTAAGCATCAGGGAAATGTGGTTGCAATTCAATAGCTCGCCTGTAGGTGTCTATTGCCAGATCCATCAGGCCTTGCTCATAGTATACACAAGCCAGGTTGGCACGTACCACTGCATGATTTGGGCTCAAGCTTAGGGCACAAAGGTAAGCTGCCACAGCTCTGTCAAAAATCCGTGCCTCTTTCAAGACATTTCCTAAATTGATATAAGCATCCAGAAAATTGGGGTCAAGGGTGACAGCCTTTTCAAAGTGATGAATTGCAAGCCAAATCTCCCCTTGTGCATTGAAAACACAGCCAAGATTACTCCAAGCTACTGCAAAGTTCGGTTGCGTCTCCACTGCTTTCAAATAACATGCCTTGGCTCCTTCCAAGCGACCCAGGGCTTTGAGCAGGTTCCCCAGGTCACTGCGAACACAGTACAAATCAGGATTGCACTGAAGAGCAGAGACGTAAGCTTGTACTGCCCCTTGCATGTCGCCTGCTGCTACCAAAGCGGCTGCCAGGTTAATATAGCCATCGATGAAATCTGGTTTGAGATGCAATGCATGCCGGTAATGCTCCATTGCTTCCTGCAACTGCCCTCTTTCCTTGTACACATTCCCCAAATTCGAATAGGCTTCTGCCAGAAGAGGGTTCTGTTTAATTGCCAGAGTACTAAAGTGGGCAGATCTGTCCAGCCTTCGACACTGGAAGTGTAGAGATGAAAGTAATAAAAGTACTCCAGTATTGTCTGGCTCTTGTCTCCACAGCTGCATGCAGTGTCTCTCAGCTGCCTCAAAATCTCCTGCCTGATATTCTCGATGTGCCAACTCAGCTAACCCTTGGAAGGAAAGCATACGTTTCGTTGGTTCTGTGCTGTCGGCCACGTTGCCCACAGAAGACGCCATCTGGAGCTTCTGGAGAGAGTGAGAAAAGGGGGTAATTGAGTCCCGCTGCTGCCACTACTGGCAAGAATGTTTCTAGAGGTAGCAAATACGAGGGCAGCAGCCGTACCACTGCTTTGGCAGGCTTAAGTGGCGGCAACAGTTACAGGCACCGAACCTTAGGAACTCTGGTTGGCCATCTACCTCTCACGCTCTTGAAATCTTAATTCTTAACCCTGCCCTCTTCCACCATTTTTCTCCTAATCAGGGAATAAAAATTACCTATACACTTGCCTTAGAAGAAATCAAAAGTCAGTAGTCCAAACACTTTTAAAATTTTTGTTTTCTGTCCAGTTGGAAAGGAAATACATGATTGACTTTACTTCATCATTCATATAGTCAATGTGGAAAACATTAGGGCCGTGTATTTCAATACAGTAAGATCAGAAAATTTTAAATTGGCCTTCCCAAACCACTAATAAGTAACCAACGTTGTATATAATGCTAAAATCTTAGAGACTGAGTTTGATATTTTAAAAGTTCTGAAAGGATTAGCTAATTTCTCCTCATCATATTTCTCATGCCTCAAACCTGAGTATTACTTTTTAAAAAATAAATCTATTTATCTTTATTTATTTTTATTTTGGCTGCGTTGGGTCTTCAATGCTGCGTGCAGACTTTCTCTAGTTGCGGCGAGCGGGGGCTACTCCTTGTTGCGGTGCCCGGGCTTCTCATCACAGCAGCTTCTATTGTTGTTCCACAACTCTATGGGTTCCTTTTTAGGTCCTATGAAGAACCCTAGAAATTAGTTCATGGAATTATAAGTTTTTGCAAAATTGTCAAAAGTGAGATATTTTAACTTCCATCAGGTAAGACCAGCGTCTCTTTCTTTGCCAATTTTCCTTCTATCATATTCCGCTATGTTGGATCATATTGGAATGGCCACAGGCTTTTTTGAAATCTGGCTAAGGAGATTTTCTTTTTTCTGTGGTACGCGGGCCTCTCACTGTTGTGGCCTCTCCCGTTGTGGAGCACAGGCTCTGGACGCACAGGCTCAGCGGCCATGGCTCACGGGCCTAGCCGCTCCGCGGCATGTGGGATCTTCCCGGACCGGGACACGAACCCGTGTCCCCTGCGTCGGCAGGTGGACTCTCAACCACTGCGCCACCAGGGAAGCCCTAAGGAGATGTTTTAAGTGAGGCTATTATGTGATTTTCAGACACCGCCGTATGTAATTGACTATATACTATCCCATTACAGGAATAACTTCCAGTACTCATACTGACTACTCTACTGACTTAACCTAGCACAAGACACAGAAGCATAAGGACAAAAACCACCTTACAATATAGCCATGTCTTGCACTTCACAGCTCTCAAAGCATGTGCGTTTGAAGAAGAAAAAAACAACTGAAAAGTACAAAACCAGAAGCTATTCTGTGGAAAATTATTTCAATCATCAGGCATGTGAAAGATAAGTCAAAGATTCAGTTCTCATCAATGCTTAGTCAAAACGGAAATTTTCTTCTGTCAAGAATATACTCCAGGGGCTTCCCTGATGGCGCAGTGGTTAAGAAGCCACCTGCCAATGCAGGGGACAAGGGTTCGAGCCCTGGTCCGGGAAGATCCCACATGCCACGGAGCAACTAAGCCGGTGTGCCACAACTACGGAACCTGTGCTCTAGAGCCCGTGAGCCACGACTATTGAGCCTGCGAGCCACAACTACTGAAGCCTCCGTGCCTAGCGCCCGTGCTCTGCAACAAGAGAAGCCACCGCAATGAGAAGCCTGTGCACCGCAACGAAGAGTGGCCCCCAGTCCCTGCAAGTAGAGAAAGCCTGCGCACAGCAACGAAGACCCAACACAGCCAAAAATAAATAAATAAATAAATAAATAAATAAATAAATGAATATACTCCATCAACAATGTGTGTAATGGAATGGTGTGAGTGAGCATTTTATCAGAATCCCTGTAATGCACAAACCTATAGCAGTACTGAAATCAGTAATGCATTTATAATAGTAAATACTTATGAGGAAGTAATCCATAGAGGTTTTCTCAAAGTTAACAATGAAAATTAATGTGACATTATCAATAATAAATTGTGAAGCTGAAATAAACTTTTCTAAACTATTAATAACTAGAAGCAAATTCTAATCAACCATGTTACAAGAAATCTATGTCTAAAAACTACAAAGTTTATTTCTTAAAATTTTATTTCGAAAATACATAAACTGTCGTATGAGGAGGCAGTTAAAGAATATATAGCTAAAAGAGTGGGGGAAAAGTTTTATAGAGACACATCTGGCAGTAGTTAATTTTTAAATGTCATTTTTCTAGATTTTGTGACACCTATAGTATTGATATTTGAAAGCATTTAAAAAATTGTAATTTGAAGATTTGCTACTCCCAGGTAGAATAAAATATTTTGAAGCAAAACAACGTTTCCACTGAGAAAAACAAAAAAAGCCAAATAAAATAGCCAGCATTCAATCAAAAAGTTCTAGACAAACCAAGAGATAGAATCATATGGCTAAAATTCTAAGAAAAGAACAGATAATACAAAAATATTTATATAAGATATTGTGTATCTTTATCAGGAAAAGTCTTTATCAAGAAAAGACTTCAAAATCATCAGAATTAATATTTTATTTATTTGTATGTTATATTTATATATAGATATTTATATATTTATATAAAGAACTTAAAGATAAAGCCCTAGTTAAGGCAGTGACAATAGCAGTAGCAGTGGGAGTGAAAAGAAATGGTTATATTCAAGCATATTTTGTCAGGAAAAGTCCAAAATCAAATGTCTGACTGCATACATGGGATGGATAGACGGAGTGGGAAAAATCAAAGTTAACTATAGAGGTTCTAGTGAAGATGGGGTTGCCGTCACCCAACCCAAGGGGCTGCGATCATCCCCAAGGTCTAGGAGACTCAAAGGGAAGGTCATGGTCAGAGGCAGAGTTAATTGGTGGGAAAATAAGACTCCCAGTCTCTCCATCTCCTTATACCAGTTTTTTTTTAACATCTTTATTGGAGTATAATTGCTTTACAATGGTGTGTTAGTTTCTGCTTTATAACAAAGTAAATCAGTTATACATATGTCCCCATATCTCCTCCCTCTTGCATCTCCCTCCCTCCCACCCTCCCTATCTCACCCCTCTGGGTGGTCACAAAGCACCGAGCGCATCTCCCTGTGCTATGCGGCTGCTTCCCACTAGCTATCTCTTCCTTATACCAGTTTTGTTTTTCTGCTCATATACGTAGCAGCATTTCATTCAAGGGGAAAGTCATTGATCTGACTGGTCAAATTAAACAACATAGTTCAAGGCACATTTACAGTGGTTAGCTCCTCCACAATTTAGAAAGTCACATTCACAATTTCCCTCTTCCAATGCCGCGGAACACACTGGCCATTCCTCCAAAGTTTCCACTCCACAGAGTGGACCAGAGATGACGTGAGCCCAGAACTGAGAGCTTGGCATGAGATGGTGTCAGCCCCACGTAGAGCTCTGGCATTAAGTTATAACCCAACCCAGGTCTACAGAGAGCTCTGCATGGAATCCTGGGAGTAAACTCAGCCATAATAATGTGATTCTGTTTTTCATTTGCTTTTCTTCCTTGCTTCACTTTCCCTGGCCACTCTGACAAACAAACTTTCAGGCATTCCTGGGCCACTCACTAACTTTATTCCATTTAATGTCATCCAGATTCCCAAGAAAATTACTAACTATAAGGAGGGAAATTTGGAACATGGTGAGTTTTAGATGCCTGAAATATACAGGTCATTGAATCCAGTTAAGTAGCAAATTATCTGGATCTCAAACATGCCAGTAGAATAGCAGACTAAGCTCAATTTAATGTACTCTTACTGGAGACACATGTAAATTCTGGGTCAATTTTGAAAAAGTTAAAAGCACCTAGCTGAGATTAAAAGAAAGAAAGGAACACCTGCATGTTTCAGAAAGTAACAGAGAAATTAAATCCAGAGAAAGAAGAGCGGACTGATGTCTGTGGGTTCCGTTCCTTAGTATAGGCCTTATGTAAATAGGGGCTGGAGCTAGAAATCTAACATTACCTTGAGGCCAGGAATTTAGACTCAGGATGGAACAATATTGAGAAGTTGGTACAGATATCCTACAGAAATTTCATGAGGAACTGCTTAGTCCATTAAGAGGGCCAAGGGCGGTGGTGAGGAAGATTGATATCTCCTGAAAACCTTCAGGTACAGAAAACATCAACACCTCTGAAAAGTAGGCCTGTCCTTCCCAGCGTTGTGATGGCCAGGTTGTCACTAACCTGTAAGGCCCTGTATGAATCAGAAACTGCAAGGAGAGTAATTCAAAGAAAAACAGATGCAGGATGGGTGTGGCAATAAATCCTAGGACCCTATCAGAAACAAAATTAAAACCACTCTAAAGGGAAATTTTAACAAACCAGAGCAGATAGTATCCTAACCAGAACAGAATAATAATTCTGAGGAAGTTACTTTAGTTATTTAAGTAATATTCAATGCATTTCCATGGCCAGGCCCTTTTGAAGAATTCTAAAACATATACAAACAATTCGTTTACATCTTATATATCCCACCATCCAGAGCAAAATTCACTTAAGTACTGTACTGGTGGAAATTGGGCAGCACTATGGAGACGATAAAAAGGTGTTTACCATCAAGAAACATCAAGGTAAGAAAGAGAATGTCTAATTTTTAATTATCCTGTGGTTTACTGAAATCTTCTGGAAACCCAAAATAGAGAAAACCTAGGAGGCAATGAAGACTTAAATCTTTAGAGATTTATCAACTCATCTATAAAAGCTTTATTAATCTCTTCTTTTAATATCATTCCTGAGAGGTATAAATGTGTCCAGTGATAGGGTTGAAGAAGCCTGAGAGAATTTCAATTGTTTACTATTCTTGGTCAGCTATTAAGACCTTTCAGGAGCATCTTGATTTTCATGGCATCATCCAACAAAAAGCAGGATATTTTACAGAAAGTCCTGGTCCACTTTTTGGCTTGCTTTTGTGTTTATGTTTTTGGTTTTCTCACATTGGGCGGTACATTAGGCTACCTATTGCACACTCCCTCATTCATGCATGCATTCATTCAAACAATATTTACTGAGTTGAGATATTTAATTAACACCCAATAAATGATGTTTAGATGAATGAATGTGCTTTTTATCAAAGTAAGTGTAAGTCCTGAGAAAAATTACAGAATGTATGATCCCAGCCCCACAAAAGCGTATAACTGTGTTGAGGATATAACACATGCTGGTGAAATAACTAATATATCACATTGGACAGTTTCTAAGTTCAAAAATGAGTTTTTATAAATAATCAGAGTCTAAGGAGGACAAAGAAGGGACAGTTCATTATGGGTTGAATCTATCAATAAATGTACATTTCAGATGAGATTTGAGATTGACCTTAAAGAAAGAAGAGGACTTAGATATATGAACAGAGAACAAAAAAGGCATGGTGACAGCATGTGCATAGATAGTGTGGCCAATATTTATGTTCTTCATTAAAGACAGTCAGAGATAACCCAAATGTAACTGTTTCCATGGGTCCATTCTCAGTATCCAAACAAAACGGCAAATCCTATCTTAGTAAAACTAATGAAAAACACAGTCTTTAACAAAGACATTGTGAAGGAAAGGGGGAGAGAGAGGCTTGCATCCCACACCACACAACAAAACTTATTTAATTATTTGTTTCATTTTCTCCCTCTGAGAATTTCCTCTCCCTCTCTCTGTACGTCTCTCTTCTCCCACATCTGGCCACACTCTACCAGCCACCTTTCCAGATCTTTCCAGAACTCTCCATCCTACTTTCATTATGCCACAAGTTGAACATCTCACAGGTCTCCAGGATGCATCCGCATCACTTATTCCACTAAGACAAACAAAGGACACTTCTCAGGGTCACGTTTCTTGGAAGGAAGAGGTCACGAGGAGTGATTATAAATAATATAAGGTGGAGAGCAGTGACTTAAAATACCATTTTTTCCTCTTAGAATGTGAATACAGGGAACTTTGGGAAACTAGAAAATCTAGAAAGGGTTCATTGATAACTATTCATTTTCAATGAATAAAATAAAATGTAATAATACGGCTAAACTCTGACAGATTAACTTTTTCAAAAGTTGCTTTCACACACCTTCACTATTGGGATGTTTGATAAACACATCTTTCTTCTTTCTTTGCAGATACTGGCACCAAACTTTCAAACAATAAGCACCTTCCCGTAAGTCCCTTGCCAGGCAAGATTAAGGTATAACAATCCAAACAGATTTTTGAAGAAGATAACTGGTTGAAAGCACAGGAAAAGAGCTGGGTTTCTCTTTTTCAACAGTCACATAATGAGTAATGTGGCAATTGGTTTACAAAGTCTCTCTCCATGAGGGGTTAAGGTTAAGATTAGAACTTCTGAGGCCAGAAGAGCAAAATAACTACAACAACCCACATATTTTCAAGAGCCGCCCTTTGGATGTGAGGGATTGATTTTTCCCACGCTTTTTTCAGCAACCCAACTGGTGTCTTTATTAAATGACATAAGAGAATACAGTGTGGCCAAGAAGGCTTAGATTTCCTTAGCCCCAAGTCAGATATTCTCAAGTGACTGTCCACTCAAATTAAAAAGAGAGATTTACAAGAGGAAACTGGATACAACTGAGTGTACTCTTATTTCAACCCTTTACCTGAATGTTTTGTTTTGTTTTCAGTTCTCCACTGAAGTTGCCTACATTAATATATTTTTAAGAACATTTCCTTAAGTTGAAGTATTCATTCAGTATATTCATTTACTATAATTGAGAAAAGCCAAATGACTTAGGCAAATTCATTTCTATATTGCCACAGCAGTGTATTGTGAACTAAATGACACCTGGCAGTTCTTTACTCAGATGCTAACTCAATTAGAAGGCAGAACAAGGATACCTACCCATTCAGGGAAGGAAAGGTCACTTAGCCTCTGTAGCTGTCTTAGGTCTCTTATCATCACAGTAACAAGTTGAAGACTAAAAACCGTACGATCACCTCAATAGATGCAGAAAAAGCTTTTGAAAAAATTCAATATCCATTCATGGTAAAAACTCTCCAGAAAGTGGGCATAGAGGGAACATACCTCAACATAATAAAGGCCATATATGACAAGCCCATAGCTAACATACTCAATGGTGAAAAGCTGAAAGCATTTCCCCTAAGATCAGGAACAAGACAAGGATGCCCACTCTCACCACTTTTATTGAACAGAGTTTTGGAAGTCCTAGCCACAGCAATCAGACAAGAAAAAATAAATAAAAGGGCTCCAAAATGGAAAGGAAAAAGTAAAACTGTCACTGTTTGCAGATGGCATGATACATAGAAAATCTGAAAGACACCATCAAAAACCTATTCGAGCTCAAACATGAACTTGGTAAATTTGCAGGATACAATAGATTTCTATATATAAATTTTGTATTTCTATACACTCACAGTGAACTATCAGAAAGAGAAATTAAGGAAACAATCCCATTTACAATCGCACAAAAATGAATAAAATACATAAGAATAAACCTGCCTAAGGAGGTAAAAGACCTGTACCCAGGAAACTATATGACACTCATAAAAGAAATGAAAGATGACACAAACAGCTGGAAAGATATACCATGGTCACGGATTGGAAGAATTAATGTTGTTAGAATGACCATCATACCCAAGGAAATCTACGGATTCAATGCAGTCTGTATCAACATATCAAGGGCATTTTCCACAGACCTAGAACAAATAATTTTAAAGTTTGTATGGAAACACAAAAGATGCTGAATAGCTAAAACAGTCTTGAGAAAGAAGAACACAACTGGAGGAATCATGCTCCCTGGCTTCAGACTGTGCTACAAACCTACAGTAATCAAAACAGTATGGTACCGGCACAAAAACATCCATCACTGGAACAGAATAGAGAGCCCAGAAAGAAACCCATGCACTTATGGTCAATGAATCTATGACAAAGGAGGCAAGAATATGCAATGGAGAAAAGTCTGGGCTTCCTTAGGGATGGTTTCATCAATTAATTTGTTTTCTTAAATGGACCATACTTTTCCATGTCTTTGTATACCTTGTGAGTTTTTTGGTTGAACATTTGGCTTTCAAATATTATAATGTGGTGTCTATGGAAATCAGATTCTCCCACTTTCCCAGGGTTTTCTGGGCTTTTGATTGTTGAAGGCTGTAGTAGTCTGTTTGTTTAGGGACCTTTCCAAACTAGCTTTGCAATGACTGTAACGACTTTGACTTTCCAAAATAGCTTTGCAATGACTCCTTATCGTATGTAGGCACTGAAGTCTCTGTTCCTTTAGTTCATGTTTAGCTAATGTTTTGACAGAGATGTCCTTGAATTCCTGCACCTAAGACAAACAAAAACAAATATACACAAGCACATCCACATGCACACTCAAAACCACACACCTCTCCCCATTGTGCAGATTGCTGGATCACTCCTTCAACATTTAACTGACCTGCACTGAGTTCAGGGCTCAGCCCATGGTAAAAGCTTAGAGACTCCTCTGGTGTTTTCAGAACATGCATCTTATCTTGAGTATGCATGCGGCTTTCTTAATTTCTCTGGACACATGTGTACTTTTGGTATGTTCTAAGTTCCCAAAGAATCTCCCCCAACTTTTGCTCCTGCATCTTATGTGGTCTATTGTATTTCAATGCACAGTCTTCTGCCCCAGCCATCTGTGCTTTGTTAGTTCACCTTGCACTTTTTTTTCAGCAATGACCGCTGCTTTTCCAGACTGTGTTCCAGGTTAGCTAAGACAGAGATAAGCATCTTGTGTCAGTCCTTCAGGTAGCTCCCAGACAGGTTAGAACAGATACACATAATAATCTGAGAGTATGGTCTCTTCTGCTCCCTCCTGAAGGAGGATTGAGGGTCCCATACTACGAATGGTCTGCTGCTACTTTAAGACTATCACTGCATTAAGACTCCACCACTTTAAGACCATCTCTACACTAACAGTGGATGGGGCAAGGGCAAGTAAAAATGCCACAAAGCTTTCCTGCCATTTTCCAATTGCCTCTTCCCTGGTTCAGTATGTGTGTGGTTGCTGTAAATCTTTGGCTGATTTCAGGACTAAGAGAAACTCAAGGAACCCCACAACAAGAAACAGTATAATCAAACTCTCAGATGCCAAAAGACAGAGAAAGAATCTTTTCTCCCAAAGGAGAAAGAAAACACAAATTTGTTACAAAGCAGGGATCCTCAAAAAGATTCATAGCTAATTTTCTATCTGAAACCACGGAAGCAAGAGGCCAGACATATTTAAAGTGCTGAAAGAAAGAAACTGTCCACCAAGAATTCTATATTTGGCCAAAATGGTTTCAAGACTTAGGGAGAAATTAACACATTCCCAGATGAACAAAGGCTGAGGGCATTTGTTTTACAACTTCCTAACACTGCCCTATGACAAATGCTAAATTGAACCTTCAGGTTGAAATGAAAGGACACTAGACAGCAACTCGAAGCTGTATAAAGAAATAGAAATCTCCAGTAAAGATAAATACATGGGCAGATACTAAAGCCAGTATTGCGCTACTGGCTTGTAACCCTACTTTTTATTTCTTACATGATTGAAAAAACAAATGCATAAAATAATTATAAGTCCATGTTATTGGGCTCACAAAGTATAAAGGTGTAATTTGTGACAACAATAATGTAAAGAGGAGGAATGGAACTGTAGAGGAACAGAGTTTCTGTGTGCTATTGAAGTTGGTTTCAATTCAAATGATATTGGTTGAACTTTAGAAGGGTAAATGTAATCTTCGTGATAACCACAAAGAAAATATCAATAGACTATATGCAAAAATAAATGAAAAAGGGATCAAGAGTTCACTACAAGAAAATCGGCAAACCACAGAAGAAGTCAGTAATGGAGTAAATAAGCGGCAAAAAATGCATAAGACATACAGAAAACAACCAGGAAACAGACAGAATTAAGTTCTTCCTCATCAGTAATTTTTGAAAAAGTAAGTGGATTAAGCTCTCCAATAAACATATACATATTGGCCAATGGACTTTAAAAACAACCATAATCCAAGTACATGCTGTCCGCAAAAAACTCACTTGATTACAAGAGACACAAGTTGGTTGAAAGTTAAAGCATAGAATAAAATATCCCATGCAAATAGTAACAAAAAGAAAGAAAGAGAGAGAGAGAGAAAAAGAAAGGAAGGAAGGAAGGAAGGAAGGAAGGAAGATAGATCTGGGATGGCTACGTTAATATCACACAAAATAAACTTTAAATCAAAAACTATCACAAGAGGAAGAGGAGGCCACTATATGTTGATAACAAGTTCAATCTATCAAGAAGATATAACAACTATAAACATATATGTACCAAACATCCCCCAAATATGTGAAGCAGACATTGACAGAATTGAAGGAAGAAATAGATAGTTCTAAAATAATAGTTGGAGATCAATACCTTGCTTTCAATAATGGATAACACATCTAGACAGAAGATCAGTAGAGAGGTAGGGGGACTGAATAACACATTTAACCAACTAAACCTAACAGCCATATATAGATCACTCCACTCAACAACAGCAGAATACACATTTTTCTCAAGTACACATGGAACATTCTCCAGGAAAGACCATATGTTACGCCACAATACAAGTACCAATACATTTTTAAGAAACTGAAATCATACAAAGTATCTTCTTTAACCACAGTGAAAGGAAGGTAGAAATCAATAACAGAACCATTGGTAGCCATTTCCCATCATGCCTGCCACACATGATATAAAGCAATGAAGGGAAAAACATAATTGACCATTTAGAAAAGTGGGAAAGAGGACATACCATTGACACAGAGTGTGTGCTGTTTCCCGTTGTCAGGGATAGAAATAACTTAGCATCATTTATTCATTAGTGTGTTAATTTCTTGGTCAATCATTGGGCAGCCAGTGTTTCTGCCTGATGGGAAGATTTCCTATACTCGGTGTTGAGTGGAGACAACCTTGAAAGGGACATTTAAAAGGATTATACTGTAATGGGCTTAGCAGTACCCTTCCTCCTATGCCAGTATTTAGGCTGGGGTATTTCCATGCAGTGTGTACAATCGTAGGCCCCAGGTCACCAGAATTTAGTTGGATTCGTTTTGTTAATACATTCCTTCAGTACTTTGTCTTTTATTTGACTGTTGCATTTACTTCATTCTTTATTATCACTGTGAAACAACTTTGTTTCCTGTTCAGATGCCAAAAAGTGGATATCAATACCTCCTGAGTTTTACACATCACAGATCTGTTTTACATATCAGAGACAGAGACAGCAACTATTTCCAATGACTTTGAGACATCCTTTGAACATGTGATTAACATGTTGAGTGTTGAAATGTGTGTCGAGCTCATTATACTTGCTCTAAAAGGTTTCAAACTGCAAAGATTTAAAAATCTTTATGTTTGAATAGTTTTCCTGTGCTGTCCCTTTGTGTCAGACTGTTAATGTGCAGTCTGGCACCTTCAAATAATGTGGCTTTGTAACCAATTATTTACATGTTGTTTTATCCACAGAGAATCTTTGTTTTTTAAATAAATTTATTTATTATTTATTTTTGGCTGTGTTGGGTCTTTGTTGCTGCACATGGGCTTTCTCCAGTTGGGGCGAGTGGGGGCTACTCTACATTGTGGTATGCGGGCTCCTCATTGCTGTGGCTTCTCTCGTTGCAGAGCACGGGCTCTAGGCGCTGGGGTTTCAGTAGTTGTGGCACGCGGGCTTCAGTAGTTGTGGCTCATTGGCCCTAGAGCACAGGCTCAGTAGTTGTGGCGCACGGGCTTAGTTGCTCCGCGGCATGTGGGATCTTCCCAGACCAAGGCTCGAACCCATGTCCCCTGCACTGGCAGGCGGATTCCCAACCACTGTGCAACCAGGGAAGTCCCCACACAGAGAATCTTAAGGTCAAAACATACAACTCGATTAACTACACGTCCTCCTGTTCACATTTCCCTCATCTTTCCTTCATCTTCTGTCTATGTTTCCTTGGCCCTGTTTATATTAAGTACTTTTGCCATTATATTTGATTGTCTGTATTCCGGTGAGATACCACAATGCTTTATGAGACACGGTAGGATATAAATGCATTTAAGTTTTATATATATATATATATATATATATATATATATGTATATATATGTGTAGTCTGCTTGAGTGCAGTGTTTTTTGTTTTCTGTACTGAATTCATTAGCATGGGTTGGTATAAAATTTAGCATAGGTCAATATGTAATTTGTAAACTAATAAGGTCTTAAAAGTGAGGAATTAAGTCTTTTAAATTTAATTATTTATTGTAAAGAGCAGAATAGCATACATAAACAGGTACCTAAGGAAAACTTGTATTCTAATATGGAACTCTCATGAACACCGTTTGTTTTTTCTTCTAATGGTATGATAGTAGGCCATTTGATTATTTCTATTTTTATGGCTTTAACTTTAGAACAATGAAATATTCGTAAATTTTAAAAAGTATTTTTCTTTATTTGATGCGGGTGGGATACTGGAGAAATGAAAGGTCAAACACCTATTGAGGAATCCATACTTGTCTATATATTGTGTACTTTTATTTCAATAACTGATTTAAAATTTCTAAGAGGATGCTATAATAAGTTATTATGCCATTTTACAGACTGAATTAAGTGAATTTCAGGGAGGTATGAAACTTGCCTAAGGCTATCCAGCTGCCAAGTGGTAGAAGTGAGAATTAAATCCAGGTATACCTATCGCCAAAGTTTCTGCTCATCTCTTTACATCATCCACTTTTAATAGCCAATGCTTTCCTGCTTACAAATATGACTGAGGTTTCCAGACAGTCAACAGTCCTTTTTAATCAGATAGAAAAATTACTGTTGATTCTCTAAAGACATATTCCTTTTCCATTAAGTGACTTTAGTTGTTCAAATAATACTTCCAGACAGTAGTAATCATACAGTTGGAGACTAAGAACAGAACTCAGGGATGTGTCTAGCAGTCAGTAAAGACCAACTGGGCTCACTGATGATATTTACAGTCATTTCCTCTAGACTAACATAATCTTATTAATAAGACCCTAACAATTCACAGTACTGCCCTTGCCTGATTGTTTCTTCTTCTCCCTCTATCACTCTCTCTTTCCCCATATTATTATTATTTTTGGCAATTTTTGGTGAATTAAATTCAGGGATTAGTATTCAGGAGTACTCGTCACAAAAGCAGAGAATCTTAGCTCACACCAAAGGAAAAAAATAGAGAAAAAGTATAAATTATATGAATACACACACATACACACATGTGCCAACTATATGTTGCACTTCTCCAAAATCTATTCAGTATCTGCACATTTACTGTATATTAGCAGTAAGACCAGAAATGAGCGTTAACGCTCTGTTTACAAGGCACAGAAAACAGACCCAAATATGGAAATTACTAGCAATGAGAATGGGGAAGAAAGACTACAACAAGGAATGTAGATGATATTTTTGTTTCCTAGCTATGATGCCAAATATTGAACTTTCAACTTGAGACAAGGAGGCCATAAAAAGTTGTATTAGTTTCCTAGAGCTGCCATGACAAAGTACCAGGGACTGAGGAGGTTAAACAACAGAAATTTACTCACTCACAGGTCTAGAGGCTAGAAATCTGAGATAAGGTGTCAGCAGGATTGATTTCTTCTCAAGTATCTCTTCTTGGTTTGTAGATGCCATGTTTTCCTTTTGTCTTCACATGGTCTTCTCTCTGTGCATGTCTGTGTCCTAATATTTTCTTTTTATAAGGACACCAGTCATATTGGATTAGAGCCCACCCATTTGACCTCATTTGACCTCAATTACCTATGTAAGGGCCTTATCTCCAAATACAGTCATATTACGAGGTATTGGGGGTTAAGGCTTACACATATTAACTTGAGCAGGACACAATTCAGCTGATAATAGAAGATAAGAGTAATTTAAGCAAGTAACTGTTGTTTACAGTGAGTTGCTTAAGGATATGAATTTACTCAAGAAAGACAAGAAGAAATTACATAACACTGTATGTTATACAAAGATATTAAATTAATCATCATAACATCCTGTGAGATGGGCATTAAATTAGACTAAGCAAGATTAAGCAACTTATCCAGAATTGTAGAGTTGGTACTTTCCAGAATTTAAACCAGGTATTTTCCCAGTTCCATTCTACGTTATATATTCATTTCATTATTTGAAATGAATTTTGAGTCTTCATTTTGCTTAGTTTCTGAAGTTATATGGGGATAGAATGGAGTTGGATATTTTCAGTGACATTCACACATGGGGAAGGAAATTGAGTCCAGAAGCTTCAGCAATGTTTCCATGGAGAGCACTAACAACAGAACCAGAAACACCGTTATCCTTTTGGTTCAGTGATCTTTCCTGAAGCACTACAAGAATCAATTTTAAGAAGCCCAGTGTTTTCCAAACTTTCACCAATGGGCTCTGTAGGGTCCTCTAACAGTATCTAAGAGACTAACTAGTTTCTCATCCCAAGCCACTTAAGACAAGGAGTTCTGATTGTTCTCTGTGAGGAAATCAAGTGACAAGCATAGCTGGTGATTTAGGATAGTTTCTTCAGGGCCCAGGCAAAACCTAATACACAGTAATAATCATTGTTAACTGCATCTTTGACAAGGATTAATCAGGTATCAAAGAGGTCTATAAATTGGGAGAAATTATGATCAAAGAGAAACACAGACCACAGATATTTAATTAATGCTCAATTATTTATGAGTTTAACTTTGGTGAACCTAATTTTCCTTCTTCTAGACAATTTCCAATTCGTCTCCACAAAGAGACCAGAATAAGCACCTTCCAATACAAGATTTATTGTGTTGCTTTAATTTAAAGCATACAGTGACTTCTACATTCACTCCACCAAGTTTTGCCAGGAGAGAAAAGGAGACATTATATTTTGTTTTGAATTAGATATGCCACCATACTTGACTTAGCTCATCCCACTGGAAGCACTTTGAGGGCAGATTCTACAGTCTTGTCTTACATCCTCTACGGAATCGAGCCAAGGGAATCACACACAGTTACAGCTGGAAGAACATTTGTTCTGGGTTAATACTTTTAGCCTTTACCACCAAGACTTTATCACCAAGACCTATCTTTACAGTCTCTAAACAGGAGACCTTCTTGCCTTCCCTTTTCATATTGACTAGGAAGGTAAAGGGAAGAACTGAGAAGTACCCAAAGTCAGCTAGCAGCCAGCACAGATAAATCATCTGTGGAGATATTGTTTCTTTCAAAAGATATAAACATAAGAGGAAGTCCTAGTGTTTGAAACAACTGTGCATAATAAAATTCCATGAAAACCTAGAACTCCAGATGCAGATCAGTAACATACTGGTTAAATAAGCTGTTATGCTCATGCAATGGACAAGTGTACATACATTGAGAAGAACGAGATACTCTTTTCTATGAGATTCTCTTTTCACTGAACTCATCAGTGCTGCAAAAACAATGTTACATAATACTTTTTCTTTAACATTATATCAGGCATCCTCATCTTGTCCTGCATTTATTGCCAGTGTTACTGAAGTCTACCACTTACCTCTTTCTCCTTTAGACATATAATTTCTTCTTATTTTGGAAGCATTCATCAATCCCTATTTTACTCTTTCTTTTAAATTACAAATGAATACTGAATTTTATAAAATATCTTTTGGGGGATATTTCAAGTGATTGTATAGTTTTGCTCTCCTTTGACCTTGTTATATGGTAAATTGTATTTTGTTATTGTATATTATGTTATTTATTATATATTGTATTCTGTTTACTAATGACATTTATTATATTATAATTACATTATTTTTAAGGTAGCATTTTGTTTTAGATAGACAAAACAACCAGTGGAATAGGAAGCATCTTAAAATTAGATGCAAGAGCGTAAGGGAATTGAGATTAAAATAAAATTCACGTTTTGGATCAGCAAAAATTATTCAACAAAAGTGGGAAAATATAGCTATCATAGAATTAGTAAATTCTAGATACAGCAACGAGTTAAAAGTTAAAAAATAATGAAAGTGTAAAAGTATCAGAAACCTGGGAGACTTGAAATAAATTATTCATGAGGAATACCTTTCTAAGATACAAAGAAAAAAGGATACATTTAATTATATAAGAATTAAAAAAAAAAAGAATTAAAATTTTCTTCATGGCAAAATGCACTACAAAGGTCAGAAAACAAGCCAAAGAAATTGGGAAATATATTTAGAAATGGATATGCCTTCTTTACAACTTTTGAGAGAAGCACATGTTTCTTTTTCCTTTAACCTGTTATGTGGGTATTAATCTATAATGTAAGTGCATGGTTCCTTTCCTTTAACCTGTAATGTGAGATTTAATCTATATGGGAAGTGCATGGTTCCTTTCCTTTCATCTGTAATGTGAGTGTCAACATGGGGCACTGTTTCCAAGCACAGACTTTGGATGTTCCCGTACTGGTCCCGTCACTGACCATCCACAAAAACTTACAAATGTTGCTTTACTTTCCTGGGGGTTAGAGTCTTAGCTAAGAAATGGAAGCA